>NC_056725.1:223824045-223976545 GCF_019279795.1 Protopterus annectens | reverse complement strand
ACAAGTTGGTTTATCTTGTCACAACCCATGGTTGTTTAGAGTGTCTGATTGGCTCATTAAAACATACCTTTTGTTCCCTTTTTTCATAAGCAGAAACCATTATTTTTATTATGGTCAAGTCTCCTCTGTAACAACTTACTTGTCATCCTCATGCATAGTACCATATTTCATCCGATTGGCAGCAGACCTGTTTTTCAGTTATAACATCTTTTTCCTTCATTATACATTCAGGTTCTGCCCATCACCATTGATTACATTTGTTCATATTGTTCACTATTTGGTGTTAATTATTCCAACCAGTTATCATTGTAGATACCTTATCCTTAAGCAATTTAACAAGTAACCACTTTTTTATTAAAAACATTTTGTAATGTGTAAGGTAGATTCTTTTAGGCCAAACCAGAAGCACCCGGAGTGAATATTTACTCTTTATGCTAGGTTATCTTCTGTTACCTCTCTATCCTTCCATTTCTTACCCATGGTCAACATAGGGCCATATTTCCTATTTCTTGTTTATTTATACCTTTACTACCTCTCTTGCTCATATTTTTAGCACCCACCTTTTTTCAATTTTAATTGGAACCTGTGTGGATAGTAAGAAGGATATTTTTGAATTAAGTGTTTGAGGCAAAACTCTCTATAAGACCTGTGATTGTATATACTTGCCTATCTAATTGCACTGAAATTTGCTTTTTGTAAAATGGATGGAGGGATGGGAGGGTGGCCTAATGGTTAAGGTGTTTGCCTTACAAACACAAGGTGCAGGGTTTGAGTCTCACAAGGGATAAATGGCTAGGCTTAAAATGACTCGCAAGGGCAGTTAGCTTAGCACTAACCTATAAACATAACAGAATGGAAGTATGTTTCTGACTTTGAAATTACCTGCTTTTATTACTTCATTGAAACATTTTGCTTAACTTACATTTGTCAGACTTGAATGAAGTACAGACCTATCAAGATGCAAGCACTGGCGTAATATTAATGTGGTCATTTGAAAATAAACATGAAGATGCAGTTTCTGTTATTTTTTCTAACCCATTTAAAAATGAAGTACTAAAACAGCTATTGTCATTTAAATAAGTTTAGTGTTTTTTTTGCTGTTGCTGCATATGTACTATGGGATTTGGGGAGTATTGATGGTGGAACATGGTGTGATGATGTGAGGTAGTGCCAGCTATGCCAGTTGAAGTAGGGCAGTGGATGTGTAACATATGCCAGCATAGCTATCTGAAGTTTTGTAAAGAATTATATGTCATTTGTATATCAAACTGATTTGTAGAGGTGCTTGTGCAGAAAATGTATTTGTAAAGCAGCTTGTGTTAAAAATGTAGCAACAGTGGGTCCTGCTGGACTGAAAAAGAAATAGGCCTGTATGTCAGACTGTATTGTAACTGTTGAAATTAATATATCATAATAGAGGATAATGGAGGAGAACAGGTTAATTTCAGTCCAGCTAATTTGAATAATAGCCTGAAATTAAATTGCCTGGTTTAGGCCATAAAGATTGTATCTTAGAGTTCTGATTGTAGCCAGAAAAATATGTCTGTGAAAACCAGGAAAAGGAATCCTAGTGTATTGTCATTAGGGGTGGACCAACTGCTTTCCTGGAAGGGTGGAAGTTTTGAAATGGTTTTATAGCTTCCAGATGTTATAACACATCTTAGCAAAGCTCTATGTGTGTGTATTGTAACACATACATGCTAGATTCTGGTTAAGTTTCTAGTAAAGGGGGTAGTGTTGGAACCAGAAGTCAGATGACCAAATGTATGTGATGTCATTCTTTAATCCAGCACTGAAATTATGTTTTAATACTAGATGAGACAGAAGTCTCAGGGCAGTCTGTTTGTGAAACCTGACAAGGATGACCACTCACCTACTTCATCTTGCCTTGCTTTAGTAAGTATCCAGTAAGTATCCAGGGAAAAGTAATTATTTAAAAGTCAGGAAAATATAGTGAGATTAGTTAATATTTCTGTATCTGAGTGAATCTATCCATCTGTGTTATTTTTAATATTAAATGTGACTGAAACTCTGGTGTTTATTATAAATAGATATTTAGTATTATTGTGTTCTTTTATTATTTATTATTAAATATATTTAAATGTTTAATTGTGCCTGGTATTTTAGAGACTATTTTAAGTTTTCAGAGTAATTATATTTATCTGGCAACACTGTGGCCGCTCCTGAAATCCTTGCTGCATTGGTCAAGCACTACCATTTATATCAGTATTAATTTTACTCAGTATAATTGGGTACCCTTGTAAGAGTCTTAGAGTAGCTGGCTTTGGAGTGTTCTGGTGGCAGTATCTAGCTTATATTCTGGGCAGAGAGGGCATAGCTAGTAAATCTGTAACAGCCTTTTCCATGTGTGTGTGAGTGCATGCATGTGTGTGTGTGTGTGTGTGTGTGTGTGTGTGTGTGTGTGTGTGTGTGTGTGTGTGTGTGTGTGCGCATGCATGTGTGTGTGAAAATCAAATCTCAAAGAATGTGTGTGTCAGCTACTCGGAGCAGGGACATAGAGCACTGGTTTCACAGAGAGGGTGGTAGAGGACTTGGCTTGGAACACTCGGCTGAGAACTCAACCTCATAGCATCACATATTAGTGAGGAATTGTGTAGATGTTAATTGAACTTCTGTAGCCTGTAGGCAGTTGTCACTGAAGTTGTGCACTCTCAGCAGCCACAAGGTAAACATTCAGAGTTTCATTTTCACGATGGTTTTATTTATTTTTTGTTTAGTTTAGTTAGGAAAAGCAGACAAAGATATCAACAGAGGATTATGGCGATCTGACAAAGAACTAGTTGACCATGGTATATGAAGCCAAAGGACTGGTGCATGCCAGCCTGACTAAAGAGGAGATGATTTCAGCCTTAGGTACAGCTGTAGCCTAGACCAGCAACCAGGAAGACAACCTGTCTGTCAATGGGGAAGTGCAGCCCTCAGAAACAGGACAGTTCACCTTTTTCTCAGAGGACTTAAAAAACTCCATCTGGAGTTAAAGTGACTTGAACTGGAGGCCAAACATTTGGAATTAGAATTGGCAGAGAGACTGCAGCATTTGGAGGCTGAAGAAAATGAGAAACGGTGGCATTTGGAGGGCAAAGAAAATGAGAGACTGTGGTGTTTGGAGGCTGAAGAAAATGAAAAGCAGTGTCAACATGACAGGGAGATGCTGATTCTTCATCAGGATCATGGAGGTAATGGGGAAGGCAATAACTGAACCCCAGAAGCAATATAGGTCAGTAAATTTATTCCACAGTTTACAGAGGGTGATAATTTTGATAGTTTTATTCATATATATTTGAAAGAGTATGTAAACAGTATAATGTAGACCAAGGACTCTGGGTACGGTTCCTGACTCCTTTACTCCATAGTAAACCTGTAACTGCTGCGTCTAAATTGGCTGATACTGATTGTTTAAACTATGATAATGTTAAACAAGGTTTATTGGAATGTTTTAATTTAACAGCTGAAGCTTACAGAAAAAGCTTTGTGAGCATAGACACAAGGCAGATGAAAGTGTATGTGATTATACTGGTGAGGTAAGCACTTATTTTCATAAGTGTGTGGGTATCACCTCCTTTTGAAAGGCTGGCAGATCTTTTGGTGAGGGAACAAGCCCTTAGCCCTTAGCACTTTGCCTGAGGACATGAGAATCTGGTTGGCAGACTGGGAGTGTAACTCTGCAGATGAGCTGGGGAAAAAAGTGGATCTCTACTTAGCAAGCAGGGCACCACTGCACAAGAAGGGGATACCCAGTGCTGCCCATGGATATAAGGGAACCCATGGTGGGCAGTCTAAACCACCCCAACAGAGTCCACCAGTAACAGGGGAAGCTGCTAGTTCAGGTACATGGCCAGGATCAATGGTTAAATGTTTTAAATATAACAAGTGGCACCATGTAGCATACAGATGCCCATGGAAGTAAGATGGGGAACAAAAGGTAGGGGAGCCACAAAGTCAGAATAACAGTATGCCAGTGGCATGTTATCTGGGGACAACAGGGGTACCTGACTATCACTGGAGTTTATATCCCATCTTAGTGGATGGGAAGCAGGCCACTGCTAAGACAGGCACAGCCTCTGACATAACCAGTGTGAGGCCTGCAGTGGTTAAAGAGGAGCAGTACTAGTCAAAGATTTAGGAGGGGCCCCATTTCAAATGCCTTTGGCCAGGGTTCACCTTGACTGGGACAGTGGAAAAGGCAGCAAGCAACTAGGTGTGTTTGAGGTTATCCCTGCAGCTGTCTTGATAGGGAATGATTTTGATAATGCAGTACATTGTGTTTGTGCAGTTACATGCAATCAGGCTTGGAGACAGGCATGTGGGGCTGGTAGCCTGGGGGAGACCCAGACAGACCCCACACTTGAAGCCAGGCCTAGTGAGGTGGGTATATTAGGGAGGGACCTACCCTGCAGTAGTGAGCCTGAAGGTAAGCCACAGCTGCTGGTAGGTACTGATGTTCCCTTGGACAGAGTGACTGCAAGGGCAGAGGTGATTGGTAGTACTCAGGCTGACAGCAAGGCACCACTGTCAGAAGATGCTAGACTTTCTGTGGAAGGGGAGTGGGATGGGTCACAAAGATAGAGTTGACACAGGCTCATCTCTCAGACCCTACACTAAGAGGCTTGAGAGAGATGGCTAGGGAGGCACCTGATCCTCAAGGAAATGGGGAGTCTGTATAGAGAGTGGATACCTGGGGAAGGGGCTAGAGATTGTGGTAATACAGCAGTTGGTAGTGCCTACAGCCTACTGTCTGGGACTTCTAGCCATAGCCCATGGCGTTCCTTTTACAGGTCATATGGGCATAAAGTGTACCAAAAGATGTATTATGCAGAACTTTTATTGGCCTGGGGTTACAAAGGATGTAACAGGGTACTGCAGGACCTGTGAGCAGTGCCAAAAAGTAGGCAAGGCAGGAGACAAGGTCAAGGCTCCTTTGATGTCTTTGCCTGTGATTGAGCAGCCATTTCAGAGGGTAGCTATGGATATTGTGGGACCTCTGAGTACTCCAAGTTCCACAGGGAAGAAGTATATCCTGGTAGTAGTAGTAGATTATGCTACTAGATACCCTGAGGTGGTGGCTCTGTCCTCCATCAAGGCAGAGAAGGTGGTAAATACTTTGTTAGAGATTTCTCAGTAGGGTAGGCTTCCTGAGAGAAATACTGACTGACAGAGGTGTCAATTTCATGTCAGACCTGCTAGCTTGTCTGTGGGAGAGCTGTGGGGTGAAGCACCTACAGACCAGTGCCTACCACCCCAGACTAATATTCCTGTGGAGAGGTTAAACTCTGCACTAAAGACCATACTATGGGCATTTGCAGACCAGTTTAAGGGACAGTGGGAAAATATTTGCCCCATCTGCTGTTTGCATATAGACAGGCAGCCCCGAAATCTACAGGTTTTCACTCTTTGAGCTGGTGTATGGGCATAGGGTGAGGGAGCCTTTAGATCTGATTTGTGATGAGTGGGAGGTTGAGTGTGAATCCCACAAAGAGTCTGTCGAGGCATATGTCCTAAACCTCAAGACAAGGCTTAGGGAGATCATGGGCTTGGTCCAGGAGAACCTGGCAGGAGCCCAACAGCTGAAAAAAGGTCTGTTATGACAGGAATGCGTGAGCCCGAGAGTATGCTGTGTGACAGCAGGTTATGGTGCTCATTCCTGTTAGACACAATAAGCTGAAGGCAGCTTGGAAGGGACCCTTCAAAGTGGTAAGGAATGTCAGTGATGTTAACTACATGGTAAACCTGCTAGGGAGGAGGCAGGGGCACAGATTGTACCATGGTAACATGATGAAATCTTACCATGATTGGGAGATCTTGGTGCTGAGTATTTGCAGTGGCTGGCAGGAGGAGTCTGAGGAGGATCTAGTGACTGATCTCCTCAATGAGGCTTGGACTGACGCCTCAGTGGAAGGAGTGGCAATGTCCCAGTGCCTATCCCCTACCCAGGTTTGAGAAATCCAAGCAGTGTTACAAGAGTCTGGGGGCATGCTCACTGTGAAATCTGGGTGCACCCACCTGGTGCAGCATTATGTGGATACAGGACCACAAAGGCCTATCAAGCAGCCCCCTTACAGGATGCCTGAATGGGTCAGACAAACTCTGAGGGAGGAGATACAATAAATTATGGAACTGGGAGTAATCAGGATCCAGCAGTCTCTGGGCCTCCCCAGTGGTGCTAGTACCAAAGAAAGATGGTAGCACCCGGTTCTGTGTGGACTACAGAAAACTTAATAGTCACATAGAGTCAGATGCTTACCCCATGCCTAGGACAGATGATGCCTTAGAGCAGCTGGGTATGACTAAGTATATGACCACTATTGATCTGACCAAGGACTACTGGCAGATGCTGTTGACTTCTACTGCTAGATAGAGGTCAACCTTTGTGAATCCTTTTAGATTATACGAGTATACAAAGATGCTCTATGGGATGAAAAATGCACCAGCAACCTTCCAGAGGCTGGTAGATTATAACCTAGCAGGAGCAGGAGATTATGTCCTTGCTTACCTGGATGATATTGTTATCTACAGCCATACCTAGCAAGAGCACATTCAGCATGTCAGGGAGGTCCTGGTCAGACTGCAAAAGGCAGAGTTGACCATTAAACCCAGTAAGTTTCAGGTAGGTATAGCAGATATCTCCTACCAGGGACACAGAGAAGGGAGTAGTAATATCAGGCCAGAACCTGCAAAAGTGGAAGCTATTCAAGCATGGCCTGCCCCTGTTACCAAAAAGCAGGTGAGGGAATTCTTGGGGACAGCAGGGGTACAATAGAAAGTTTATTCCCAATTATAGCGCAATAGCCGCTCACCTCAGAGATCTGATGAGGAAAAACAAGCAAGATAAGGTAGTGTGGACAACCAGCATATAAGTAAGCATTCCAAATGCTTAAAGGGGCTTTGGGAGGACCCCCTGTGTTAGCCAATCCAGATTACAGCAAATAATCTGTTGTGCAGGTAGATGCTTCAAACCATGGGGTTGGGGATGCACTCAGCCAGGTTTTTTCAGAGGGAGAAGAGCACCCAGTTGTATATCTCAGCTGTAGACTCCAACCTAGGGAGGAATGTTATGCAGCAGTAGAAAAAGAATGTCTAGCCATAGTATGGGCACTGCAGAAACTAAAACCCTATCTGTATGGAAGGAAATTCATTAACATGGCTACAGCCAGCAAAATGCCAAGTTATTAAGGTGGAGCCTAGGGTTGCAGGCATATTATATGACAATGCAGCACCATAGAGGGATCAGCAATGCCAATGCAGATGGGCTCTCAAGACAGGTTATGGGTTAATTTGTTCCCAGAAAGGCTCATGTCCCTCAAGCCACATTTCTCCAGGGTCACTTGAGAAACTAGCTTGATCTTCAAAGGGGGGGGGGGGATGTGATGATGTGAGGTAGTGCCAGCAATGCCAGAAGAAGTAGGATAGTTGGTGTGCAACATATGCCAGCATAGTTAGCTGGAATTTTGTAAAGAATAATATGTCATTTGTATATCAAACTGATTTGTACAGGTGCTTGTGTTGAAAATGTATTTGTAAAGCTGCTGGTGTTAAAATTTACCAACAGTGGGTCCCGCTGGACAGAAACAAATACACCTATATATCAGACTGTATTGTAACTGTTGAAATTAATATATTATAACAGAGGATACTGGAAGAGAAGATGTTAATCTCAGTCCAGCTAACTAAATTAAATTACCTGGTTTAGGCCATAGCGATTGTATCTTACAGTGCTGATTGCTGCATCTGGAAATAATGTGTGTATTCATTTCTGTTTCAAGTTAACATCCCTAACCAGTGTTAGTAGTGAGGATTGAGGCTCCTTGATTACTGGCTCACTGGAGGGACATCACACATGGGCTTTAAATGGATCTCCAGCTTTAACAACTTGGAATCTTGCTGAGGAGTGTATATTAATTTCAGGACAACAGGGTTCAAAGTAATCTGCTTGTAGCAGATATTTTCCGAGAGGTATGATGTTTTTTTTTTCAAAGTGTGCTCCCTTAAGGGATTTTTTTCTGTACTCATTGGATACTTGCACTGCAAAATAAGTTTAGTTCTGTCATAGGAAGATGTGGATGCAGGAGTTTCCACAATTTTGGTATATATGGTTAAGATGCTTACCTCAGAAACTAACTGTAACGTGGATATGGCATCAATCCTTTAATGTACCTAGTCTCTTTTTCTTTGCATTTCTGTTTAGCAGTTACATACCTTTATCTGAAGATTGAGTGCCTTTCTATTGACTTTTTTCTTTTATTTTTTACAACTGATGCCAAACTTAAAAGAATGTTAGCCAAGTATTGCACTGCTTTTCTAGTTCATATTTATGTAGCAGCATGGGGATGCCACTTGAGTAATATTCATGTCTCATTTCCCCAGACAACAGATTTCATAGTTTCTCTCTGTATAGCTAATCCAGTATTCATTCTCTAAACTACAGAATACTTTGAATAGATGAGGGTGAAGCAGTGTACCAAACAGCCTGCTATTCAGTGATGCAGAACCACATCTGACCATAACAATTATTGATTTATTTCCTGATACTGTGGGAGGTATAGTGTTCAAACAGCTGCTCGCTGGATGTCTAGAATCTGAGCAGTTTAATTATTTATTTTGTTTTTAAAGATCACACTTTTGGCAGAGGCAGAATTAGACACATATTCGCTGTAAATAAATGGATAAAGTGGATATGGACAAGACCAGGAGAAACAATGTTTTATAATATTTCACTGTAGTGTTTTATATAATTATAATAATGATATGCCTATAAGTAGCATCTGAGCAAACCTTATCATGTGTATACTGCTTTCTAGTAAAGTTATCAGCAAAAGCTTGCCCCAGCAAAGTACGTACACAGTATGCTACATATATGGTGGTGAATGCACAGTTAAACTAAATTAAACTACTGTACTGCATTCCCTTTTAGAAGAGTTAACATTATACATTTGTGTTAAATACTGGAAATAGACTTGATAATAATAAATGCAAGCACTGAAGGTGTATACTCTCAAACCAAAAGTTTAATCAGGCCATGCTCAAGGAAATGAAGGAACAATGTGCAGGAGTCTTATGTCTGCAGACATACAAGATTCATTGAATGATGATGCAGCAACAGACCCTGCTATCTCAGCCAGAGCATTCACATCTGGCATGTTCAGTTAACAACCAGCTACCCCAGAGAGCTTACACACCATATGATCTAAGCAAAAGCCAAAATTGTTTCTAACATGCCTTCCATTCTGGGCACCTAGCACTTCTAGATTATCATATATCTTAGAGCAGGTGAAACATGAGCTGGCAGAACTTTCAGAAAAAGTCTTAACAGTTTGGAATCTTGCAGAGGAGTGCATATTAACATCAGTGTAACAGGATTTACATTAAACAATTAAATATGCATGTTATACAGTCAGAAATTATGTCAAAACTCTGTTTTTAAATGCTTTATTTCAATCTATTTGAAACAAACACCAAAAAGAAACAACCATAAAATGTAAAAAAAACTTGCAAAACAGCTTATAACTAACAAACAAGTAAAACTATTTATGCTATTTACAAACAATACATGAAGTTTATGAAATACAAGCAGCTCTAAAATTAAAAAGATAACAATTGATGGAGCCTCTACTTTTTTCTTGTGAATATGAATGTCTTTATTTGGAATGAAACTGTCTTTGGTAAAATGATTGGTCATTTGATACCCTGGCTTTAGTTTGTAATGCCCAATCATTTTACCAGACAGTTTAACATCAAATAAATACATTCATATTCACAAGAGAAAAGTCACTTATAAGATAAAGTCAAAACAGCTTGATGTTGAAAAAATTGTCTTACAGTTGGGTCACAACAGAATAAAGCTGGAACATATTGCTATCTCTGGGAAAGAGACGGGCACACTGTATTTGTCTTCTGAGACATATTGTGTTTTGCCACTGTTAATTAGTATAAGGCCATGCAACATGTATAAAGTACATGCAACATAAATGGTCACTGAGTACAGCACAGTGCAGCAAATTCATTTTTTTTTAAATACACAATTGTAATGCAGGGGTAATTTAGCTATGCCATAACAGTATCTTTCATGTTATCTTCCAGGGCAAACCTACTTCAGCATGTAGAATACCTATGCGAAATTCCCAGCAATCTCCCATAAATGGACCCAACTGACAGAGCTGTGATAGTCATCTTCAATTTTTGCCAGCACCTAAATAGCTGCATAGAAAAATATGTACCCATCTGCTGTAAATGTAATGATACATTCAGAGATAAATCTTTCTGGTGGAACTCCCTTATTAATAAACTGCATAATTATCAAAAGAAAACAATGAAAAGCTGTAAGAAATCCCCATCTCATCTCAAGACCAGGATGAAACATGCCAGCAAAGCACTTAAGAGCAGCAGAAAATGTAAAGCAGAGTGCAAATGTATGGTCACTACAGATGTCAAAGGAAACCACAGATTTTTCTTCATTTATGTCAGTAAATTAAGTAATGATGTTCAACAATCATATCAATAATAATATCACACATTTAGGTCCCAAGAAATCTTGAACTTTACCCTACCTTTCTACTTTGTTGACCTCGCTATCCTTGAAATTTAGTTTCCCCAAAAAATCAGCTTGAATGATGTCTTAGAATCCCTGTCAAAGGCTAGACATAGTACTTCCGTGGGACCAGATAATATAAAAGACTGCATTCTTATCACTGCCAAGTATGTACCATCTCAGCCTCTATGTAAACTGTTCAACCTCAGACTACACACAGAGTTAATCTCTGATGTCTGGAGAACAGCCATTGTAATACCCCTACACAAAGGTAGCCCCTCTGCAGACCCATGTAATTATAGGCCCATTTGCCTCCCCAACCATACATATAAAGCCATTGAACTTATCATAGCAGAACTCAATTATAGCGACATATACAAGTTAATTGATCTTTTTAACACCTTTATTAAATTAAGTAACAACATAGGTATGCATACATGAACAGAAAATAATGTAGACAATTACATTTTTCTTTTTCATGCAATATGCATATATGTTTTCTTTTTCTAACAATTATTTACTTCATTACATAAATTGTTCAAGTCCTGCCTTCGTTGAAGTATCATTTGTCCTTCTGAGCATTATTTTGCATGTATTGTTCCCACAAATTCTGACAACTTAATTGATCTGGACCCCACTCAGCCTGGTTTTGTGAAGGGCAGGTCCTTTCTCATGAACCTAATAAATTTCTTTGAAAGGGTTACATACGCTGTGGACAGTAGTCACTCCATGCACACTGCTTATCTTCATCTGGACAAGACTTTTGACACTATTTCCCCATACTGGTATTATTGAAAAGTTAGAAGAACTTAATGTAAACCCTTATAATGTCCACTGGACTGCAAATTGGATTTCCAACAGATCCCAAGTTTTGAACGTTGAATAGTGAGATACCAGAAGGACTGGTGCTGGATCATCTCCTGTTTGGCATTTATTTTGCAGACATCCAAACCAATGTTCCAGAAGTGTGATTGACAAAGTTTGCTGATGACTGCAAGTTGGGTACTGTTATCTGCTCATCCACTGACACTAAACTTCTCCATCAAGGGCTGGAATATGCACATATCTGGTCAATTGAAAACAATCTTAAGCTAAATGCAAAAAAGTGCAACATAGCATTGCTCAGAAAAAAGTTGCTCCTGCCTCCCATGTCATACGTGGTATTCTTCTTCGGACAGATACAATCATAACAGATGTGGATACTTACGTGAACAACTGTCATTTGATCATCATATTCCCACCATAGTTAGGAAATACTTCCATCTAGCCTAATTCATTTCCAAATGACTATCTTTAATATCCAAACAAGTCATTTTACCACTGTACTCTTCCCTTCTTAGATCATCATTGAATACAATACCTCCTTTGGTATGTACAAATCCAAGCATTGTTCAAGTGGAAAGCCTCCAGTGATTTTTAACCAAGAAAATTAAAGTTCTTAAAATTTTCAAGTATACTGATAAATTAGCACAGCTCTTCTCATTCTTAGTAGCTTTCTGATTGCTCTGAGATGATCTGTCATGCTTTACAAACGCAGTCCTATTTGACCTCTTTTTTTTTTCATTGAAAAAACAGTGACTCTACAAATACTTATACTAAGAACACAAATCTACACCAACACATAAACAAGACTTGTGGTAAGGCTTGGTTCCTTATTAAATATATTTCCAGTGTGTGAAATAGGTTATCACCACAGGTCAAGTAAAGTACTACTTTGTCTGCTTTTAAGGTTAGTCTTGAAAATTGGATGGGTAGACACAAATTTCCACCAGGGTTATCACGTATAGCCCTGCTCAGTTTAGGAGGTGAGCGATATTAAATGCTTGTAAATGTTTTTACTTAAATGTGTATATGGCTTGGCATCTTATGGTTCCAGTGATCTCATGCCTAGTACTTCTCCTATGTTATACTTCTAACAGTACCTATGTGGGGGTTGGCAATGCAATAGATCAATGTTCAGTTGTCATGCAGCTGCTGCCAGCTTTTGATGTGTTGAGCCTTTTCCTTGTTTTAGGACATTAGGTCAAGTTAACACCTGATTCATATAAGTAAGACAGCTGACACAACATTATTTATCAAAGTATGGTTTTAAGACCATAGTATGCACTGTTGTTCTCAAAAAATTACCAAGTTTATTGATATGTATGAATAGCACGAAAGTTATCCTAATCAATAGTGTGATGTAATATTTATGAAACTGAAGCGTGGTTCATCACATAGCTTTCCAATGTATTTATATACTGTCTGCAGTCTCCAAGTGGTGCTACAGACAGGAAAATTCAAACATAATTAACAAATAAAAAAAACTGCAAGGTTACACTCACCAACACTCCTGTGCTTCCAAATAGTTAAAGAAAAAATATATGAAATGCAGGCGTGGTGGCACAGTATGCGTAGAGCGTATCAATCAACAGCAGTCTGTATAACACACAAATACACTAATACGCTAGCTGCGTACAGATAGAGTTACCAGTTAGTCAGTATCACCGTAAAAAGCAAAAGTATACCAAGTACTGTATCAGGCTTCCGTGGAACAATGGCTTGAAAACTCTTCAGCACCTCAAGCGTTCAACGGGACATATCCAAAGTCGTATAACAAAGAAAGCAAGTAAATGCAATGCAGGCTTGTTATTCAACGCCAGTATGCGAGTCAGTGCATACAAAAATAAGCTATCTGCTTGTAGATGGAGTCAACAGTTAATTCAAATAAAGTACCTGATTCAAGAGCAAAACTTTAGAGGAACAATAGCTTGGAAACCTTCAATGACAAACCAAGCGTTCAACAGAGTATATCCAAGGTAGTTTATTCATATAAAAATCAAAAGCGCTTTCAACTAGGTCTTCATCAGGCCGTTAAACAATTTAGACTGACAAAGCACTCATATTTATAACAAAACATCACAGTAGCAACGATGTCATTTCCTGTTAAAATTTTAAACTGACAGAGCATCACAGTAATGGAAATGCCATTTCCTGTTACTACTAATTCAAAGTTTAAAAACATTTTAAATAGAAAATATATATAAAAAAGGTATATATAAAAAAGGATATGTAGTGATAGTTGCACGCAAAAGCTGACTGTATGTAGTTCCAAGACAAAACACTGTCATTGTACAAAAAACATATAATTGCATACACAATAAAATAAAGTTACTGCTAAGAAATGTATCTAATTTATTAAAATTATTGTTAGTGAAAGCACTTATGCATTAGAAATCCATTCAAGATGCCACAATAAATAAAAAACTACTAATATTTGTATCATGGTGTAAACTCTCATGAAGTCAGAAATTTACCATCAAACATTGTCACTAAAATATATATATGAAAAGCATATATATATATATTAATTTATACATCTAGTAGGAAATATCTAATATGTTAAAAATATTATTATTAAGAACAATTCAACCCACCACAGTAGATGGAAACGAACTAACGTTGATGTCATGATGTAAAAGTCTCAAGAAGTCAGAAATTTACCACCAAAAAGTGTCACTGAATTATATATAAAAAATGTGTGAAATGATCCACATATCTATGAGGTCATTGCCTACACTAAGTACATATATATAAAGATATATATATAAAAATATATATGTAAAAGGCCTCATAAACACTGACACTATATACACTAATGATACATCCACACAATGTGCAATAATATAGGTTAAAAATACCATGAATTGTTGTGACATGACATCATTATATAGTAATATAATGTTACCATAGATAACCTGCTACATAATAGGATGGCAGTACATAGCAATCCAAATATTCACAAATAGCTGTGTCATTTATAAATTGTGAGTGATGAAAAATACTCACTATTTTTGTATTTATATTTTATTTAAGTTTCCTGGCTTTAAGTATGGGTTTAATAGAGACCCTATCGTTAATGCCAGGGCTGCGATCAGCTCTAAACCTAATAATCCATTTGGCTTCCATTTGTTCAGTAAGATTACTCAAGTCCCTCTCCTTATCCCGGTTTGTTCACATAGATAACTTGGAATAGAAACTTATGTTCTATTGATGTGTTATTTACATGTTTAGAGAGGGCATTGGATGTGCAGGATATCCTAATCTTATATATATGTTCTCTAATCCTCTCTTTAAACTTACGGTCAGTCTTGCCCACATAAAATGCTGGGCAAGATTGACATGTAGCCAGGTAGTACGACATGTTTAGAGTTGCATGTTGCTGACATGGTGAATGTAAAAAGCTGCCCTGTGACAGGATGTGTAAAAGTATTACATTCTTTCACATATTTACATTGGTTACATTTCTGACACTTTCTAGTAGCCCCATCTAGACTATCTGACATTGTATTTCCAACTCTATTCGGACCACAGAGCATCCTATGCAGATTCAATTTGTTTCTATAGGAAAACTTGGGGGCCTCATCTATTATACTAGAAATCATAGGGTCTGTTAGTAGGACATCCCAATGTTTCCTGTAAATATCCTTGATATTATTGATGTCTTGTGTATAATGTAGAGGGATTCTGATATTATTACTAGCTTGTACTGTTCCTGAGATAGCTGACTCATTACTTTGTTTACCAAAATAGGGCTGAGCTCTACCCTCTCTAAGCCTATCTATTCCAGAGAAATTCTCCTCAATCTCTTCATTCGTGTAGCATCTACTGGTAAACTTAGTTCTAAGTCCTTCCACCTCTCTAAGGAACCCAACATCATCAGAATTAAGCCTCGATGCCCGCATGGCTTGGCTCTTTAAAATATTTTTGAAAATATGTTTAGGATGCATACTACTACGATGTAGCAAACTATTTCTGTAGCACTCCTTCCTGTATACTCCAGTATTCAAATTACCATCAGGTAATTTCTCTATGTATACATCCAAATACGGAATAATGTCTCTAGATTTCACCATGGAGAAATTCAAGTAATCAGTCTCATTATTCATCCTCCTATATAAATCATTCAATTCTTCTTCATTTCCCTTCCATATTAGAAAGAGGTCATCTACAAACCGGGTATAACATCCCATCTTGTTCTGAAATTCAGCCATCCGAAAGAGTGAAGTATCTTCCCAGTCAGCCATAATTAAGTTGGCGTAGCTGTTCGCACAAGATGTGCCCATGTCTACGCCATCTTTTTGTATGTATATCATGCCATCAAAGGTAAAGATGTTATTTGTGAGAACTATCTCCATTAGTTCACATAAGACACCAGTCCTGCTCGTAGAGAGGACCCCGTCCCCTGTCAATCTCTTTTTTAGCCTAATTAATCCGTCTTTGTTTGGTATTACTGTGAACAGGGATTGTACATCAAAAGTTACTAGAATGCTTTCTTGCCCATCATTCACTACAGTTGTCTGTTCATATAATTTAATAAGGAATTGTTTGGTATCTTTTAATATATGTTTGTATTTGTCCACTATAGGTCTTAGTATTGATTCCAGATATAGGGATATAGGTTCAGTTATCCACCCTTTCCCAGCCACTATAGGCCTCATTGGTGGTTTAGTTCCATCCTTATGTATTTTTGGAATTCCTTGTATAATTGGAATAGTGGGGTATTCAACAAGTAAATATCTAAATAACTCTTCATTAATTCTCTTCATCTAGCATCTTGCTCAACCTAGATGCTACCTCAGTTATTATTCTATCTACTCTATTGGTATTAATCCTTTCCTAGAATTTATTATCACTGAGCATCAACAGCATCTGGTCTTTATAGAATTCCATATCCATGACCACTACCGGGCCTCCTTTGTCTGCTGGTCGGATCATAATGTTTTTATCATTTTTAAGTGACCTAAGTGCTGTCCTTTGTCTTGGTCTTAAATTACCAGACCATCTCTTCTTACCATTTCTAATCTCATTCTCGTACAACTCCTGTTCAACCAATTGTGAGTATGCATCTATCAACGCATGGTTATTAGGTACATATGTACTGGGTTTCCTGAAGGGGTGTGGAAATACTCCCGTACTATTAAAATCAACCTTCAGTTGTAATTCTGCATAAAAGTCTCAAATCAATCACATTGTCAGTGATGTTACTCCTCGTGGAGGGAATAAACGTTAGACCTTTTTCTAATACACTAAGTTCATCTTCAGTAAGTTCTTTAGTTGATAAATTCCACACTAGGGATTCTTGTTCTCCTGCCAAATCTTTAGTGTAGGTCCTACTTGTACCTGCTCTGCTGGTCTTTTCCTCTGTCTTCCCCTGCTTACAGAGCGTCCCTTGATGCCTCCCCCTTCCCCCTCTCCATTGATTGGCGATCGAAAGGGTATGTTTACTACCTATTTCACTTATTACATGTGCATCAACTATGTTGGTATTCTCCCCACTTTTATCTCTAATGATGTTGCTACTGTTGGTGGTTTCCACATGTTCACAGATAACTATTCTCGTATTAGCTTCTTCGAAAATAGAAATGTTGTGAATGTTACTAATGGGTGATGCACAAGTATCATGGTGCACTATTGCTGTGGTCACTACATTTCTGTTACTTATATCTATCTGGTTATCCATATTCTTAGCAACAGTATCATTTTTATTATTATTATAGCTCACAATACTTGGAATGCACTCATCACCAATCTTGTCTTTATTGTCATTCCTCCCCAACATACATTCATTCTTTTCTAAGCTATTGCCTTGGGTTTTCTTCGACATGGGGTTGTCACTATCTACCCTGGGCCAGGTGAAGACATTCCCCCTGGCAAAATCGGTGATATCCCTTCTCATTTTATCTTTCTTCTGCTGTAGCAGTTTTCTCTCAAAAGAAAACATTATCCAACATTCTATCCATGCAAGTTTCTGCAACATGCTTAGAGTATAAGTCAAATACACATTTCTGTTGCTTACATATTTTCTCCTTCAATGCAGTTTCTGTAGGTAAAAAATAACTATTAAGTAGTTCCATATATTTAAAACTTGTCTCTAAGTTAATCTGTTGCCATTTGTATAGGAGATCAGTATAAATAGTGCCTGTGGTGGGCATCTTCAAAATCCTGAGGCCCCTAGGTACAATCTTCTTTGCTATACATGCCTCAAAGTGTTGTCTTTGAAGCTAAAGACGTTTTAGTTTCAAAAAGTCACTTTCCATCTCATGTATCAAAGTATCTAACCCTTCATGATTTTTATCAGTTCCATCATTATCATTCACCCCTGCTTTAAAGTAATAATTGAGCAAATGATTGGTCTCACTCTGAATGGCATCATGAAACCTGGTCGATTTGTCCAAACAGTTATGTTTATCATCCAACCGGACATTTGGGTTATACGGTAATTCAACAATTACATCCTCTGCATAGCTCTCCGCCATGAGTGCGTGAGTGTTAAACAACAATAAGGTATAAGGAAAACTGCAAGGTTACACTCACCAACACTCCTGTGCTTCCAAATAGTTAAAGAAAAATATATGAAATGCAGGCGTGGTGGCACAGTATGCGTGAAGTATCAATCAACAGCAGTCTGTATAACACACAAATACACTAATACGCTAGCTGCGTACAGATAGAGTTACCAGTTAGTCAGTATCACCGTAAAAAGCAAAAGTATACCAAGTACTGTATCAGGCTTCCGTGGAACAATGGCTTGAAAACTCTTCAGCACCTCAAGCGTTCAACAGGACATATCCAAAGTCGTATAACAAAGAAAGCAAGTAAATGCAATGCAGGCTTGTTATTCAACGCCAGTATGCGAGTCAGTGCATACAAAAATAAGCTATCTGCTTGTAGATGGAGTCAACAGTTAATTCAAATAAAGTACCTGATTCAAGAGCAAAACTTCAGGAACAATAGCTTGGAAACCTTCAATGACAAACCAAGCGTTCAACAGAGTATATCCAAGGTAGTTTATTCATATAAAAATCGGCAAGCGCTTTCAACTAGGTCTTCATCAGGCAGTTATTATGTAGCAGGTTATCTATGGTAACATTATATTACTATATAATGATGTCATGTCACAACAATTCATGGTATTTTTAACCTATATCATTGCACATTGTGTGGATGTATCATTAGTGTATATAGTGTCAGTGTTTATGAGGCCTTTTACATATATATTTATATATATATATCTTTATATATATGTACTTAGTGTAGGCAATGACCTCATAGATATGTGGATCATTTCACACATTTTTTATATATAATTCAGTGACACTTTTTGGTGGTAAATTTCTGACTTCTTGAGACTTTTACATCATGACATCAACTTTAGTTCGTTTCCATCTACTGTGGTGGGTTGAATTGTTCTTAATAATAATATTTTTAACATATTAGATATTTCCTACTAGATGCATAAATTAATATATATATATGCTTTTCATATATATATTTTAGTGACAGTGTTTGATGGTAAATTTCTGACTTCATGAGAGTTTACACCATGATACAAATATTAGTAGTTTTTTATTTATTGTGGCATCTTGAATGGATTTCTAATGCATAAGTGCTTTCACTAACAATAATTTTAATAAATTAGATACATTTCTTAGCAGTAACTTTATTTTATTGTGTATGCAATTATATGTTTTTTGTACAATGACAGTGTTTTGTCTTGGAACTACATACAGTCAGCTTTTGCGTGCAACTATCATTACATATCCTTTTTTATATATACCTTTTTTATATATATTTTCTATTTAAAATGTTTTTAAACTTTGAATTAGTAGTAACAGGAAATGGCATTTCCATTACTGTGATGCTCTGTCAGTTTAAAATTTTAACAGGAAATGACATCGTTGCTACTGTGATGTTTTGTTATAAATATGAGTGCTTTGACAGTCTAAATTGTTTAACGGCCTGATGAAGACCTAGTTGAAAGCGCTTGCCGATTTTTATATGAATAAACTACCTTGGATATACTCTGTTGAACGCTTGGTTTGTCATTGAAGGTTTCCAAGCTTTTGTTCCTCTGAAGTTTTGCTCTTGAATCAGGTACTTTATTTGAATTAACTGTTGACTCCATCTACAAGCAGATAGCTTATTTTTGTATGCACTGACTCACATACTGGCGTTGAATAACAAGCCTGCATTGCATTTACTTGCTTTCTTTGTTATACGACTTTGGATATGTCCCGTTGAACGCTTGAGGTGCTGAAGAGTTTTCAAGCCATTGTTCCACGGAAGCCTGATACAGTACTTGGTATACTTTTGCTTTTTACGGTGATACTGACTAACTGGTAACTCTATCTGTACGCAGCTAGCGTATTAGTGTATTTGTGTGTTATACAGACTGCTGTTGATTGATACGCTCTACGCATACTGTGCCACCACGCCTGCATTTCATATAATTAACAAATACACCATGCTTTCTATTATTTAGCTGCTGTAAGTAATCAAAGGGAAAATGGCTCAAATGAAGAAAAAAATATTTACAATATGCTGAATTTAATTGCAGTATGACTCTAACACATAATGCTGTACTTTGATGATCATTGATGATCACTGTGCAGCTAAAAAAAAGTATGCACTGTGTCGCTTTCGTGTTAGGACACAAATAAATGAATCTTTATGGGTTCTGTTCAAGCAGCTTTATTACATACAAACACATTACTGCTGTTGACTATTGACTCTAACTTAAGTAACTTATATACAATTAATGAGTATGATCATGTATGCTTACTCCCTAGCTGCTCCTTCAAAATGGCACTAAGGCTGTGCACTTGTGCGAGTTATATATGTTTCTTAAAGATACAAGCACACCCACTTTACACTGATCTAGATCCTTCCTCTTTGAGAAATAGACCATGCAATTGTTATGAGACTGTTTAGCATGCAGAAATCACAGGTAATCCATAGACATGCTTTATACAATACTAAATATATAGGTATTATACAATCAAGTCCACGTTGCTGCGTATTTCACACTTGGTTTAGATATTCGCCCATATTGTGTCACATAAAATTGGGAATTAGATTTAGCAACTGGGACAATTTCTGCAAAATGGTTGACCCTTGGAATGTTCAAATCTCTTTCTGGAACAGAATCAGAGTTTTGAACACATTTTGGTCTGGAAACAATGTCTGACTCATTCTTTGATTTAGAGTTTGCATCACAGATACAATGTTGTGACTGCACTTATGATGATTCTGGTATAGGAAGAAGATGTTTGCAATCCTCCTATACTCCATTAATTCAGAATTCCAAGTAAGATCTCGGCTAAGCACAAATGCCTGCAATCTGTCCTATTCAATCAAAATCTTTTGTTGCCTGAATTCGTACCACCTCTCCTTCCCTCAATGGATAAAGTAGTCTGTTCAATCTGTCATAACTAGATTTCTGGATATTATGCTTCTTAAACAATTGAGCCTTGATGGTATTAGTGTTCTTCGACTTAAGCTGCAACAAACTTGAAGAAATAGGTAGCGTAGTTCTAGCTTGCCTGGAAAGTAGTTTTTGAGTAGGTGAGCCATGAATATCATCACGGGGTAGGTTTCAGAGATTAAGCAAATTCAAGAACATATCTGTGTTGTCACGCTTTGACCATTCAAGTAATTGCTTTGCACTGTACTGCTCTTTCAGCTAGACCATTGGATTGAGGATATTCAGGACTACTAGTGACATGTACAAAGTCCCACTCTTTTGCAAATTTCTGAAACAACTGACTAGTAAATTGAGTACCATTGTCAGAAAAAAGTTTGTGTGGACTACCATAAACTGAGAAATGATGTTTCAACTTAGTAATAACAGCACTTGAGGTTAAGTTAGGTAGTAGATCAATCTTGAACCAATTTGAGTAAGAGTCTACCAAAACTAAGTAGTGTTGATTCTTCCACTCAAAGATATCAGTTGCTACAGTAGGCCAAGGTAGTTCAGGAATTGGACTTAGCTGAAGCAATTCTCTTTGTAAATGCCATCTGGTACTATTGCAATGTCTTTCGATAATAAAGGCCAAAATACTAATTCTCGTGCTCTTCTCTTAGTAGATGTGGTTCCTGGGTGACAATGATGTAAAACCTGGATGTATTCTTGTTATAAGGAAGCAGGAACAACAATTTTAGGACCTTTGATGAAAATAATGCCATCTTCCATCAACAATTCATGTCTGTAAGGAAAATACTCTTGCACTTCAGGTGATACACTAGTTTGATTTGACGACCATCTGACATAAATATACTGACTGAGCTTCTGTGAATTTGGATCAGTCTGAGTGTGATCTCTTAAATCATCAAGTCTAGTGGTGGAAAAATTACGCACTGACATCACATCAAAGTCAAAATTCTCTGCTTCAAGCGGTTCTGTTGTAATTCTAGGAGATCTGGATAAGGTATCAGCCAGATCAAGCAATTTACCTTTAGTGTAGACCAATTTGAAATTGTACTTTTGCAATTTGAGCATCATTCTCGGTAATCTCACTGGAGTGGAATGCATAGGCTTCTTCAGAATAGTGACTAAAGGTGATAAGTTTCAATCTGAATAGCTCGACCATAAATATAATCATGAAACTTGGAGCATGCAAATACTATTGCCAACAGTTCCTTTCAATTTGAGCATACTGCATCTCTGTTTGCGTTAGTGTTCTAGATGCATAGGCTACTGGTCTGCCCTCTTGAAGTATAACTGCACCTAAACCAAAGTTTGAAGCATCACAGGAAAGAATAACTGGTTTGTTCACATCATAGTATCTTAAAGTAGGTGGGGTGGCAATTTTCTGCTTAAGGTCTTCAAATACCTTCTGATGATGTTCTAACCATGACCATGCAACATTTGTGCATGTTAACTCTCTTAAAGACGCTGTCAACTCACTGAAGTCTGGTATAAATTTGCCTAAATAGTTGACCATGCCCAAAAAATGCTGCAAACATTGTACATTATCTGGTGCTGACATCTCTACAATAGCTGCTTGTTTGGTCAGGTCAGGTCTCAAGCCTGCACTCGTAAACAAATGTCCTATGTACATAACTTCTGGAAGTCTGAATCTGCACTTTGGAGGATTGAGCTTTAAGTTCACTTCACGTGCCCTGTCTAGAACCTTCTTTAGGTTTCTGTCATGCCCTGTTTCACCATTGCCACCAAACAACAGATCGTCTACTATTATGACACATGGATAACCTGAAAAAAATTGCTCCATTGCACGCTGAAAAACTTCACTTGTGGAATTTATTCCAAATGGCATCCTTAGGAATCTCTATCTGCCAAATGGAGTACCAAAAGTAGTTAGAAATGAGAATTTGCGATCCAGCATCACTTGCTAAAATGAACTCTTTGCATCGAAAACAGAAAATACAGTGGCATTCTGTATTAGAGCTGCAACTTCAACTGTGCACATTGGATGATATGATCTTTTTAATGCTTTGTTCAGATCTCTTGGGTCAATGCATATTCTGATTTCATCTGAGCCTTTTTTGTGAGTGGCTACCATAGATGACACCCATTCCGTTAGTTCTGTGACTGGACAAATCACACCTTGCTGCACCATTTTATCCAACTGAGCTTTAACTTTATCTTGCATCACTATTGGAACTTGTCTTGCTGGTCTAACTATTGGAGTGATCTCTGGGTCTAACTTCATGGAATACACTGAGTAGTAAAATCACCACAAATTAGATAAAACACAAATAACCCATGACACGCAGCTGCAGAAAACCAGTGACCAGTAAAAACTTCCAAGGAACAATGTTCATCACTTATGAAAAAAACAAATTACATTTAATAAAACAATGAACAACATAAAACAAAAGGGTTCTGCGCTTTCATTCTCTAGGAACTTCTTCAGAACTCCATAATGCATTAAACACAGGCAATAAATACATTTACACCCATATCAATTAACCAATAATTTTCTACTATGAATTCAAATACTTTAATTTTAAAATTGAACTAATAGAAATTGCCTCATTGAGGCCAAGGTATTGGGCTGCATTTAATTTGAGCTGTCATTTTAGCTCACTAGTCTCTAAATTCTCATCCAGTACCCACCCCTTTAAGTAGTTGGATTCAACAGTATGAAAAGTTTTGTGAGTTGGACATTCGCTACATTTTGAATAATGCTTGTAAGTGGAGTTTTGTGAATTTAAACAAGGCGGAAGGACAATTATTGGAGGAAATAAGCAATGGCAAACAAGTATGGATCATGAAGCCTGATAAGGGGGGTGGGCTTGTAGCAATGGACCAGAATGAATATCTAAATAATATGAATCAACATTTAATGCCAGAAATGTATTGTGAAGTCACCCTAAATGAGACAAAAATAGCTTATTTGATGATCGACTGCATGTTAGAAGATATGCTCATGCAAGGGGAAATATGTAAGAGGGAATACCATCATATGGTAAATTCTAAACCTTCAGTAGCTAGAATTTTTGGTATTCCCAAAATTTATTCTGACATGAACAACCCCCCCTTTTCGGCCCATAGTGGATGGTGCCAGGTCCAAGACTTATTTCATTGCAAAATGTTTGGACATTGCATTGAAAAAAACGGTCTGGAAATAATAGACCAAATATGCAAAGATTTGTGGCACTTTTTAGATAAGATGAACAAAAATTGGGTCTATATTATAAGATCGACGGTTGAAAACATCGAACATCATATGGTCGACACCATATGGTTGATGTCTTCAAACATCGAACTTATAAAAACAAAAAGAAAAAAGAAAAAAATACCCTAACAGGTTTAAGCAGGGGTGTAAGCCCCCCTGCACCTCCCACCCCTGCTACTTAAGTATACCAACTCCGAGACCGAACTAAATTGCAGTGAATGGAAATCTCCTCTTACAGAGATTTCCGTTTACACAGTCAATTTTCTCCGCTTTTGCTATTCTCGTGTTGACAATATGAGCTTTGATATTATCGGCTTTCAAGAATATAATATAGATCCAACAAAATTAATTTTGATTCTGGGATGATTTTTGTCACCATCGATGTTAAACGTTTGTTTTTGGTTATTCCTCATCAGATAGGCCTACAGTGGTTTGGTCAACAGTTAACTAAGTGCATGCAATTTGAGAATTAGAGAGTGAACACCATGGTGAATTTGATGGAATTGGTTTTAGCTATTAATTTCATATTTTTTGAAGGACAACATTATAGGCAAGTTACCGGGGTTGCTATGGGCGCAGTTTGCACCCCATTATTTGCCAACTATGTCATGGCCCAATGGGAGGATTTATATATTCTCAATAGTCCAGTCACACAATGTTGGATGTTATATACCCGGTTTCTGGACAATATTTGCATCATCTGGAAGGATAGCCTTAACAAGTTAAATGAATTTCTATCGTATATCAATAATACAGTGGAATTTCTCTCCTTTTCTGCACAATATGATGAAAATAAAATAAATTTTCTTCATGTAGAAATAAGTAAAGATGTGCAAAATAGTAGGGTTATTTCCATCATTTATTGCAAGCCTACATTTTTGAATACTTACACTATACAAGCTGGCACCCCTTACATCAAAATAGGTCAGTTGTCAAGGGGCAGCTTGTTAGGATTTTGAGAATGGTGTCAGAATTTGACATGTTCTAAAAAGAATGTGAAATTTTTATGGGTATGTTCAGGAGAAGGGGGTATCCCCCAGAGTATCTGGAAGACATACATAGGGAGGTTTTGGTTAAGAGAGAAAAAAAGAGCATTTTGTGCCAGTACTTTGAAGTTGTAGTTTTAATAATCAAAATATGGCATCAACTCAAGTCATGCATGGTGACTATATGCAAAGGGGAAAATATGTTTATTTCCACCTATAATCTGGATAGTCAAGCAATCAATAGCATTTTGAGAAAGAATTGGGATATACTAAAGGGTGATGTAACTGTATTTTCTAGATTGGGCAGTGAACTAAAAATAATATACAGAAAAGGGGAGTCCATTAAAAAATGTTTAGAAAAAAGAATAGTAGAGAAATCCACATTTAATTTAGGAATGAAAAAATGTGGTGCATGTTCTCAGTGCCCATATATATTTTTGGCACTGAATTCATTGTTATTGGGCATATTTACAGGATACAAGATAGATATAATCGATGTACTCAAAATATTGTTTATTTGGCTCAATGTCAACAATGTCCTGCATTTTATGTAGGAAAGACCTTTAGGAGGTTAAAAGATTGCATATATGAGCATTTGTAAGATATTAAGAAGAAGAAGTACACCAATGTTCTTTTTAAACATTTGAGGTTAAATTATGGACATATATTTTGATTTTTGGTTATTAACAAAATTGCGAAAGATGTTCAGGGGTGGGTAGTGGATGAGCATTTAGAGTCTAGTGAACTAAAATGGCAGCTCAAATTAAATGCAACCCAATACCCTGGCCTCAACTTGGCAATTTCTATTAGTTCAGTTTTAAAATTAAAGTATGTGAATTTGTAGTGGAAAATTATTGGTTAATTGATATGACTGTAGACGTATTTATTGCCTGTGTTTGATGCATTATGAAGTTCGGAAGAAGTTCCTATGGGAATGAAAGTGCCTAACTCCTTTGTTTTATATTGTTTATGGTTTTATTAAATGTAATTTGTTTTTTTCATAAGTGGTAAGCATCATTCCTTGGAAATTTTTACTGCTCACTGGTTTTCTGCAGCTACCTGTCGTGGGTTATTTGTGTTTTATGGAATACACAACTGGAAGTTTTCCTAACTTGTCATCAAAAACATCAGCATACTCTGAGAAAATGGCTTCTGAAAAACTGGAACTCGGAACTGCACTTACATGATGAACTTCTTTAGCAAAAGAAAGCAGATTCATTCTTAAGCTATCTTTGAGACCTAATAAAGATTGCACTGGTCTTCGGACTGTGTACAATAACAAGTTGTAATAGTTCTCGGCCAAATAACATAAAAGTATTACCGAACCTTCAGTTTGAATTTCTTCACCTCCATAAGCAACCAGTCTCGGACTAATGTGTCTGCTGATATAACATTACACTTTGAACCAGTGTCTACTTTGATCTCTGTGGATTTTCCATTAGTCTGGGTAGTACAAAACACTTCACATTTTGTTAATTAGTTCACTGTCTCAACTCTCACCAAGCCCTGATGCACCATCCATATAGAAAGCTGACTGCTTTGGCTCTACTTGATCAACTTGCTTTTTTTCTGGGACCTTTCTTTGCAACTGTGTGAGGCTTACTTGATCTGGCAAAACTTTTGGAAATTATTACATTTTTTACACTTGTGACATTGCTGACCATATGCTAAGCACTCCAAGCTTTTAGACTCACGATTTGGACCACAATTGCAACAGTTAACAATAAAGCTAGATTTGGGTTTTGCTTGATTACATTTGTGTTGCACTGAGCTGGCACTGGAGCCTGCACCTTTCTTGAAACTTTCTGAAAAACCTTGTGGCTTCTTTGGAAATCCTGTAGCTGCCACATGCTTAGGCCTGTTATTGTTTGCCACATGTTGCATACTATCTACATGTGCTCTGGAACCAACTGAAACCATGCTCTTGTCACTCGCAAGCATACTTGTATGTTTTTCTGTCACCTCATGGATTTAACAAATTTCTATGGCTTTGCTCAATGTTAAATCACTGTCACAAAATAAAATCTTTCTCACAGCAACACTTAATACCTGTCACAAAATAAAATCTTTCTCACAGCAACACTTAATACCACATACAAGCCTGTCTTTTATCAGCTCATCTTTTAGATCACTAAGTCAACAAGTTTTAGCTCTGTTTCACAAGTCAGTTATATAAGCTGCAAATGTTTCCCCTGGTTTCTGATCGCTTGTGTAAAATAAATGCCTCTCTAATGCAATATTCGTCTGGGGGTTACACATTTCTCTGAACTTGCACTTCAACACTCGGGGTCTTCCCTTGATTCAGCTTGTACAACAATATGGCGATCTGCACCTTCTCCTTCATATGCTGCTGATGCATACACAAATGAACGCTCTCTTTCTATGGCTTCTGACCTAGCTAGGTTTAGCAAAATGAATGCCCTTTTGCATGCATCTCTATCTGCATAAGCTGCTTGTATGAAAATATTGCACTCTTGCTCAAATATTCTCCAGTTCTCTGCAATATTCTGATCAAATACAAGTGGTAGAGGTTTTCAAAATCTGTCTGCCATATTAACACATGCCAGCGAAGGGGTTTGCAAATAAGCATAAACATACACACGTGCACATATGTAGGGGAGCCAGCAGGATTTTTTGCAGGGGGGGGTGCAAACTCAGAGCCCCCCCACCTGCAAACACCCCCCCACGCAGCTATTCTAGTGTCCCATTACTTGGATATTTCTCCCCAGTTACCATAAACACTGTTCTAAACTCTCAGTGGGCATTCTGTTTTATGCTTTACTTCTATAATGATTACAGATATTTGGATTTAATTCATAACTTTTATTTCAAATTTTATAGCACAAACACTGATAGACATTTGTTAAACAAAGCAATAGTCTTACAATGAAAACATACTTAGCATTAAAGCTTCTCTATCTTTGAAACTCACATTCACTGAAAGAGCATTGAAACCCACAGTCAAAGAAAATGCATCTGGCCAGTGGCAGGTTAAGTTTACCTTTGGGCTGTTTTCAAACCATAGGTCCCTTGTACACATTTTAGGGCCATGCAAAAGTTCTTTGATTCACCTTCCTGATTGTATTAATAATAATATATAATTGAATTATATCCCTTGTATAATATAGCACCACTTGTTAGAGTGTTTTAAATTTATAGTTTTGAACATTTCTCCGGTAAGCAATGAAACAAAACATATGAACCAATAATGACAAACTGCCCAATTCAGAACATTTCAACCATAAAAGGCCACTCAAACTTCTGTCATTACAATCCACCCATATGTCAATATATACAATCTCTGCAGAAGTAAAAGTCATCTGAATAATTCCACATAAAGAGATCTGAAACTAATGAAGAGGTTGTTGCTAGAAAACAACTTTATATTTCAGTGTTTCATCTACAAATTCAGTGCCTGGTGCCCTTAAAGAATAAATTGCCTATGTTACATTTAAAAAAAATGGTAAGCTGGTATATTGCAATAGGGAATGGGTGGCAAGCTGAAAAACAGGTTCATAGTTACATCTCATCCAATATACATGGCGTGGGAGTAGGACCTACAGCCCTTTACATCAAGGTGTAAGCATGTTACCTGCTGCTTTAAAACTCTATACCACAATAGTGATACCATTTGCTAAACAAAACAGTTACACATTTTAAGCAGACTTAGCATGAGCAGCAGTAACATTCTCTTCCCCTAAAGCCCACAATTCTTTGAAAATGCACTTGAAAATAAATTCCACCTGCTAACTCTAATCAGGGCATTTTACTCTCTCTCTCTCACACACACACACACACACACACACACACACACACACACACACACACACACACATACCTCAACCTCTTAATGCAAGAAGTCTGGACAAACCTTAAAATAAACAGGGACAGATTATAAATATTGCTCTCATGAACTTAGAAAATTGCTAGAATAACATGATTTATGTTAGTATGCATTTTTCTGAAGGATATGATGTCTAACACTCAAATTATTTAGCATCTTCAACTCTTTTTAGGAGGAATATGGGTCAAAAATCTGGACATTCTGCAAAAATCTGGAGAGCTGAGGGGTATGCTACCTCCTTCTTACACACACACACACACACACACACACACACACACACACACACACACACACAAACCATACCTCTCAGTCTCTTAGCACAAAAATCTGGACAAAGCTTGTTATAATATTGGGGACAAAGGCCCAAAACTAGGGACACATTTAGAAAGTTGCTAGAATAACAGGACTTGTGTTAGAATGCATTTTTTAAAGGATATGAAGTTGAAACTCAAATACATGGTATTATTTAGTAACTTTAATCCTTAGCTCATCCTGGTAATTTGTCAACCCCCCCCAAAAAAAACTCAGAATTTTTATGAGGAACAGACCAAAATTACAAGGCAAAAATCAGTATGCATTTTCTGAGGATATGAAGTCTAAAACTCAAATGTCTGCCATTATTTTCTGACTTCAGTCCTCAGTGATTTGCCAGAAAAAACACAATTTTATGAGAAAGAAGCCAAAAATATGAAGGAAAAATCTGGATAATTGCATTGTATGACCCCCCCCCCCTTACACACACTCCTCCCCCTGATTGCTTACACACACACACACACACACACACACACACACACACACACACACACACACACACACACACATATCTACCTCTCTCTTACAAACACACACACACACACACACACACACACACACACACATCTTTACCTACCTACTTCTTGCATACACGCATACACACCCCTACATACTTACTTCTTACATCCACACACGCCTACCTATTTCTTACACACACACGTCTTAAACACTTAAACACACACATGCACACACCAACCTCTGACTTGTACCTTCGTCCACAGACCAAATGTTTTCTGGAATTCAAATTCTGAGTAGGCCTGGAAGCTGAAGATGTAAATCATTGGTTGTACAGACTCAGAAGCATCTCTGCAACTGGATGCAAAGGGTGTTCATAAAGAAGAATGCCCTTAAAAAAATGTTTTTTAATTAAAAGAAAATTAATCTCCTGGCCAGCCCATTCCAGGGGGGTGCGAGTGCACCCCCTTGCACCTGTCTGTGGGTGCCCTTGAACATATGCCATAATTAATGCCAATAATTGTCCAATGCCTTTGTACTCTGAACTTGTATCTTTGTTGGGCTTTTCAGAATTATGCGAATAAGCAAACACATAGTACTTTCAAATAACTTGACTTTGTGAAATAAACTTCTCAGGCTTTTCGATACTTTACTGGACTTTGCGAAACAACATCTCAGGCTTTTTGATACTTTCAGAATTTTATTGGTAAAGGTAGAAATGCTAAAGTCATTTATCATCATTTTCTATACTTTTGGAATTTTACCGATGAAGGCAGAAATGTTACAGTCATTTACCATCACTTATTAAAATTGTCACTTTAAGAAACATTCAAGAACTTTACGATGTGACTGAGTAATTCATAAGCACTGTAATACTCTTAATGTCATCTTTTATAAGTAAACACCTCTTATCAGTGTAAGAAACATGCCAAGTGACTTCACAATGTGAATAAATCAATCTGTTGCCTTAAACTCAATAACTTTCGAAGTAATTGTACTTTGTGAATAACTATATACAGCACACCAAAATGTCCCCCAAATGGCAGTTCCTTACTAGGCAACTCTTTACTGTACAAGAAGCAGTCTGTAATGGCGGTACCTTGTGAAAAGACACACCCTGCACAAGAAGCTTTATCAGAATAACTGTACTTTGACTGGATTACAAGAAGCAGTTGCACTTTGCACAGAACGGACTCCTTAAAATACATGCACAGTAATAAGCACACTCTATAAGCACTTTTTTTACACACTCTGAGATACTTTGAATAACTTTAGTTTTGCCCTTGATACAATACGAAGTCATAGTTATGCCCAAATACAGCACTTTGCCAAAACACATGCATTCGCCTTGCTTTATTTTGCCCAATGTGCCCTTTATTTTCTTATTGTAATCGTTTTGCTTGTTTAAGCCCTTTTCATGCCCAATACACTTTTCTTGTGCTTGTTTTACTCTAAACCTATCCAACTTTGCCTTAAGCACACTCATTTGCTTTAAACACACTCATGTTCTGCTTTAAACATGCTAATTTTGCTTTACAGTTGATCATTCCATTGAATACTTTTATCTTAAACATTTTCTTTAGCTCACAAACTTTTCATGCTTTTTGCTTGCCTGATAATGCGGTCTGTGCCCTTGTAATGCCCCTTTACTGTCTTTTGCATCAAGTAAACAGTTTGTGTTATTCCTCGTTACCTTTGATTCCTTCTGGCTATGTTTGTGCACTTTTTTCTTGATTTTACTTTCACTGTTGTCTTTACATCTCATGGCTCTGAATATTCTTCTTTCTTCCATCCCGGTTCTGACACACGTGTCGCTTTCGTCTTAGGACACGAATAAACAAATCTTCGTGGGTTCTGTTTAAGCAGCTTTATTACATGCAAACACATTACTTCTGTTGACTATTGACTCTAACTTAAGTAACTTATATGCAATTAATGACTATGATCATGCATGCATACTCCCTAGCAGTTCCTACAAAATGGCACTAAGGTTGTGCATGTGTGCGGGTTACATACGTGCACATACAGGCTTGCATGCTTCTTAAAAATGCAAGCACACATACTTTACACTCTGATCTACACACTGGAATCAGTTTCATACTGCCACAGCATGGTCTAGTTTGTGAGACTGAATGAATGCTATAATACTGTGATTGTATTATCTGGTGTATATACCTGAATGACTGCTATAATAAAGTAACTGATAACAAAGAAATGGTGAAAAATAACTTTATGCACAAAAGAGGAAACTGAATTACTCACTGATAGAAGACACTTCTTTTTCATACAAGATGGGTCAGTTGAAGAAAAAACAGATCTGTAGTACACTGGAATCAAAGGTAGCACTGCTGTTGCTGTGGGTTTCTCTACTTTACATAAGATAAAAAGATGCATGTTGTATTAGACTTAGTTGCGTACTGGCACAGCATGCTCTGGATTGCACAATTGTATGAATACTATAACTGAGTAATCACATATTCTGGTTTATGTAAATGAATGAATGTTATAACATGGCAGTAGCCAAAAATAACTTTACAAGGGTAACTTAAATAAGTCTTACTGAAAAAGTACTATTTTCTCTTATATAACTGCTGTACCTACAATAAAAATACAATATGGGTTAACTCTTTTAAAGTCTAGACATAGAATATTTTAATATTATGTTAAATATTAAAATTTAACATTACCATTTGGTGCTGCCACAATTATACTTGGCACAATGGGCCAGCTGAAGAGAAAATAATACACTTGGGCACTAGATATGGTTACATAATCTGAGTGGCTAATGGAATGCTGTAATACAGTGATTATCACCAAAGCAGTGTCTGAAAATACTGAATAAATCTTAGTGAAATGAAAAGGTTGTATATATGGCAAAAGCAGAATGTGTCACCTAAAGAAAATGTGTTTATTTAGCACTGGTTTAAATTTAATATTGCTATGCTATTCTGCATTTTGCACAGCTAAACTAGCACAGCATCACTCAACATGACAGTTTTATTGTAGAATTGCACTAATGTTAAGCAATAAATCTGCCATGTTAATTGTTTATTTGTCAAAGCAACACCAGTGCTTGCTGTACAGCTATTCTTTTACATAGCTCAAAAGATTTTCCATAGCTATAATTTGTTGGCACATCATACAACTCTTTTGTTCATATACATATTCTCCTACTACTACTCTGATGCTGAAGGAATGTGTTGCTTCTAATCACGTGCACACACCAAAAAAGAAATATAACTACTCATGCAGTTTATTAGAAGTGTTAATAGATGCCAATGAACTAATGAAGAATCAACATAACAAAGCTATGATGTAATAAAGCATTTTTTCATGAGGAGCAGATATATTGAAGTCGATAGTTTTAGTTGTTCTCAAGCTGCCATTACATAATGTATTATTTTCACTACATAATTACAAAAAAGTAATGTATATTTTTTTTCAACCAAAGAAAGTATTGCAAAGGTGTGCTGTGATGTTATATAAATCATATGGTAAGATTTTTCTCCATCACTTCAAGCAGGGATGTGGCTCATTATTCTTATGTATGATATCACTGACTGCAGTAGACATTACAGTAGGTTACAGCAGAGTATCTATGTTTTATGTCATTACAGAAAAATGGGGGCAGTATAACTGAATTATTTAAAAGTGATTTCCAATTTCCACTAAGTGCAGGGCTTTCAGAATAATGGTTTGCTGAAATGGTTATGTGGTTGTTTATGATACACAGATGCCCTGGCTGGGCTTTATTTTTCACCATGTGATGCATTACTACTTAAAGATATTTATTCCTTACTTTATTGATAACATACCTATCTTGCTCATAAAGTTATTGCTGGAAATGATCATAACCTCTTTTAGGTATTTTTCAAAGGACATTTTGGTTCCATACTTTAGAAGTTCTTCACTTCCACAAAGAAATTAAGTAAAGGTGAAAAAAACACTTCAGTTGTTGAAAATGTGTTTTTACAAATGTACAGGTATCTCGTGATTAGATTCTACAAAGTAATTATACCATATCTACAAGGTAAATAATACACACAAGAAAGTACCTACTTGGCTGTATACATTCTGCAAATGATAAAAAGTTGAAGAAATGCATAGCTGATAATACACAGGTTCTTAGTCATTTCAGGAATTGTTGGGCACTGGCTGCAGTCAAAAAGCCATCCATGTGTATTTGAAAGGTATGGAACCTGATGGGAGTGTGGTGTGCTGTGCTGTTTTTTGGTGTGTGCGTGTGTGTATGTGTGTGTGTGTATGTGTGTGAGCGAGCATGTATAATACAGATGATCATTCTGAAAGTAAAGTCCTGTCAGGGTGTACAGGGGTGAAGCCCTTTTGATTACTGGTATTTGGGCTTTATTTAAAGGGCTTAGTGCTGTTTGGGAACATAGCATTGCTTCATGTTCATTGAGATCATTGGGTACATCATATCAATCACTTGGGCCACATAATTACAGCACCCATTGAAAGTGAATTATTTATATTGGGTACTGTTCAGAAATTCTGATGAGGTAGATAATTATGGCAGACAGTGAGTTAGAAGACTGAGAAATTACCTTGAGATGGAAAACAGGGTGGCTCTGCTCATAACATATACTTCCTTGTATATGTAGATGTGGGATATTCCCTTCACTTTGCTGCTTGATGGCCATCTTCTTGTGTAAGTCATTAAGGTAAAAAGAAAACATTGGAAAAAGAAGTATTAGCATGGGAAGTTTTGTGAAGCGTAATGCATAAAAAATTACCGGTTAAGCATAAATAAAACAGAAAATTGTGTTTGATAATGTTTGGTAATAGTATGCAAAAAAGAAAAAAAAATAGAACATATTTATGATATATATAGAACATATATCACTAGAGCCTGCTCTGGTGGCATAGAGTTGACAAAGCCTGATGATGGCTTAGGTGACCCAAGCTTGAAAAATGGCTAGGGTGTTTACATGTACAAGCTAGGCGTATGGGCATGTATATATGAGGGAGGAGAAGGGAGGGACATGTACTGTGTACACACTCTACTGTGTATTTCCCTATTGGAGACTGGCAAATCATTCATACAGTTCTGCCTGAGGTTGGGTGGAGTGCCCATTGTGAAAATGAGGGACAGATCAGAGCTGTTGCTTGTTGCATGTCCACACCCCACTGGGTGAATACAGGGGCTGGAAGCAAGTTGGTCAAAAAAATTCCCAGTGACAGTATTGTGATGCTGTTCCAGGATGTCTCCATCTCCTTGTCCTTCCCAATACTTAGAGTAACTCAAGAGTGGACAGAGGATAGGCAAATCTGGTGACTGAGAAGAGGCACTGAAACTGTTGTGTGATAGCATGACATTGTTTAAAAAATGACATATATTTCTAAAATATGACAGAATAAAGGATTTATGATGGGACAGATAAATTAAAATGAATTAGAGCATGCACACGTAAACTTAATATGTTATGTTTTGTACACTGATATAGACAACCTAAAAGTTGAGAAGACAGCTAGAAGATTAATGAGTTGTCTGTTACAAATATAGAAGGACAGATGCACATATGCTTTATATGACTTCTCTACTACTGACCAACTTGTGATTTGCTGATCACTAACTCTGTGAGCCTAGTTCTCAAAGTCTTTATTTCCCTGATCATGTTTGCTAGTAAAATAATGCAACTGTGAGATTGCATCTGTGTCCCCATTAGGAAATTTCTCCTTTCCCTGCAGTAGTACAGTCATGGAGTTAGTATATTTAAGTATTGGGATGTGGAGAGTGAAGTCCTCAATAATGGGGTATGTTCAGTTTTATTTGCAAGTGCTGCTCAGTCCTTTATGATTGGGAAGTTTATGTTTGGGGAACATTTCCTTGAACATTTGTAGTGGAACCAGTTTATATAATAGCAGATAGAGTAGAAATAAACAGTGGATTTAATATTTTTTTTACAAAAGTCATGAGAAATTGGAAATAAAATGCGTATACGTTTTTGTTAAATAGGAATCAGAAAATTATATAATTATGTAACGTGAGATGTGACGTGACTGAATACTTCGTTTTTGAGGCATTTGAAAAATTTTATTTTTATGAAGCACACTTCATTTTTTGATAAGTAACACATAATCTATTACTTAACTTTTGCAACCACCAAGTCTGTCAAATATGACCTCACTTTAATATCCTCAGGAGTACTAAATTCCCCTACTTATGCTGCTTGAATCTTAACTTGAATCCAGATATCTGGACTGGGACTAGAACTAGTAGCCTTCTGATGCTTCTAGCATCAAATGCAAGAGTACCATCTGGTGAGCCACTGACACTACAATTACACTCTTACAGAGATGTTTCAAAATGATATTCATAGACTAAAAGATGGGACAGACCATTTTATCAAGCTCTGTTGATATCTCTGTGGACATGTTAACAGGTGTTAAATACAAGTTATATTTATTTTCCACTATGGATGACTTGTGAGAAAAGCTCCACGCAGAGGAACCAGAATGACCGATGTGCTGCCCAGGATGTGAAACTTCCAGGTTGTAAACTCTGAAACTTTGTCTGCTGTCCAACAGAACTCCTTGCTGGTACCGCCCATTTCTGAACCAAGTGAAGTATGCACAGGGAAAAAAAAGTTCTTATAGAGTGTGATGCCCACCACTGCTACCAATATGTGATGGCCACCAGTATGTGATGTCCCTGTGCTAGGCCAGTAATCAAGGAGCCTGAATCCTCACCACTGACACTGGAGAGGGGCGTGCACTAGGAATACAAATAGACACACTCAGTATTTCTAGATGCCGACGTCTCTGCATCAACTACAATTTCTTTTAAGAGCACACAGGGAACACACACAGCCCAGGGTCTGGATGTCTCTATATCTGTCTCCCTCCAGATTCCTTATAAGACTCCCCACTGGTACAGCTGTTGGATCATAGGATCATAGGAGATTACTAGGTAAATGACCCTGGGGCCCTTGCAAACCTAGCCAAGTGTTTATCCCCAAAAAGAAACCTCAATCAGCAACTGTCACCCCTGCCAACATGTGACTCAGGTGTAACTCCTGGGACAAATCTGTGGTTTCCCATCCGGTCATCAAGGTTGTGCTTGAAGGGGGTTAGTGAGGTACTCTGTTTGATGTGTATGGGAAGTCTATTCCAGAGACGGGGCAGCCTCTGGGAGGCAAAACTGTCTCTCCAACAGGTTTTCTTGATGTCATATATTATATTTAGGCCTTTCAAGCTGGTAATGCGCAAGGAGTAAGACTTGCAGATACAGAGCATCTCTAGTAGGGCAGGGTCCGAGAACGTCTTGTAGGTGAGACACAGATCACCTCTGAGCAATCTGTATGATACCGAGTAGAGTGATAGTGATTTGAGCCTGTCCACATAGGACAGGTATTGGAGGCCATGGATTCTCTTTGTGAAGTATTTCTGTGGCCTTTCCAGTTGGTGCAGATGTTTGAAGAGGTACATACCAAACAGGGCATTATACTTAATTATTGGTATAATGAGGGAGGAGTATAGAGAAATAATAACCTCCTTTTTTCTTGATGCAATCCTTTTACTTATGAGATGAACCAAGTAAAAGGTTTTTCTTACCACTGCCATTACATGATGATCAAATGTGCGATTGTTGTCAACCTGAGAACCTTGGTCTCTCACCAGAGGTTTTGTGCTTAGGGAGTTGCTGTTGATGTAGTAATCAGTAGGGGGCCGTGTCTTTGATGAATGGTATGACGATACATTTTTTGCATTTAACCTGAGGCCATGACTTTGGCACCAGTCATTAGTTGCTGTGAGACCCTCTTGCAGTATGTTAACATCTTTTGGGGAGTCAATAACAGCACCCAACTTACAGTCATTCGCAAATTTGGTCAGCCACAGGCCTTTTGTCTTTGCCTGGACCTCTGAGAAGTAGATGCCAAACAGTAGGTATCCCAGGACAGATCCCTGGGAAACTACACTAATGACAGGTCTGCTATCAGAGGTGGCGGCACCTATTTTGACCTGTTGGTGAGCCAGTTGGCCACCCGCATGATGAGATAGGGATTTACGCCAAGTTGTGTTAGCTTTTTGATGATGCCCAAGTGGAGGATTGTGTCAAAGGCCATGGCCAAGTCAAGGTAAGCTGTATGTACTGACTTTCCCTCATCTAGGGCCTTGGTGACAGTCTCAAAGACGTCAACTAGGTTCAACAGGCAAGCTCTGCCTTTGATGAATCCAAACTTGGTGGGATCAAGTGTTTGTAGATTGCCTATGTCCTTGTTTATAAGATCCATAATAATATGCTCCATGGCTTTACAGATCAGACTTGTCAAGCTAATGGGATGATAGTTTTCAGGGTCAGTAGTGGCACCACCTTTGTGCAAGGGGATGACAATGACAGTTCTCCGCTCTACTAGAATGAAGCCCATACATAGGCTGTGGTTGAATAAGGTGCTCAATGGTGAAGCTAATTCTTGGTGGAGATGGTGCAGAATACAGCCTGGGATGATATCAGGTCCCATGGAAACTGTGTTCTTTGCCTTGGATAGAGCCTTTAACACTTGATCTATGGAGATGTGAGGTGCGGGACAAGTATTGGGGATGTTGAAAGGGCCTTGGGGGGGACAGAGGGTTGAAGTTTGCACTGAACCTATCTGCTAGCTGGTTGGCTAAGTCAACAGGATCAGTGTAAGTGATAATGTTAAGTAATAATTTGGAACAGACTTGGGCTTTGTTATGGAGGTTCCTGGCGTAACTGAAGAAGGCTTGGTGGTTTCCCTTTGTTTTGGAGGCTAGTTTTGATTCATAAATGGGTTTGCAGGTTTTCACTAGTGATCTAATTTGCTGGTTGATGCTAAGGAGGGAGTTTTTCCAATTTGGAATTTGTTCCTTTTTACACTTGGACAACAGTTTCTTCCTTTTGTTGTAAAGCCTGTTGATAGAGGATGTCCACCAGACAGATTTGTGTTTCCTTGAGGAGCAGGTTTTAGTTCTGTTGGGTATGGCTGAGTGCATGCAGTTGTACAGGCGCTTGTATACTGCATTGGCATACTGTTCAACATAGTTGTCTTCATCCACTGATGAGGGTGGTGATGTGAAGCTACTGATACCCTCCCTTAGGAGGTTGTAGTCAGCTTTTGAGAAGTTTTTTAGCTTGATTACAGCTTGGGGGAGCTTGGATGGGACAGAAACCTTGAATGAGACAGACAGATGATCTTATCTCACCAGGGAAGAACATATGGGAGTGGTGCAGCGGTCACCCATGTTGGTGAGAACCAAGTCCAGAATGTTATCTCCCCTTGTGGGGGATGAGATGAGCTGGTCTAGTGCATTTGAAATGATGAAGTCAAGGAATTGTTGAGTGAGTGCATTAGTGCAGGAATAGTTCACCCAGTCTATGGTGGGGTAGTTGAAGTCACCAAGGTTTAGGGTATTTGGGGGTACCTTGATGGAGTCAAGTAGATCCAGGTAGGAAGAGTGTGTGTCCTGAGTCATGGAGGGGGGGTCTATAGCTGGCTATAACTTTGATGGGTGTCTCTTCCCAACTGTCAGTTGCACCTGGAGTAGTTCCAGTGTGTCATGCTGGAAAACCAGTCTGGAGGTGTGCCTGTCCTTAATGAAAGTTACTTCCTCAGCTGAGTGTCCAAGCCAAGTCCTCCAGCACCTTCTTTATAAACCCAGTGATTCATGTCTCTGCCCCAAGTAGTTGACACACACACTCACTCTTTAAGATTTAATTTTCACACACACACACACACACACACACACACACACACACACACACACACACACACACACACACACACACACACACACACACACACACACACACACACACACACACACACACACACACACACACCTGGGAAAGGCTGGCACAGATTACCTGCTCAACCAACTTTGCCCAGACTATAAGGTAGTTATCACTGCCACCAGTCAGTACTTGAAGACTCTTAACAAAGGGTGCCCAATTAAACTGTGTAATGGTAATACTAATACAAATGGCAGTAGTTCACCATGATGGCTAGGCCTTCTGGAGTGGCCCACACTGTGTCACCAAATAAAAATAAATACTTTCAAAAGTTAGATACTTTCTACAAGGACCAGCCACAATAAAGGTTTTAAATTTATTTAATAATAAAAGTACTTGAAAATACTGAAAATATATTCACAGTAAACCACAGAGTTCAGATCACAGGAAATATTGAAAAGAACATTGATGGACAGACTCAAACAAATAAAGAAAAGCAATATCTAGACTAAGCTTCACTATATTCCTGACCGAATCTAAGACAATTTCTGTTCCCTAGTTAAGTTGCTTACTACTGCAAGGCAAGATGCTGTGGGTGAGGGTCTTTCTAGTTAGGCTTGCCAAACAGGATACTCAATACTCTGAGATTTCTATTTGTAATATCTAAAATATAATTTCCATGAGGGCTGGCAGAATGACCTCATCTGGTCACCTGACTCTAGGTTCTCACAGTATTCCTTTGAAGCTCAGACAAGAATTTGCACAGACAGCCACAATACACATCCAAATGTTTCTGGCAGTGCCTGGGGCCGCCACTCTTTTCACTGAGCTAATGGACAGAAGCTGTTCCCTAAACCCAGCATCTCTGGTCCTATTCAGCACAGTGAGGTGCCTTTTAAGGATTTAACAGCTCATTTACGTCCCTTATTTTTCTTAAAGTTAACCTCTGCTGTGCCAGTATCGTCTGATAAAACATATACATTTAATTTAGCTGCAATAATACATATACATTTTTCTTCATTTTAGCAGGGTGCACTGTTGATACATTTCAACACAAGCAAAGCTCACAAATACATTTTTCAACACAAGGATCTGTAAAAAATCAGTTTGATATACAAATAACATACAGTTCTAATACATTTGTAACACAAACATCTTGTATAAATCAGTTTGATATTCAAAGGACATATTCTTTACAAAACTCCAGCTGGCTATGCTGGTACTTGCCCACATCATCACATAGAGAAAAGCATAGGTGTTTGACACTGAAAAGTGTGAACAATGATGTTCAAGTACCTCTAGCCATTTACTAATTCCAAAATAGTGACTTGTTAGAGCATTTCCCTTGAAATGCAGTGATCTTGCAATTAATATCAACCCATTATCAACTAGCAGAGACCAGTTCACTAAATTACACAATATCTCTAAGCAAGCTATTCACAGGCATAAAGCCAAAGACTTTAAACTAAAACAAACCTATCTCTTACATTATCCCAAGCTATTCTGCTGAGAAGTGAACTTTCAAAATGCTAAACTTTTCTCCTCAGACCTTCTAAAAGCATTTGCACTGGTGATGGATAGGTTGACAGACAAGATCAGACAGGAGTCCCCGTGGACTATGATGTTTGCAGATGACATTGTGATATGTAGTGAGAGTAGAGAACAGGTTGAGGAGACCCTGGAGAGGTGGAGATATGTTTTAGAGAGGAGAGGAATGAAGGTCAGCCAGACTAAGATGGAATATATGTGTGTGAATGAAAGGGAGGATAGAGGAATGGTGAGGATGCAGGGAGTAGAGCTGGCGAAGGTGGATGAGTTTAAATACTTGGGGTCAACAGTTCAGAGTAATGGCAAGTGTGGAAGAGAGTTGAAGAAGAGAGTACAGGCAGGGTGGAGTGGGTGGAGAAGAGTGTCAGGAGTGATTTGTGACAGACGAGTACCAGTAAGAGTGAAAGGGAAGGTCTACAAAAGGGTGGTGAGACCAGCTATGTTATATGGGTTGGAGACAGTGGCATTGACAAAAAGGCAGGAGTCAGAGCTGGATGTGGCAGAGTTAAAGATCTTAAGATTTGTACTGGGTGTGACAAGGGTAGACAGGATTAGGAATAAGTATATTAGAGGGTCAGCCCAGGTTGGACAGTTTGGAGACAAAGCCAGAGAGGCGAGATTGCATTGGTTTGGACATGTGCTGGGTATATTGGGAAAAGGATGCTAAGGATGAAGCTGCCAGGTAAGAGGAAAAGAGGAAGGCCTAAGATAAGGTTTATGGATGTGGTTAGAGAGGACATGCAGGTGGTTGGTGTGACAGAGCAAGATGCTGAGGACAGGAAGAAATGGAAACAGGTGATCCACTGTGGTGACCCCTAACCAGGAAAAGCTGAAAGAAGAAGAAGAAGAAGAAGACTTTCTAAAAGCATTTTCCAACCAACCTCCCACTCACCACTCCTCCTATGCAGCTGCTCACAGTAATTCCCCACCCCCACCCAAATTAGCTTCCTCCCTTCTACTTCACCAAAGTTACAACAAAACAAATAACACCCTATAACTTGAGCAAATCCATCTTGACTCACCTACTGGTCATGATAACTTTTATTGGTTTCTGTACCACTCTAGAGATTTCATTATTATTCCCTGAAACACAATTATAATCTCAGCCTCACAACTAACACCTTTCCCTTAGTATGGAAGACTACCTTTTTAAGACCTGGGCTGAGCCTGAAATTGGTCAGTATTGATCACTGCACTACTCCAGTAAATATATATATATATATATATATATATATATATATATATATATATATATATATAGTTATTTATATATAAATGTACACACAAATAAACACACACACACACACACACACACACACACACACACACACACACACACACACACACACACATAAACTTACTTCCACCAGCCACTTCAGACCCATCTCAATACATTATACAATGGGCATAACACTATATAAGCTAGTTTATATTCAGCTTTCCACATACCTTCCATCTACCTGCAAAAATACCACATACTCTTCAATGAACAACATGACTTTAGGGCAGGTGCAAGTATCCTGAGTGCATTATTTATTTTATTTATTTAACATTTGTTGACCGGGAAAGTCCGACTAGGTTCCACAGATCCTGTTTTCAGCGGAGGCCCGGGGAGAAATTATGGACCCTAACATACAATATATTCACCAGCATGAACATAGGAAACCTTACTGGTGCTATGTTCATTGAGTTTACCAGAGTTTTTGAAATGTTTGACCACACTATATTACTCACAAGTAATAAACATTTGTATTAGTCCTGAAGTCACTCTATGGTTTAAGGCCTTCCTGGAAGATAGGCACCTCCCTTTCTTACTCCACCTACTCATTCTCAGGTGTTCTTCAAGGTTCTAGTCAAGCTCCACTGCTATTCTTCCTACCTTGCCTAGAACTCCTATTATAAGCTGAAGTCACCGTCATCTATAGGGCCAATCCCTCCTATCAGCCAGTCAAACTCAACTTCAGGATGATCTCCTGGCTCTAAATAGATGATTTGTCTGCAAAAACGTTCTTCTAAACCTTAAGAAAACCAAATGCATGTAATTTGTTATTAAGAAAAGACTTTCTACAGCCCCTTCCTCTCTTAACATCTTTGATGTCACTGACTCTGTTATTGAAACTACTACTACCTCTTTTAGATGCTAAGGAATGTGTCTAGACCAGTCCTTTAACTATTAGGGACACATTCAAAAACTGAGATCCAAAATCAATTACTTCTTATTTTGGGTCAAAAAAATCTCAGTTTTTTTCACAACAGCCATAGGCAAAGGTGTCCTACTTTCTCAACTTGAATATGGCCTACCTTTACTTGACCTTATCAAATAAAATTTGCCACTTCATTACAAATTCTCCTTGGAATGAACACCACTGCCTCACTTTATCCAAAGCAAAATGGCTCCCTGTACAAACAAAAGCTATCTACTTAGTTCCCTACCTTTCAAACTACTCCATCTCCTCTCACAATTAAATTAATTGCAACCATTAGCTCTGCTTATAACATTTTTATTCTAACAGGAAATTTAATCTAATTTTTGGAAATACTGATCCAAAAGTATATTAGAGGATTTGTGAATATAGGTCCTTTATTATTTTTCAAAAATTAGTACTAAAACATGTTTTTATTATTTTTTCCTGTCAAGAAGTTTTTCCTCAAGAAATCCAAGTATAGGTAACTCGAAGAACTCTCATTTGGACAGTGTGGTAAAGAAGGAGCTGCAAACATTAATAACTACTATTCAAGAACTATCTATAAAAATGGACAAACTAGAGAATAAAATAGATACTATTAAACAAGACTGTAGTAAGCAGCTGGACATTCTTAGTGAAATGGCTAAAAAGCATTCTGAACAAATTGCTTCCATCGAGGAATCTGTAACAGATATGGATGGCAGACTGATGGAATGTGAAAGTCAAAATGAGTTTCTTTTGAAACAGAATACAAAACTAACAGAAAAGCTGAAAGACCTAGAAAGTAGGTCACGGATGTAAATAACATTTTGTACAACAGTTGACATATTCAGGCACTTGAAAAGTCTTATCTATAGTGTCAATGACTATCAAGGGTCCTTGAGCTATGTACCTACACATATTGCAGTTGTAGCAAGGAAACATACCTTTCATAGTGGCGTTGTTAGTTTCCTGTTTTGATTGATTGTTTTCTAAGGCCTTTTTAATGTTGTAAGTGTTCCTAAAAACAAAATAAGGTTTGTTTCCCAGAACTTTGGAAATTTCATGATTTCCTTGTATAATTTTCCAATTTTTTTATATTAAATTTCTAATGTGGACACCATCAGTACTCATATCTAAGGAAAAAAACAATTTATTAAAAACTTGTGTTTCTTCTGTTTTTTTAGAAAAACCGATGGTATTATTAAATTCATTGTTATTCAACAATGCTGGATAGTGTGTTATTCGCTTGTTTAAAACTTCTTTAATAATATCTTCCAACATTTGCGTTGCATACCCTCTTCTAATGAACATATTTTTAATAAAATCTATTTCTTCTGTTAAATCTTGTTCATTTGATGTCATTCTACATGCTCTGATAAATTGCCCCTTAGGAATGTTCCTAATGGTATGCTTAGGATGCGCGCTTTGAAAATGGAGATAACTATTGGTAAAGGTCTCTTTTATATATTTTACTGTTAAACTTGTTATTCATGGTGTCCCACCAAAAGAAAATATCTAAAAAATTAATAGATAGTCCTGAACAACCTAAGGTAAATCTTAAAAACTTCCTGTTTTGTTTATATCAATAAGAAAACTGTCAACAGTGTTCTTGTTGCCTTTTATGATGAAAATTAAATCGTCAACAAATCTATAATATAGAACTATATGAAACTTGGTTTTTAATGGTTTTAAGAAAACTTCTTCCCACCAGGCCATTACTAAATTCGCGTATGATGGTGCAGCTGAAGATGATCGCTACACCCCTTTTTGTCTGTAGAATGTTTTCCCAAACAAAAATAATTGTGATGCAACAAGATGTCTAAAAACCTACAAATGGTGGAAATTTGACTTGTACTGAATTGATTATTCTTACTTAATAAAATGCGTACAGCCTCAACTCCTTCTTCATGGGGGATGCAGGTATATAAGGAAACGACGTCTACTGTGAACATAATGTGGCTTTCCGGATCAAAAGTGTTAGTGACAGCAAATTCATTCAACTTATTTAAAAAGTGCCAAGAGTCTTTAATAAAAGAATCTTGTTTAGAAACTAAAGGACCTAATGTAGCATCTATTATAAGTGAAATTCCTTCTGTTACAGAGTGAGGTGAAGACACTATTGGTCTAAATGGTGGATCTGTGAGACTTTTATGTGTTTTCGGAATACCGAACAAAACACCAATCCTTGGATTTTCTATGACACAGAATTCATAAACGTCCAAGTCAATTTCGTTGGACATTAAAGCCTCATATAAAAAAGAATGTATTAATCTGTGCTTTTTCTTGATGTCATATAATGAAATAATTTCATACTCATCCTGATTTTCCAAAAGTTGTGTCATTTTTAAGGTGTATAAATCCTGTGTCATAATAACAATGTTGCCACCTTTATCACTCCTCATGAATCTCAAAGTGTCGTTTTTCTTACGTAACTCATTGAAAGCCTTTCTTTCACTAAAATTTAAATTGTGTTGGTATCTAGCTTTCTTACTTAAAACACACTCTAGTTCCTGCAAACATGCCTCTTCAAACACCTTAATTGTGTGCACTAATGATGGATTAAAAGTTGAAGGTTTCTTAAGTGCTTTGCTTGTTTCAGGGATGTCGTGCAATATATATGAAAGATTTAATTTTCTAGCGAATTTTTTAATGTCCACTACAGTTTTACCAAAGTCAGCCTTGGCGGTGGGTACAAAATTAAAACCCAACCTCAATACTTTTAGTTCATCATTATCAAAAACAGTGTCTGTTAAATTGATGATGTCAAAATCATCAAGTTGTCGGGTTAAATCTCGTCTCCTGACAAGTTCGAACCCAGAAAAGTCCGACTCCTTGTGAACACTGTTTTTTTCACCGTTGGTACTTTCTTGCCTAAAAAAACATTTGAAGAATCGAGCAAGACACTCGTGGCAGTTTTAGAATTAGAGTCACAAGTCTTAACCTTGCTAGAATGATCATCAGTGGCGCTCTTATCAGTAGCATTAATTTCAGACTGTTCGATGTTATCAGTCTGATTAATGTTTTTAGAAGCACCACCCGTAATGTCAAAGTTCATAGTTGCAAAATATTTTCTTCCGTTAAGGTTAGAATCAACGGTGTTTTCCCTGTTGTTCACTACTGAACTGTAGTTCCATTTGTTTACTGAGTAAAATGATGGTACTTTTGATGTATGTTCCTTGTTACCAGGAACAAAATAGTTATATGCTGAATTTGTTTTGTAAGCGGAAATGTCCCGCTCCAGTTTAGCATGTTTTCTATTTATAATTTCAGTTGAGTGTCTTTCAACTTCTTCAAGAACTTTGTTGAAATGATCTAATTGGTTTGTAACATTACCAGCTGCTTTGATTTCACTTTAAAGCTGGCAAATATCATCCTTTAATAATGACATTTTTGCAGAGTTATTGTCAATAAGTAATTTTAAAAAGGACATACCTGCTTCATTGAAAAAGAAACCAAAGTACCAAACATCGGGTCGCCAGCTTGAACGCCGTTAGGGCATTTAAAAAATCTAAGCCCTTTCGGCATGATCTTTAACTGTATACAGCGTTCAAAATAACAATTCTCAACCGTTAAAGATCGAAACCTCTTTAACAGTTTAGTCAGTAGTTCTCGTTTTTGTTTATCTCCTCATCGCAAACTGAGTGTTGAAAAGTGGAAAGTTTACCAAAAGGATTACTAAAGGTATCCAGTAAAAATTTCACACCGGAATCACCAGTCCGGTGTTGATGAGATGAAGCGTTCATGTTTGCTGTTCTCTGGTTCCTTGAATTGCTGTTTGGTTCCACCTCAATGATGGTATCCAATTCATTAAACGAACCACTCGGGCTGGAGGCATTCGCCGCTGCTGCTGATGAGTTAGTAGCCTTAGCTACTAAAAACTTTAACGAGTTCTGGATGTCAATCAGTGTAGAGACTAGCAGATTGTTAACATCTCTGCTGGAATCATTACCCGGAGTAGGATGTGTACTCAAATTAAGTAACTGCTCTTCGATTTCCTCTTCCATAAGTGGTGAACAAACCAACCAAACCAAACAAAATACCACTAATGAACGAACCACGTAAAATAGGAAACAGGAAACCAATGCAAAGGCAAGAAGTGACAAAAATTCCAATAATAGCGTAGTTTTCTTATTGATATAAACAAAACAGGAAGTTTTTTAAGATTTACCTTAGGTTGTTCAGGACTATCTATTAATTTTTTAGATATTTTCTTTTGGTGGGACACCATGAATAACAAGTTTAACAGTAAAATATATCGAAAAGAGACCTTTACCAATAGTTATCTCCATTTTCAAAGCGCGCATCCTAAGCATACCATTAGGAACATTCCTAAGGGGCAATTTATCAGAGCATGTAGAATGACATCAAATGAACAAGATTTAACAGAAGAAATAGATTTTATTAAAAATATGTACATTAGAAGAGGGTATGCAACGCAAATGTTGGAAGATATTATTAAAGAAGTTTTAAACAAGCGAATAACACACTATCCAGCATTGTTGAATAACAATGAATTTAATAATACCATCGGTTTTTCTAAAAAACCAGAAGAAACACAAGTTTTTAATAAATTGGTTTGTTCCTTAGATATGAGTACTGATGGTGTCCACATTAGAAATTTAATAGAAAAAAATTGGAAAATTATACAAGGAAATCATGAAATTTCCAAAGTTCTGGGAAATAAACCTTATTTTGTTTTTAGGAACACTTACAACATTAAAAAGGCCTTAGAAAACAATCAATCAAAACAGGAAACTAACAACGCCACTATGAAAGGTATGTTTCCTTGCTACAACTGCAATATGTGTAGGTACATAGCTCAAGGACCCTTGATAGTCATTGACACTATAGATAAGACTTTTCAAGTGCCTGAATATGTACAAAAGGGGTTATTTACATCAGCACCTGCAGTTCTTGTTCTGCCTTTTATGTGGGAATGACCACCAGGTGTTTAAAAACACGTATTCGTGAGCATATATACAGCATTAAAACTCTCGACGAGACCAATGCTTTGTTCAAACATTCCTTGGTCTGTAAAAACTTTAAGAAATTTTTGTTTACAGTTATTGAGGTGGTTAAAGCAGATTTAAGAGGGGGTGATTTTAGGAACTACGTTGAGCAAAGAGAAACTCTGTGGCAAATTAGATTAAGATCAGATAAGCATCCAGGCTTAAATGAAGCCGTTAATATTAAGTGCTTTTTAAAAGACAATAAATTATGTATAGACAAGAACATTTTTACCACACCATTTAATTGATTGCTAGTACTTTTTAAAACAATTATACATACATTTTTTTAATTGTTTAATTGATTTATTGTTTAATTGGTTATGTGGAGCGTTATTTAAAGCAGGCTGATTTTATCATTTTTGTATTCTGATGAAGTCTCTAGACGAAAGTGGTTATTAAAGCTTTACTACGCTATTATTGGAATTTTTGTCACTTCTTGCCTTTGCATTGGTTTCCTGTTTCCTATTTTACGTGGTTCGTTCATTAGTGGTATTTTGTTTGGTTTGGTTGGTTTGTTCACCACTTATGGAAGAGGAAATCGAAGAGCAGTTACTTAATTTGAGTACACATCCTACTCCGGGTAATGATTCCAGCAGAGATGTTAACAATCTGCTAGTCTCTACACTGATTGACATCCAGAACTCGTTAAAGTTTTTAGTAGCTAAGGCTACTAACTCATCATCAGCAGCGGCGAATGCCTCCAGCCCGAGTGGTTCATTTAATGAATTGGATACCATCATTGAGGTGGAACCAAACAGCAATTCAAGGAACCAGAGAACAACAAGCGTGAACGCTTCATCTCATCAACACCGGACTGGTGATTCCGGTGTGAAATTTTTACTGGATACCTTTAGTAATCCTTTTGGTAAACTTTCCACTTTTCAACACTCAGTTTGCGATGAGGAGATAAACAAAAAACGAGAACTACTGACTAAACTGTTAAAGAGGTTTCAATCTTTAACGGTTGAGAATTGTTATTTCGAACGCTGTGTACAGTTAAAGATCATGCCGAAAGGGCTTAGATTTTTTAAATGCCCTAATGGCGTTCAAGCTGGCGACCCAATGTTTGGTACTTTGGTTTCTTTTTTCAATGAAGCAGGTATGTCCTTTTTAAAATTACTTATTGACAATAACTCTGCAAAAATGTCATTATTAAAGGATGATATTTGCCAGCTTGAAAGTGAAATCAAAGCAGCTGGTAATGTTACAAACCAATTAGATCATTTCAACAAAGTTCTTGAAGAAGTTGAAAGACACTCAACTGAAATTATAAATAGAAAACATGCTAAATTGGAGTGGGACATTTCCGCTTACAAAACAAATTCAGCATATAACTATTTTGTTCCTGGTAACAAGGAACATACATCAAAAGTACTATCATTTTACTCAGTAAACAAACGGAACTACAGTTCAGTAGTGAACAACAGGGAAAACACCGTTGATTCTAACCTTAACGGAAGAAAATATTTTGCAACTATGAACTTTGACATTACGGGTGGTGCTTCTAAAAACATTAATCAGACTGATAACATCGAACAGTCTGAAATTAATGCTACTGATAAGAGCGCCACTGATGATCATTCTAGCAAGGTTAAGACTTGTGACTCTAATTCTAAAACTGCCACGAGTGTCTTGCTCGATTCTTCAAACGTTTTTTTAGGCAAGAAAGTACCAACGGTGAAAAAAACAGTGTTCACAAGGAGTCGGACTTTTCTGGGTTTGAACTCGTCAGGAGACGAGATTTAACCCAACAACTTGATGATTTTGACATCATCAATTTAACAGACACTGTTTTTGATAATGATGAACTAAAAGTATTGAGGTTGGGTTTTAATTTTGTACCCACCGCCAAGGCTGACTTTGGTAAAACTGTAGTGGACATTAAAAAATTTGCTAGAAAATTAAATCTTTCATATATATTGCATGACATCCCTGAAACAAGCAAAGCACTTAAAAAACCTTCAACTTTTAATCCATCATTAGTGCACACAATTAAGGTGTTTGAAGAGGCATGTTTGCAGGAACTAGAGTGTGTTTTAAGTAAGAAAGCTAGATACCAACACAATTTAAATTTTAGTGAAAGAAAGTCTTTCAATGAGTTACGTAAGAAAAATGACACTTTGAGATTCATGAGGAGTGATAAAGGTGGCAACATTGTTATTATGACACAGGATTTATACACCTTAAAAATGACACAACTTTTGGGAAATCAGGATGAGTATGAAATTATTTCATTATATGACATCAAGAAAAAGCACAGATTAATACATTTTTTTTTATATGAGGCTTTAATGTCCAACGAAATTGACTTGGACGTTTATGAATTCTGTGTCATAGAAAATCCAAGGACTGGTGTTTTGTTCGGTATTTCGAAAACACATAAAAGTCTCACAGATCCACCATTTAGACCAATAGTGTCTTCACCTCACTCTGTAACAGAAGGAATTTCACTTATAATAGATGCTACATTAGGTCCTTTAGTTTCTAAACAAGATTCTTTTATTAAAGACTCTTGGCACTTTTTAAATAAGTTGAATGAATTTGCTGTCACTAACACTTTTGATCCGGAAAGCCACATTATGTTCACAGTAGACGTCGTTTCCTTATATACCTGCATCCCCCATGAAGAAGGAGTTGAGGCTGTACGCATTTTATTAAGTAAGAATAATCAATTCAGTACAAGTCAAATTTCCACCATTTGTAGGTTTTTAGACATCTTGTTGCATCACAATTATTTTTTGTTTGGGAAAACATTCTACAGACAAAAAAGGGGTGTAGCGATGCGATCTTCAGCTGCACCATCATACGCGAATTTAGTAATGGCCTGGTGGGAAGAAGTTTTCTTAAAACCATTAAAAACCAAGTTTCATATAGTTCTATATTATAGATTTGTTGACGATTTAATTTTCATCATAAAAGGCAACAAGAACACTGTTGACAGTTTTCTTATTGATATAAACAAAACAGGAAGTTTTTTAAGATTTACCTTAGGTTGTTCAGGACTATCTATTAATTTTTTAGATATTTTCTTTTGGTGGGACACCATGAATAACAAGTTTAACAGTAAAATATATCGAAAAGAGACCTTTACCAATAGTTATCTCCATTTTCAAAGCACGCATCCTAAGCATACCATTAGGAACATTCCTAAGGGGCAATTTATCAGAGCATGTAGAATGACATCAAATGAACAAGATTTAACAGAAGAAATAGATTTTATTAAAAATATGTTCATTAGAAGAGGGTATGCAACACAAATGTTGGAAGATATTATTAAAGAAGTTTTAAACAAGCGAATAACACACTATCCAGCATTGTTGAATAACAATGAATTTAATAATACCATCGGTTTTTCTAAAAAAACAGAAGAAACACAAGTTTTTAATAAATTGGTTTGTTCCTTAGATATGAGTACTGATGGTGTCCACATTAGAAATTTAATAGAAAAAAATTGGAAAATTATACAAGGAAATCATGAAATTTCCAAAGTTCTGGGAAACAAAACTTATTTTGTTTTTAGGAACACTTACAACATTAAAAAGGCCTTAGAAAACAATCAATCAAAACAGGAAACTAACAACGCCACTATGAAAGGTATGTTTCCTTGCTACAACTGCAATATGTGTAGGTACATAGCTCAAGGACCCTTGATAGTCATTGACACTATAGATAAGACTTTTCAAGTGCCTGAATATGTCAACTGTTGTACAAAAGGGGTTATTTACATCAGCACCTGCAGTTCTTGTTCTGCCTTTTATGTGGGAATGACCACCAGGTGTTTAAAAACACGTATTCGTGAGCATATATACAGCATTAAAACTCACGACGAGACCAATGCTTTGTTCAAACATTCCTTGGTCTGTAAAAACTTTAAGAAATTTTTGTTTACAGTTATTGAGGTGGTTAAAGCAGATTTAAGAGGGGGTGATTTTAGGAACTATGTTGAGCAAAGAGAAACTCTGTGGCAAATTAGATTAAGATCAGATAAGCATCCAGGCTTAAATGAAGCCGTTAATATTAAGTGCTTTTTAAAAGACAATAAATTATGTATAGACAAGAACATTTTTACCACACCATTTAATTGATTGCTAGTACTTTTTAAAACAATTATACATAAATTTTTTTAATTGTTTAATTGATTTATTGTTTAATTGGTTATGTGGAGCGTTATTTAAAGCAGGCTGATTTTATCATTTTTGTATTCTGATGAAGTCTCTAGACGAAAGCGGTTATTAAAGCTTTACTACGCTATTATTGGAATTTTTGTCACTTCTTGCCTTTGCATTGGTTTCCTGTTTCCTATTTTACGTGGTTCGTTCATTAGTGGTATTTTGTTTGGTTTTCTTCAATGAACAACATGACTTTAGGGCAGGTGCAAGTATCCTGAGTGCATTATTTATTTATTTTATTTATTTAACATTTGTTGACCGGGAAAGTCCGACTAGGTTCCACAGATCCTGTTTTCAGTGGAGGCCCGGGGAGAAATTATGGACCCTAACATACAATATATTCACCAGCATGAACATAGGAAACCTTACTGGTGCTATGTTCATTGAGTTTACCAGAGTTTTTGAAATGTTTGACCACACTATATTACTCACAAGTAATAAACATTTGTATTAGTCCTGAAGTCACTCTATGGTTTAAGGCCTTCCTGGTCAACAGTTCCTTTAACGTAAAGATAGGCACCTCCCTTTCTTACTCCACCTACTCATTCTCAGGTGTTCTTCAAGGTTCTAGTCAAGCTCCACTGCTATTCTTCCTACCTTGCCTAGAACTCCTATTATAAGCTGAAGTCACCGTCATCTATAGGGCCAATCCCTCCTATCAGCCAGTCAAACTCAACTTCAAGATGATCTCCTGGCTCTAAATAGATGATTTGTCTGCAAAAACTTTCCTCTAAACCTTAAGAAAACCAAACGCATGTAATTTGTTATTAAGAAAAGACTTTCTACAGCCCCTTCCTCTCTTAACATCTTTGATGTCACTGACTCTGTTATTGAAACTACTACTACCTCTTTTAGATACTAAGGAATGTGTCTAGACCAGTCCTTTAACTATTAGGGACACATTCAAAAACTGAGATCCAAAATCAATTACTTCTTATTTTGGGTCAAAAAAATCTCAGTTTTTTTCACAACAGCCATAGCAAAGGTGTCCTACTTTCTCAACTTGAATATGGCCTACCTTTACTTGACCTTATCAAATAAAATTTGCCACTTCATTACAAATTCTCCTTGGAATGAACACCACTGCCTCACTTTATCCAAAGCAAAATGGCTCCCTGTACAAACAAAAGCTATCTACTTAGTTCCCTACCTTTCAAACTACTCCATCAAGATACTCCATCTCCTCTCACAATTAAATTAATTGCAACCAGGGGGCGTGGCCAAGATGCCAGACTGCTAGCAGCACTGAACATTAGCTCTGCTTATAACATTTTTATTCTAACAGGAAATTTAATCTAATTTTTGGAAATACTGATCCAAAAGTATATTAGAGGATTTGTGAATATAGGTCCTTTATTATTTTTCAAAAATTAGTACTAAAACATGTTTTTATTATTTTTTCCTGTCAAGAAGTTTTTCCTCAAGAAATCCAAGTATAGGTAACTCGAAGAACTCTCATTTGGACAGTGTGGTAAAGAAGGAGTGCAAACATTAATAACTACTATTCAAGAACTATCTATAAAAATGGACAAACTAGAGAATAAAATAGATACTATTAAACAAGACTGTAGTAAGCAGCTGGACATTCTTAGTGAAATGGCTAAAAAGCATTCTGAACAAATTGCTTCCATCGAGGAATCTGTAACAGATATGGATGGCAGACTGATGGAATGTGAAAGTCAAAATGAGTTTCTTTTGAAACAGAATACAAAACTAACAGAAAAGCTGGAAGACCTAGAAAGTAGGTCACGGAGAAACAACATTAGAATCTATGGAGTACCAGAAAAGAAAGAGGGAACTGATATGATACACTTTCTTAATAACTGGCTTCCAACAGCACTAAATCTTCCTGAAGCCCTTTCCTTTGGTATAGAGAGGACTCACCGGTCACTAGCAAAACCTGCTTCAACAACAGTTTCTCCTAACCCCAGATCCATCATTGTTCGATTTTTGTCCTCCCAAGATAAGGATTTGGTTCTGAAGTCTGCGTGGAATAATTCTCCCATCAAGATAAAGGACAAACGTTCATTTTGACAATGACTATACTTCTGTCATATCTAGAAGGAAAGAATGTGTTCCCTGGATAAAATCTCTTAAAAAGTTAACATCAAAGCGCATTTGTGTTTTTAAAAATATTTTTTACCAGAAGGTGAGAAGATGTTTAGCTCTTTGTCAGAGACTTTGGATTTTATTCACAAGAAAAAAAATACTAACTGATATAGAGGACATGGAATACTCTACACAAAGTCTGAAAAGACATGCAAATAAGAACACTTGGACTGTCAAAGAAAGTGCAAATAAAAAATTAAAAGACAAATAGGATTGTTATCAAATAATACTAAATACTTTCTTGCAGAACTCTTAATGTTTTATTGGCATATATACACAAAGCAAAGGTAAAGTGTCTTTATTTTACATAATATTTTATTGGAATACATATACAAAGCAAAGGTAAAGTGTCTTTATTTTGCATAGGCATATATCTATGTATGTATGCATGCATGTATGTATGTGCATATATATATATATATATATATATATATATATATATATATATATATATATGTGTGTGTGTGTGTGTGTGTGTGTGTGTGTGTATATATGCATATATATGTGTGTTTGTATGTACATATGTGTGTATATATATATATATATATATTTGTTTTTTTTTCTTTCATACCATATGTTTAGTATAACCGGAGTGCAGTTAACTTCATTATATATTCATTTGGGATACAAAAGTCATACTATCTTACTATTAATTCATGATTTCCAAAGTAAAGCATTCATGTGTGTTAGTGGTGGGGTAACACTTTAGAGTTTACTGTTTAGTCTATTATGATTACACTGTATGGAATCCCCACAACAAAAGTGCCCTTAGAAGATGCTTTAGTTAAGATAGTTTTGTTTCCTCTTGATATTTTTGAAAGATGTTCATATCATGATTAATATATATGTCCTTACTTAAAATCTGCATTTCTTACTGTAATATATCAACATTAAGTGCTTTACATTAACTAAATGCTCAAATTTTAATTCTTAACCTAATTTAGTTTAAGGGATGTAAATTATTGATTTATGGGGAAAATCTTACTTTCCCAACATTTTTAGAGAAGGGCTGTTCATGTTTTTTTTTTCACTGTGGAGGCTGCTCGTGCACTTTTTATGCTTCTTTAGAATGGAGAAAACTTACTTGTTTGAAATTCCTGCCAAAAATGCCTTTTCTAAGCCTCTGTGAGTGTTTCTTCATGTGTACGAGCATCTACAGGGCACTAGCAGCAAGCTAGAGAAGCTGAAAGCAAGAATACAGTGAGCGATGACATCACACGACCTTTGAACTCATGCATGACTCAGAAACCAGGAAGTAAAGCTGAAAATGAAACTAGAAGAAAAAGTAACTGTTTTTTTTTTTGGTTGTTTTTTCATCTTTTATGCATCTAAAGGTATGGAATCACTTTAAATATGTATTTATAAGAAGCTAGGACATTAATGGAGTGATTATTTTACTAGTCTAGTGAGGAAAATTGCATTTTAATGCTACTGTATGTCTGTTGCTTTGAAACACTGAAGTCTGACAGGACACCATTCTTTGCTTTGATAGCATGCCCTACATGATAATATATTAATATCTGAGTAAAACCAAAAAACTAGAAAACTTCAAAATAAAAACAAAAAACAAAGGTTGGAACCAACACCACGTCCCAGGAAAGCACGGACATTGTAACTTAGCTTTCATTCACTTTAATGATTGTGAACTTCCTCAGAAAACATCCATCTACCGTCACAAACACACTTAAATAATTAATTGAAAAGTCACATGATTAATTAGGCATTAAGCATTGCTAAAGTTAAATAGACAAAACATATATATTCTATACATAAAATTTATAAAACATATTTGAATGTTGAATAAAATATTTACATAAAATAATTTACATATACTGTAAAAAACATTTTAAATTAATGATGTCATTGAGACCTGGCACACTATCAGCGTCTAAACGTATTTGCCATAAACTTTCTTTACATTCTAACCACATTTTGTAGTCCCCTAAAAACATCTCTGAACTAACACTATCCAACACTGAAAAAACAAATTTCTTAAAACTCTTGCAAACAGCAGCATTTTCTTCACCTTTCCTTATGGCTAACAGATGTTCATAAATCCGTCTTTTCAGACACCTGGTAGTTTTTCCAATATAATAACACGAACATGAGAGGAACTGTGCCACATAAACTACCATTTCACTATTGCACGTGTAATAGCCACTAGTCCAAAAGGTTTTTTAATGTGACTGAAAAAAAAGGAAGATGTATTACTAATATACCTACACTGTCTACAATTGTTGCACACATAACTACCTTTCTTTTGTATTAAATTCATGTCAGTATTACTCCTATCATTTGATCCTTGTTCCAACAAGCTTTTCATGTTTGTATCTTTCTTATAGGTAAAAGATGGTCGTGAACCAATGATCTTAACCAAGTCAGAATTTCCTAAGAGAATCTTCCAATTTTCTGTTATGATGTTCCTTATCAACCACATCTCATTAGTGATAGGTAATGGAAAGGAACAACTGTACTTTTGAATAGAACCTGATACTATATTGTTACTATGTTCATCATCTTGTACAATTTGTCCAATAATACCTTTTAAAATAGGAACAGTCTTTCCGCTTCTTAACAATAAAACCTCTTTCTCTATCCTTTGTAGCCATACTTTTTTGTAACCTCAAGCTTCAAAAAAACTTCTTAAAGTGTCTACTTCATTTAAAAACATATCATCGCTAGAGGTTAATCTACTTAACCTAATCAGTTGCCCCTTCACCACTCCCTTTTTCATATGGGGTGGATGGAGGCTATCTCTATGTAAGTATTGATTAGCTAATACAGATTTCCTATAAATACTATTAACAAAATTCATACTCTGAAAATCATAAGTGAGATGCAGATCCAAAAAATCAATACTTTGTCCAAACCCACTAATGACAAATTTCAAGAAACTAGTAGAATTGTTTAAAACTACATTTATCAAGTCGAAAATCCCTTAAAATTTCAAGTAAATGCCATGAATCCTTTAAATAATATTTTGAATTCTGTCTATAAGAAAAACAAATTGTCAATCTAACGATGGTATACCAAAACTTTGTCAGCCAACTGATGTTTAACCAAATATTTGTTCTCCCAGTTAGCCATTACTAAATTAGCAAAGGCAGGTGCTACCCTTGCCCCCATCGCCACACCCGAAGACTGTTTGTAGAAATTGCCATTGAATAGAAAAAAGTTATTATCTAATACTATGTCCATAAGTGCACATATAGTGTTGATTTTAGTACAAGTGAAATCAGTACAGCTGCTTAAATATTCTCTCAAGTATTCAAGTCCTATTTCCTGATCTATACTTGTATAAAGTGAAACTACAACTAAAGAAGCAAAAAGAAAACTACATTTATCAAGTCAAAAATCCCTTAAAATTTCAAGTAAATGCCATGATTCCTTTAAATAATATTTTGAAATCTGTGTTACAGGATTCAAAATGTAATCCAACCAAATGGACAATCTTTCAGTCTTTGACTTTGATGCCGAAATGACTGGCCTAAAGGGGGGATTATGACAATTCTTCTGTACTTTTGGAATCCCAAAAAGCACCGCCATCTTTGGAAATTCCACTTACAAAAAATAAAAAGTCTGATGATCTATCTCCCCCTGACAGAACATATTAAACAATAAAGTGTCCAATTTTAAATAACAGATTTTTATAAATAATGGATCAACTCTTTTGTAAACTTTTTCATCTGCTAACAATATTTCTAGTGACAAAATATAATTTTTTGATTCATAATCACTATTTTGCCCCTTATCAGCTTTCATAACTCTTAACTGTTTGTTGTTACACAAACATTTTAAAGCTTCTTCCTCAAGCAGTGTCAAATTGTATACATTATTGTCAAATTTTAAACATCTAAAGCCAGACTCACAAATATTCTGAAAAACTTGAAGTGTCCCCAAAAGTGGGGGATTGTATGTACTATTTTTCTTCGGAATCTTACTGTTTATAGCTTGACTGTCTACTTTAATGTCATTCAATATGTAACTCAGGTTTAATTTTCTCAGAAATAGTCTAAAGTCAACAATAGTTTTGCCAATGTTGATAGAATTCCCTGGTAAAAAAGAAAGGCCCTTTTTCAGTACATCATAAACATATTCTGACAAATGTACATCAGAAAGGTTCAAGACGTCTATACCAAACTGTGTGCTAACAGAATGTGCTACCATTTCTTTTTGTTGTTCCTGCCTCTCCCCTTCCCTTTGTTCTCTACTACTTTGGACCAGGTGGGTGTTTTCTTGTTCCCCTGATTGTCCACTAAAAAAGGACCTAAATTCTGTGTGGGGCAAGAACCATTTCCTTCCTGTACAGTAGTGTCCTGATTCTCAATATGCGACACATTAAATTTATTTGTATTTGTCATGTTGGAATTATTGGGAGTATTGGAAACTTCACAACTGTTGCCTAAAACATTATTTTCATTGGCATTTTCATTGTTCTGTACACCAACATTACCATTTACCAAATCACTCAGTGTATTTCCATTACTTTCAGTGGTGTCATGACTATTGTATTCACATACTGCATAGGCTGTCTTTTTAGAATAGGACAAAATATCCCTCCTTAATTTACCCTGTTTTCGACTAACTATAGTCACCCTATATCTATCAGCCTTTGCAGCAATACTGTAATACAAACGGTTCAATGTATTGAAACATGCAAAAGTCTTAATTTTAGAGTCCAAATCATTCATCGCCACCTTGACTTCTTCAATTTGTTGTTGATAATGTTCTACTAAAATCTACATCAATCTGATGCCAGATTCATTGAATAGTTCAATCAAGTGGTTAAATAAAGAATCCCCATTCTTAGCACAATTTGAGAATTTCACAAACTGCAAACCCTGCGGTACACACTTCTGCCTGATACATTCAGCCAAATAACTGATCTCGACGCTAAGCATAATATATCTCAAAGTCAATTTTTCCAAATCGTAAATACATTTTTTACATTGATTCTGTTCAAATGCCTTATTAGACGGCTTGTCAGTACTTACAGAATCATTGTCCAACGTATCCTCTATACCTGTAAAAGGATTATCTTGAGTTTGAAAAATATTAATAATATTAATATTTGTCTACTTAAACAACTAATTTCTTTAATATTGTGAATGCAAAGATATATATAGGATTGAGTCTCCTTTTCCTTCTGTTGCTTTCATGCTTAAGCAACTTTAATCTATATTAGGTATTCTCAATGATGCAGATTTAAAGCAATATAATCAGACTCAGTTGCAATGATAGTTATGATACTATGATTCAAATCTTTGTATGACCACATACACTGTAGGAATGGATTGTTAAAATGTTAAAATGTTCTAGGTCACTCTATTCTGTTCAATTAGTATTAATAGACCAACATATGGCCCCCCATTTTTTCTTCTTCCTCCCTTTCTTCTTCCCATTCATGACTACCAGTCTACTTGAACATATAAAGGTATAAAAGGGAAGGGGGAAGGGGAAATAAGTAAACTGGTATAACTACTGTATTGCTATAGTTATAAACACAAGAGACTGTAATACAGGTATAAAATATATAGGTATCAGAAGCTTATGTCGATAAAGCAACTAGGTTAGTTGACGAAACTGACTCCTTATTTTCCAGTACTTAGTAGTGGTTTACACAATCTTACATACGAATCCACTGTGATTGCCTGATGGACTTTTATGTTCATATTTGTTTGAGTTACCTTAGAAATGCTTTACTATTTGTATATACTACATTTAAAGCAGAAGCTATTTATGTATGTTTTTGGTGTGTGAGATAGTGTTAAAGGGTGGTTTAGTTAATTTATTAACTAAACCTGGAACTTTAGGTTCCATGTATGCACGTTTTCTTAGTTATTGGTTTCAGAATTTGTTTCTAAAGATTTTTGACTCATCCATGATAGATAACTTCATGAATTACTTCAAGTCATTATATTTGGAAGGTATTATTGATGCTCTAAATATAACTTTAACAAATTATGATATATAAATGCTTATCATTAAATATTAATGACTTAAATAACAATGTCAAAAGAGCTGTTTAATTAAATTCATTAAAATGCACAGAGCTCAGATAATCTTCTTGCAGAAAACCCACTTGCTGGAGAAGGATTTGCAAAAATTATCATTTAATGGTTTTACAGTTCTCACAGATTCCTGCTTTAAAGCCAAAAGGAGAGGTACCCTTATACTATGGAATAATACTTATACACTACGTAAAATTTTAAACACCTTTTCAGATAAAGACGGACTGTTAAGCTTAGTAGTGCTAGAAGTTAATAAGAAATGCTTCACACTGGTAAACTCATATTGGAATCCTGGTCTAGGAACTAAATATGTGAAGAAATACTTGGATCTCATTACTTTACATGCAAAGAGAGAAATTATTCTGGCGGGAGATTTCAATTGCTTATCAGATGAAGACACCTCTAAAAATAGTAAGGTTAAACTAACGACACAAGCTAAAAAGGTAAACAGTTTATAGCCTCAATGAATTTTAGAGACATGCATAATTTAAGAGTTCAAAATTCACTTCAATACACTCATTATTCTTTCCAATTCGGCACACAAACTAATATTGATAAGATTTTTGTGTCTAACACTCTTTACTATAAAATAAGTGATGTTGCAATACAGTCATGTCCACTCTTATTTGTTCAGCTTGACTGTGAAAAAAGAAGATATGATAATTTTTCAAAGAATCCCCACCTATGTTACTAAGTTAAAAGGTTATAAGGAGTGGTTATTAAAAGAAATAAATGCATTTATGGAAACAACAATAATGGTGAAGTAACAGATATACTCTGGGATGCATTAAAAGTTCACATCTTTAGTGGATTTAAAGCTTGGTATTTTCAAAGGAGAAAGGATTGGGACAAGGAACTTTCTGATTTACAAACCAACATAGATAAGTTGAAACTAAATTTAAAATCAAATGATAAAGCAGTACTTACTGAAATTTCTAAGCTAAACCACAAATATTTAGAAATATTGAATCATAAGGTTGTTATAAGCTTAGAAAAGATTAAACTGCAGTCCTATTCAGTAAACCACAGACATTTACATAAACTAGATATCAGATCCAAACAAATTAGTAAACAAAATCACATTAATGAAATTAAATACAAGAATAATAATACAGTAAAAGAACAACTGATTTAGGAGGTATATTAGAAGGCTTTAGAAATCATTATTGGTCAATCAATGACATGCAATCACCACTAGATTTAGACGATGTAATAGGTACATTTCTACAAGAAAATATCAAGACTAAACTATCAAAACAACAAAATAGTACCCTAAATAAACAAATAACCTTAGCAGAAGTGAAAGAACAAGTTAAAAATCTGAAGGATAATAAAGCACCAGGGTTAGATGGGATAATCCCAGAAATATATAAAATTCTTTCAGAGCACACAATAAAGTTATTATTAAACACATTCTCCATGGTTCAACAAGAGTTAATTTTCCCTCCCTCGTGGAAGTACTCAATAATTTGCCCCATTCTGAAACAAGGTAAGGACCCCCAATTATGTGCATCCTATAGACCCATATCATTGTTAAATGTCGATTATAAATTTTTCATGGCTATCCTGGCCAAAAGACTAAAGAATATATTACCCAATCTAATACACTTTGATCAAACTGGCTTTATCTTACATAGAAAAGTACACAACAATATTATTAAGCTACTATCTCTAATAGACATTGCAAACAAAACCAAGAAACAATTAACTATTACTAGTCTGGATATTGATAAGGCGTTTGATTCCCTTAGTTGGTCATACTTATAAAAAATCTTTAAAGAATTTAACTTTACTTCAGATTTCACTAAACTGATATTAAATATTCATAGTGATTCTAAAACATTTGTTAAGATTGGCTCATGTCTATTATCCACAGTAAAAGTTCATAAGGGAACTAGACAAGGTTGCCCTCTATCCCCATTATTTTTCACTTTATCAGTGGAACCTTTTGCTTCATTTATTAGAAATAACCCACATATCAGAGGATTTCAAGTTAATGAGGGATACTGTCTAAAAGTTTAGCTTTTTGCTGACAATATTCTAACATCCAGTGATGTAGAAGGCTCTTTACTACATATCACGAATGTCATAACTCTATTTGGAAAAATCTCAGGGCTCAATTTTAATCAAAATAAAACCAAAATACTTTTAATCAATAAGAAAATAAATAGCAATTTGCAAAAATACAATACATTCAACTGGGAAATGATAAAATAGATTATCTAGGAATAAGTATTAAGAATAAGTGGAATGAGACTATTACATTTAACTTCACTAAACTGGTAGCTATAATCAGTGACTTGACTAAAAAGTGGAACAAAATGTTTTCCACCATGGAAGACAGACTTACATTAATAAAAATGATTATTTTGCCCAAGATTTTATTTTACATGCAATCATTGATTTTATCTCTTCCTAAGAAATTCTTTAAACAAATAGATTCCCTATTACTAACTTTTCTATGGTTCCCAAAGAAACCAAGAATAGCCTATAAATGGCATATTAGAGCCTGGGACAGTAATGGGAGTGGCTTTCTCAACACAGAATTATATTCCAAATCTGTTATTATTAACATAATACTACACTGGATTTCATCCATATAAACCTCTAGCTGGAACAACTACATGAAATACATATAACCGCCTCTGAGAACTCAGAAACCCAGTTTAAGGAAACCTTTGAGATTAACAAAATATTTTGGATACTCCGTGAATATTGCCTATATAATAAGAAATGTAGCCACTTCTAACATGGTATAAACCAAATATTTTATATTTTCAAAAATATAATCAACAAAAATTATAGTTTAAAGAACACCTTTTTTCATTACATTTCCCATAGCTTACACACCAGATTGCCTAGATACCTTCAATATCAATAAGATGCGGAATCTTAAAGAGAATAATCTAAAGTTTTGGCACCAGTTTATAGACAATAAGAACATCCAACCAATGAACTTTCTCTTAGCCAGATATAATGTATGTCAAGATAATTGGCTCTGTATTCAATCTTTAAGACAGTTTGTTGAAAATAAAGTGAGAATGTCAATAAATCTGGAAATTGATATTATACCAAGATTGACATGAAATATGTGTTTTATATTTACACTTGGGTTTGTTTTATTTTATTTTATTTGTATAATGATATGTATTTTTTAGAGAAGAGTGGTTTAATATTCTATGAAAACAATGATGCTAACCTAAGTTATGGAGCTGACTAAGAAGTATTAATTATTTGTACTAATTATTTGGCTTAACAACATTAATTTTAGTAACATAATAATTTTACGTTGTTTAAACACTTGACAAGTTCCTATTTTAGCTATTGGTTTGCTTTAACAGAAGTGTGCGAAGTACTGATTGTTTAATTAGTCATTTAGCATGGTATATATTTACGCCCTCAATTTGTTTGACTGTTTGTCTGAAGAAGGAAACGTATTGGCGTTTCCGAAAGCGCTCACAATATTAAATATTTTTAGCTTTTAGCTTTTGCTTATTTTGCCATTTTTCTGGTTTAAATAGTTTGTCGAAGTTCCGTTCTTTTATTCCTATGGTGCAGTCCGATGAACATTGAACATAAATTAAGCATATCACCCATATATAAAATCCTACGAGAAGACTTGATTACTTTTGACCAAGCTTTTTGGAATTACTCCATAAAGATTAATGGTGAACCTTTATCTAACGATAATAAGAAACAGTTATTAAATTCAATAAAAACACTTTATCATCTTTATCTTGGAGACTATATACCTGGAGATTTATTCATAGAAGCTTTTACACTCCACACAGAATTGACCTTATAACCAAGAGTAATGAAAGCAAATGCTGGAGGTGTGGTGATATTCTTGAAGCCAACTGGGTTCATATGTTCATCAAATGTAGAACTCTCACACAATACTGGAGTGATTTTAGACATTTTGCAATTCCCTGTGGTCTGATAACTGTCAAATTACTAGCGCTTTGATATTATTCAATGTCCCTACCCCAAGTGTAATTCCTAGACATCAGTTACCTGTTCTTTGGTTAATTCTAGCTATTGCTCAAAAAAATAATTACATTGAACTGGAAAAATAAGCAAGATCTTATGTTTACTGAGTTTATTTCAATAGCAAAATCTGTATGTAAAAAAGAAATGCAAACTATTTATCAGAGATCAGCAAATGTAACACAGAAAAGACTAGCTTGCTAAAAATTAGAAAGATTGTTAGATAAATATTGATTACCTTTCCTGGATAAAACAAATGTTTATCATGGATGTTTGTATATACTGTAAATAGTTATTATGTTTTATATTGTTTATTTTTAATACTTTATGTCCATGTTTATTAACAAAATTGAATAAAAATGTTTTTAGAAAAAAAAATGAATTGCAGCCAGCTCAACCTACTGCTTCAGAAGCCAGTTTGCTGGTGGATCTTCACTTCAAACCCCTGCCACAAAACTGCATTATGCAGATCATAGCGTCTCTGCTCTTGACCCTAAATTGTGGCAAACTCTCCCTTATGACCTTACCTATCAGACAAGGTACTCCACAATCAGGTCAGAATTCAAACAGTTCCTGATTGGTCAACACAAATGCAAATGCCAGGAAACTGGGGGCATTATTTAAATATAAATGTCCCCCCTATGAGTTAACACCTCTTTCTTCCTGTCTGACTACCCCCATGGTGTTCTGTTTTAGTTAAGTTTATGCCATACTATTTATGTACTTGTCATTTTACAGACACTGATTTTCCTTCTGGAGTGTTTTGACATAAGTAGCATCATCCTTAAAACCTTGTGGAACATGTGATTACTAGTTTTTCTTTATCCTTCACACCCCTGCTAATTAAATATACCAACTCCAAAATCACACTACAGTGAAGAGAACGGTAAATTTACCATTGCGTGCTGTATGGTGACCTTCATTTAAACTATTTGAAGTTTCAAAACTTTGATCTTATGGTATCGACCATATGAAGTTCGAAGTTTTGAAACTTCAGACTTCCAAAGTAGATATTTTTTATTATGTATCTATTAATATTTGTTGTTTTTTGTTGTTGTAGTATCTGTTCTGTTATGTTTCATGTCATGTTAGTGATGTCTACTGTTTATTGCTTTTTGTTGTTACATTGTGATTGTAACTGGGGCTGAGCCTGCAGTTGGACATTCTGTAATCAGTGCTCTACCCAGTAACTAAAATGTAAATAAGTAAATATATGTATGTAGCAGAGATGCTGAGGGTGCAGAGGTGTGAAGATCACCTGCAAAAAAACAAACAAACAAACAAACCAAAATTTTTTTAAAATTCTGTTATAGTTGCTCTCCCTTAGGGTCTGCACTATTTGCCTGATAGCTCCACTTCCTTCTCCTAGTCTGCTTGTTTATTCCTCTGATGAGGGTGAAAGTCTAGCTCATTCATTCTCCAGACAGAGCAAGGGCCTCAATGCCAATTTGTTCCTGTCAGAAGGTGAGAGCCAGGTGTGAGGAAGTGGAGTAGCTTGTTTATTGTGTGGCATTCTAACCTAACCCCTTCCTGTGGTGGCTGATGGCTTCACTGAAATTACTGCTCTAGGTAACTCCCTAAGCATGTCTCAGCACACCCTGGACCATCTCTCTAACTTACGTGCAGCATGAATAAACCAACCCAAATAGTTGTTACTTGCAATACCTCAACACTTTTGTTGGTCAGTGGTACAGCAGATCAGACAGCCTCCCTTTCCCCCAGTATGGATGAGCTGGTGACATATGTTCACTCCTACCCCCCTCTGCCTTGGTCCTTCCAACAGCTGAGCTGCTAATCAAACCTAGGTTATCTGGGTCATAGTGTTTTTACTGAAGCTTATTAAAATAACTTGTGATGTTCACTATTGTCCTATAAAATCACACATTGATGTTTGCACTTTTCAGTGCACAACATTTTTGCTGACATTCTGTCATGCAACTAGACATAGGAATGGAAGGAGGGCTGGTTACTGGTGGTTGGATCTCTTCTTGAAAATCTAACATTATGATGTGTCCATAACTTACATATCAAATATCTAAGAAGTCCTTCTGCATTGTAAGGCAGAGTTCCTAACTTATTCTCCTGTGTGGCTACTCTGTGGGAATACACCCTTGTCTACAATAGCCAAGAGGGAAGACTTGGACCTTGAAATAATGTTCATATTCTAGTACTTGGAAAAGATATTCAAAGGTGGCCACATGACAGCAACTCAAATGTTATTACTGGAGGGATTATGAAAAAACACACACTTCTAGTAGGAAGTGCCTTTAAAGCAGAAGGGGTTTGTAATTTTTGACATTTCAAAAGGAAATGCAATTAGAAAACCAGTGAGACGGGCATTATTTGGAAATGTTCTTGCCTTCTTGTCCTTTAGGAGAGGAAACAAATAGCTGGTCATCTTTATCAATTGCCTGACTCCTATCAATATAGTACCTGAGCTGTCAGTGAATATAGACACATTGAAAGATACATCTTCCCCGATGAGAATAAGTAAAGTAAAAGACAGAAATGTGAATCAATAGCTGCCTACGGAAAGTTGAGACATAAAACAAGGGCTAGTCTTGAAGAAAACACTCTCTTTTTGGAATGCCAAGTAGGAAAGTTTAACATACAAGGTCTGTAGTTCAAAAATCTTTATAGCAATATAATAGTCAGAAAGAACTTAGGTTTTTCAAGAAAGAAATTGCAAAATTGCAAAACCTGTGGGTTTAAAGGAGGAAAGAGCAGGCATCCTTAGCATAAAGTACATATCCTCTGGAGATGTCAGCTGTTTAACTGGGCTGCTCAGAAAAGACATTTAAACTGAAGTTTTTAAACACCTTAAGAAAAGTTTTTTTCACAGAGTCATTTCCTGCATGAAAATTGGAGAATGCTGCTAAGTGGGCTCTGATTGCCAACTAGCTAAGGCCTGTCAAAAATTTTAGAAAGGTAGTACATGTGTTGGAAATGGAGCCAAAACTGAATTGAGATCATATGGTATGGCTCAAATGGAAAAAAATTCCACTTGTCTTTGTACCAATCAAGTAGAAGCCTTCTGAGAAAATGATACCATAGACGCAACATGATCAGAAAGATGATATGCCCTAATGACTGGAACAGTTGAAGCAAACAAGCTGTCAGCTATAGAGCATGCAGGTCTTAGCAAAATCAAAGGGTGTGTGAGAAGTTTCCTGCAGAGGTGAGTTTGCATGGGGCCTGAAGCAGACGAGGTTGTAACAAAGGGAACCACATCCGTCTTGGCCAAAATAAAGCAATAGGATTATTCTGGCTTTATGGAGGTTTGCTTTCTGGATGAACTTCATAATTAGAGGAAATGGGGAGCAAAGCATAAAAAATCACTCTGAGGCCAAACTCTCATAAGGACATCCTAACTTTGGCTATTAGGAGAAGGGAAGAGCACAAAATAGTGGTGACAGCTGGTATGGCAGAGGCATGAAAAAGTAACAAATTTGTTTGTTTGCTCCAGTTTTGTAAAATCTTTCTGGCAGTTATGGGGCTAACAGACTACTCATAAGGCATGACAAATCAACATCAAATCTTGTTAGTTCACCCAATGACAGACAGAGGAAAGACATGTTTGAACTGCGCCTTACTAAGCTTGTGTGGCTTCCCTACAAATGGGGTAGAAATTAATGCCTCCCTGCTTGTTAATATACCAACTTTAGGCTGTGTTCTCTGACATGGAAGATGCCCTTATGATAGGAATTTATGAAAGGCTTATAGTGAATAGAATACTGTTCTCTTCTCCAAAACAGTGATATTCAACTAGGACTGTTAAGGAGACAATGTTCCCTGAGCCATTTGAGCCATTGACGTAATGACCCCCCCCACCCATTCAGAAGCCAGTGTATCTATTGGGAGAATTATAACGAACTAAAACCTTTTGCCTTTCTGTAATGGAGTAGGAACCACTGTATAGTAGTACATTTAAGAAAAAACTGCTGTGTATTTTATAGTAGTATTTTTAAGTAAAAGTCAGCTAAAAGTTAGTCAATTTACAGAGAGATTGAAAGTAAACAAGAAAGAAAAGACAGTAATCAAAAAAGCTAGAGTACTTTGAAGAATGAGTTGAAGACTAAAAGTTGAAAAAGTATAATGAGAAAAAGAGTATAATTAAATGAGATGAAGGGAGGAAATAATGTATCATGGAGGATGGTCATATATGTCATATTCATATAGTACCATCATACATGACATATCACATCTGAATGTATTAATTATACTGTATCATAGAACATATATGTTTCTGGAGAATTGATATGTTTCTGGATAGAATTGTAGTGAGAATGAGGTGAGAGAGATTACAATTACAGATAAGTTGAAAAAGACACACAGGTTATACAAAAAAAAGATGCGATAAAAAATACATTTGTATTCATAAATAAAATTTGTTCCACCCATTGCAAGTCTAAGTTCCCATAATTTTGGGGATAAAGTCTAAACATTTTCACGTTATTAAAACCTATTTACTCTAAATATTATGGTTAAAGATTCAGGTAAATTTTAAAAAAAAAAAAATGGTAAAAAAAAAAAAAAATATTTGTTTTCAAATGACATGTGTGGTTTATTTATGGACATCCCATATGAACAAGGTCTGACTGCATTCTGACACAACAGCTGAGAAAATATTCTGCTTATGTCATGACACAGAATAAGAACTAAGTGGGAGCTCTAGGTACTAGTAGCTACTTGAAACTAACTTACTATCTATTATAGGGAGAGATTTTTTTTAGGCAGCAGAGAGAGGTGGCCATGGAAACCAGCCCCATATTATTATATGCCTTTTTTATTTTATTGGAGAGAAGAATATAATCTTTAATATTAATATTTTTATTAATATTTATTATTATTTATTTTTGTTTTACGACATATACATCATCCTGTGGAAAGGACTTAAATTTTAGCATTTTTCCAATATTTTTTTGAAACTTGTGACTATTTAAAATTCATATTATATGAGTGTAACCAGAAGGGGGTGGCTTATCTGGATACTATAAATTTCCTCGAAGGAGAAGTTTTAAATCTAAAATTAATATAGGAAACTACCCTTCAATTGGGAGAATTATGATACACTGCAGGATCTGTGCCTCATTTATATATTTATGCATCTTTCACTGCTTATTTGCCATAACTACATTTACTTGTAATTTCTGTTTGGTCTGGTATCATAGTCTTTTAATTTTATTTGCACTAGTGGCAGTATTGTAATTTTGCTACAGAATCTGTTGCCTTATTAACACATTTATACTTCTTTACTGCCTTCTTGCCATAAATATATTTACTTGTAATTTCCTGACTGTTCTGGTGCAATAGTCTTGAAGTGTTATTAGCAATAGTGGCAGCATTGTGACTTTGCTGCAGGATCAGTGCCCATAACACTGTTTATATTCCAGTTCTGTTTAAAAAGATTAGATATTCTGTTTATTTATTGCCTGCTTAAGCCGTACTTCTAGTGTTTTCTGTTGTTGCAACTACTGCTTTTTTCCTGTTCTTAGATTGTTATATTGTACATTTTTTTTTTCAAATTCTGTTTGAAAAGAACAGTTGTCCCCTTTACTATTTGCCTGTTTAATCCACACTTAAAGAGTTCTTCTGTTTGTTATAACTACTGCTGTTTTCCCATTTTAGATTCTTACATTTTTACAGCGCTACCAGGTTCCCACTGTTATACTAAGTACTGCTGTCCATGCTGCTCCTTCCTGTTTGTTACAGCGCTACCAGCTTCCCACTGTTATACTAAGTACCGCTGTCCATGCTGCTCCTTCCTGTTTGTTACAGCGCTACCAGCTTCCCACTGTTACACTAAGTACTGCTGTCCATGCTGCTCCTTCCTGTTTGTTACAGCGCTACCAGCTTCCCACTGTTACACTAAGTACTGCTGTCCATGCTGCTCCTTCCTGTTTGTTACAGCGCTACCAGCTTCCCACTGTTATACTAAGTACTGCTGTCCATGCTGCTCCTTCCTGTTTATTACAGTAACTACAGTTTTCCCCTATCCCCACTGTAAAAGTTAAAACTTCTGAAATTCTAGCTTACCTGGGACCTTAAACCTGTGGCAGAGTCATGGTAGTGAGAGACCTGTAATTTGTTACAGGTCCTGAGTCACAGAACTCCATTGGTTGGATTTACTGGCTTTTTTATTGCATTCCTCTCTAGCTCATCTCCTATAACCAGTGCTGAAACACACTCCTCCAGGGTCTTTTTCTAAAGACTCTGAGAAGCACAGAAGACCTTGAACTGTGAAAAATGGGCTTTGCTGATCTTGGCATCCTCCAGGCTTTTTAAACAGTGTTTTTCAGCAAAAAGGGAAGAAAAATGTTAATGAACTCACTCTTTAGTAGGTTGGCTGCGCAAGAGTCTTTTCTCTATAGGAAACCTTCCCAAGTCAATACACCATTAGTCATCTAAACTTGAGGCTTCAGTAACCTGCAATGAGTGCAATAAATCATACTCTAAGCTGTAGTAACGCCTGGTCAGGATATCTGTGTACCATTGTCCAAGGAACAAGCTTCTCATGGTTCATTAGTATGTCTATCTAAACTAACCTCTGTATCTCAACACCAACCTAACTCCAAGTGGTTATAGTCACCCCAGCCCCCTAAACCAGTCCTTTCGTAACTATGTACCAGCACTTTCCCACAACTTCTGTAGTTAGCTTAACTGAGATGGGTATCTAGAGACAATGTAAGCATTGCCTCATGCTTTCTGACAATTACCTTATTATGCAAGCAGCATAGGGCAGTGTGTGAGAGATAGCAAACATCTTACATGCAAACAACTCAGACATCAGGATTATCAGCAGTACACCACATGCCATGCCTCACTACTGGCATCATACTACAAATAATCCTTCATATGCTGAGGTTTCAAAGATAAACTTGCCTAAACCTCAAAGATCTCCAGTGCAACATAGGCACAAAGCACTCACAGCAACACTCTTGGCCTGCAAAGCCTAACACCATGCATAGCACAAGGAGTTCCAAAATTATGAATGCTGGGCTTGTAAGGCAAGCATCTACCAAACCAAACATTCTAGTTATAGGTGTCTCCATTGTAAGACATACAGATATACCACTTACCAGGCTAAGCAAGGAAAAAGTGACAGTTGCTTGTATGGTGCCAGGATCCATCACTTACACACACACACACACACACACACACACACACACACACACACACACACACACACACACACACACACACACACACACAGACACACACGTCTTTGAAAAAAAAGGACCGGTATGACTCTGTCATACTACATGTGGGTATCAATGAAATGAGATGCACCTCCTTGCACTATAAAGAGAGACATGATGAAGCTCTTGGAACATGTGTACCATGCGGATATGAGCCTAGCACTGAGCAGCATTCTACCTTATCCAAGGAGGATACCACAATATGATCAAAAAATAATGAACTTCAATAATTTGCTTAGCCTTTGATGTCATTTGAAGTGGGCCCAATATTTATCAGTCCGGGAGGATATGATCGACAGATCACACTGTTTCACAAGGGATGGCCTGCACCTGTCCTCTCTATGTTTTTGAATACTGGATAAGACATTATCCACCCCTATAGTGCCTTTTTATGCAATGTCAACCAGTTGCACCTACCAACATAACGATGGTGTTACAGATAAATTCTAGGAGCCTAAACAAGAAACTCCACTCCCTACAGGTCTTCCTCATCCTGGAGGATATAGACATCTGTGTAGCGACTGAAACATGGTTTAAAATAGTGGAGAGTACTCTGTCCATACACGACTATAATGCCTTCCACAACTTTAGACTAGCTACTGCACAGAAAGGAAAAAAGGTGGAGGTGTCTCAGTCTTCATTCAGAAAAGAATCACATTAAGGCTGACAAAGCAGCACCATGCACTTCATGTCCAAATTGCTATCAGTAAGGGCCTTTACCATATATTGGCTAACTATAGAATTCCCTCTATGACCCAAGAAAGCCATATTGTCTATCTACAAGAACTGGAGACACTTAGTATTAAACCCAATACCACTTTTTGGGTGGCTTTAACTATCCAGCTATAGACTGGGAAACCTGTACCACCACTAGTGTGCAAGCGTAGAGATTTCTGCTTTTTGTTAATACAAATGCCATTGAACGATTAGTCAGAGTACTCACTAGGGCAAACAACATCTCAGGCCCTGTCTTTACTAATATGGGGACATCTTGCACCATCCCTTGCTTATCATTGTCACGTGTTAGGTCCAACCACAAAGCTGGCCCCCTCAAAGTAAAATTGAAATAAGTGACCACTTTCACCCCTGGTACTTTTAGGAATTTACTCCAAGACAAACTACTTACTCCAAATTGAAACATTAGCAAGCTTCAAATCCTGACCAAACCCTATTAACTCTACTGAGTATGTGGAATCATACACCACTAAACTATACCAATATGTAAACAGCTGCTTAGATGCAGCTGTACCCAGTAGGAACAAAAGCAGGGCAAACCAGAAAAACACCCCCAGTGGAAATTTAATATCAACAAGCTTTACATTAAAGGGAAGAGAATTTTGGCTAAACATAAGAATAGTAATAGCCAGAATGATAAAACCCTTATCATTAAATTAAACAAGCAACTCGGGTGCTTAATTAAATCCACCAAAGCCAAGCTCAAGGCAAAAATAGCCACCCAAGCAAAAAACAATCACAAGACCTTTTTTAGTTATGTTCATAATCTCAGATGCACATTGTAGCACTGTATTGAGCTGATTGTAAACAATGTTACCTACACTACAGCTGAAGATTTAGCTAGCCTACTAGCAGATGAATTCAGCTCAGACTTTACCCTTCCCCCCATCTACCACACAAGAAATATCTGAAATTGACTCACTTCCCACTATCGCACAAGACCATGTCCTGCAAACACTATCTAAAACAAAGAATACCGCATCAGTGGGTCCTGGCAATATGCCAGGATGCATAATCTAGCCTCACCCCTAAAAATACTGTTCAACCTCAGCCTCCATACAGGTTTTGAACCAAGCAATTGGAGAATGACAATAGTTATTCCCCTGCATAAGGGGGGACCCTCCACAAACACGGGCCCATAAGTCTGACCAGCCTTGTATACAGAGCCAAGGAAATACTTATGACATTAATCGATAAGGACATAGGAAACCTTCAAACACTGGACCCATCTCAGGTTTCATTAAAGGCAGCTCTTGCTTTCTCAACCTGATGGACTTTTTTGAAAAGGTCACCACAACAATGAATTGACAAAGCCTTGGACACAATCCTCCACTTAGGTATTGTAGACAAGCTTAATAAACTAGAAATAAACCCCTAAGTCACCCACCAGCTAGCAAAATGGCTCACAGATAGGACACAGGAGATCAAGACAGGGGAAGTTACCTCCACAAAAAAGGCTATTCACCAATAGTCCCCCAGGCTTTGGTGCTGGGATCTCTTCTGTTTGGCATTTACTTTTAAGACGATACAGCCAATATCAAAGGGCTCTGGCTAATTAAGTTTGCAGATGACTGTAAGGTAGGAACAGTTGTCAAATCCAGAAATGACTCAGCCATCCTACAGGAAGGTTTATCCCAGACAAATAACTGATGCCAGACTCGTGGTCTAAAGCTACATGCCAAAACATGCATTATCATTACCTTTGGAAAGTGAACCATGCCAGGGAACTACCACATTGACAATACATCTTTAAGAGTTGATGCAATAGTTTGGGATCTAGGAATTTATGTAGATAGTGACCTAACTTTAAACCAACATGTGTCCACTGTGTAAGAAAGTCCTTCTATATTGCTCTGTTCATCAATAAAGGGATTGAGTCTAAGTCCAGATATGTCGTTGTCCACCTTTACATGGCCCTCATTAGGCCAATCATTGGGTACAATGTCCCTTTTGGCATGTATCTGTCCAGGCACATGAAACAGCTGAAACACCCTCAGAGATACCTTACAAAAGGATACAAGGCTTAAACAGCATGCCTTACATGGACTGCCTTAGAGCCCTATCACTATACTCTGTTTCTTAGACTGCTAAGAGTTGACCTGTGTCTAGCACAAAAGGCATCCTCTGACCTAATACTGGTGGACTTATGTTACATCAGCAAGTCAAATGGTATCATAAATAGTTGGTCCAGGAACCCAAACCTCTTCTGCAACATTAACAAAATGGTTTGGAGGGACAGGTATATCTCACATGGGATATCACTGCTCTGGAACAGACACCTTATCCATGTAAAACAAAGCTCTTCCCTGTCCACATTTAAGCATTACTTGGATCATAAGATGGGAAATAGGAAATTTACCCCAGAACTTCCCTCAGTACTACTAATGGACAGAAGCAGCTCCAAAAAACTATTCCAAGCAAAGCCCCACTTACCTAGACAATGAACTACTCAAATTACTTGCAGCCTGAGGTAAGTTGCTACTACAGAACGTGCCGGTGGGTGGGGGGGGAGGTGGGACTGAAGGGAAAGCTCCAGAACTAGCAATGAATGATTTGTACGCAAAAGTGGAGGAACCTTCTGGATTACTTAGCAATTCTGATATGGAAACAAGCATCTTGAAGCATTTTGATGATCCAAACAGCAAATCCAGTATCACATTAAGCATAGTACTAAATACTGCAATGTGATCATGTGAAAAGCCTCCTTAGGAATGAAGTGAATTAAGACACTTAAATTCAAAATGGACCTGATGATATGCAATCTTCAATGGAAGTAATAAATATCTGGAATAATATACAACTGAGTCTGGGTTGTTCCATCAAAGGTCATCACACTTACAGCCTCATCACTAAGCTACTCTTCACAAGTGTCCCAGTTGTTGACTTGACCAGCTTATTGAGCCATTTCTCAATGTGTGCTGTCATGGATAACGGGGAACAGTCTATCCATACAGAAATCAGAGTTCGTCTTATAGGGATAACTGTTCATCTTTCTCTGTGAAAGTGCAATCATTCATTTGGTATAGATAAGTAGCAGGGAGTGTGGTGGGTGGTATTCCCCAGAGGGGAATAAACTCTCCATAGTCAATGATCCTTGGTTATTTTGCACTAAATTTGGGAATGGAAGGAGAGCCTCCCCTGACCACACTTGAACAGATGTAACTCCGAAAGAATCAGGAGTGATGTGACACCCTCTTGGGTTGATCATGATAATATCAAAGACTACAGCACCTTGGCAAGAAATAGTTCTGGACCCTGGATGGGGTGGGGTGATGGGATCCAGCTTCCTCCTGATTTGGGGGCTGCAAGTTGTACTGGAACTAAGGGCTAGTGCTTGCTGCCTTACATACCAGCAAAATATTGGTGTGGTGGATGAAATTAGATCCCTGTAGTCATAAAGGCTTGTTATCCATCATTCATCTCCTTCAGATGTTCACCAGTTTCTGACCGGAAGAGTTAGGGACCTCTGCAATGGACAACTGTAACTATAATGTTAAGTTGTTAAACACAGCCAGAAATGCTAGCAACTGGCTATGTTGGATCCTATAAAACTAGAAATGTCATCTACGGCATTCTAGGATAAAAACAAACACATGACTGCTCAGAGTTAGGGAGGTGGAAGCTTATGCTTTAACCAAATAATTAAACATATTAGAATCATAGATAAACTTACTAAGCTGGGCATTAATCCCTACATCACTCGATGGGTTGCCATCTGGCTTACTGACAGAACCCACACTGTAAAAGTAGCCGACTCCAAATCCAGCTCCAGACAAGTGACAAGTGAAGTACCTTGGGGTTCAGTCCTGGGACCGGTCTTGTTTGGCATCTACTTCTCTGAAGTACAGACCAACACTAAGGGACTCTGGCTAACAAAGTTCGCAGATGGCTGCAAACTGGGAGCCATTACTGAATCCCCAAATGATGTGGATATTCTACAAAAGGGCCTTACATAAACAGATGCTTGGTGCCAGAGCCATGGGCTCAAGCTCATCGCCAAGAAATGCATAGTTATCCCCTTAAGGAAAAAACATGTACCCGTGAATTACCAAATAGGTGGCAGTACACTAAACACCGAAAGTGTGATAAGAGACTTAGGGACACAGGTGGATAGTGGTCTCACCTTCAATAACCACATCGCCACAACAGTCAGGAAATCCTTCTGTGCAGCACACCTCATAACTAAGGGCTTTTCATCCAGAAAAAACGAGGTCATTGTCCCACTGTACTCATCCCTCATTAGACCCATTATGGAATACAACGCCCCGTTTGGTATGTACCTCTCAAGATATTTGCAACAACTGGAAAGGCCACAGAAATACCTCAATAAAAGAATCACAGGCCTAAAGCAGATGCCTTATGCTGGCCATCTAAAAAAACTCCAGCTATACTCTGTCATATATCGTCTACTCAGAGGCGATCTTTGCTTGACATACAAGGCCATGTCAAACCCAGAGCTGTTGGACATGCTACACTTAAAGAAATCCAAATCCCTCAGAGCCACACACTTCAGGGATCTAAACCTTGTCATCACAATAAACAAAACATGCTGGAGGGATAGGTTCCTGACCCAAAGACTCCCCATACTCTGGAATAGACTGCCCATATATGTCAAGCAGAGCACCTCTTTGTCCATCTTCAAAAGGAACCTTGACGACTGGATGGGAGATAGGAGATAGGGGATTACATCAGTTGCCCTGCTAGATAGGGGTCCAGGGAAGTAAATATTGTGGGAAGAAATAGCCAGGGAATTGTTATGGCTAGACTTGTATAGGCCCTAGGGCTGATAAACTAGTACCAACCTATGAACCTACGAACCTATGAAAAGAATTATCAAGCAAACCATCCACAAGCATGTAAATCATATAACTTAGTGCTCTCAGAGAAAGCATGGAGGATGCAAAAACGTGTCAAAATCTGTTCACTGCTTAGGACTCCCTAACCAGGGTTAGAGAATGGGACAATGAAGTCAATTTTTATTCCTAGGACTGTAATAAAGATAGTTATATTTGACTTTAAGGTTCTTCCCACATTAAGCTCTTCTTTGGGGGATGGAATATCTAGTTGGCCTTTTGTGAATCTAGGGCCTTGGTACCTGCATCTTGTAAAATGCCCATCAACTGAGGGACAGCCCATGGATATTGGTGGGTGAAACTGCATTCCTTCTATAACCTTTTTTGTGGGGATGATATTAGTTCTGTAAGCCACTCACTTCTCTTTTGCACCATCTGCAACAACTTCCCAAATGTGGGATTGCCTGGAGAAGGTGAAGAAGAAGTACCTCTCTCTCTTCCTCCTCCATGCTCAGTATAGGAGGATCAATTTTGACACAATATGGTGCATTTTCAAGGCACTTTCTCGCTGTCTTTGGGATTAGGGACTCCTGTCGCAGATGAGAAGGCCATTCTTTTGGGTGGAGTGGGCACCTCCAACTGACAATGTGGTAGGGAAGATCTAAGTGTGGCTGCTGGAAGTGGTGGAGGAGTTATAAGGAGCTTGCAGCACTAAGGTGGTATTTCTGATGATGATTGTCTCTTGAGTGATACAAATACTCAGTGAAATTCTGGGACTATGTCTTTGAAAGGATTTGAAGCCTGTATCATTGCAGATTCACTGCTGGGTGAGGAAACGTAGTTTTTTTTGTCTGTGACTGATAGAGCTGCTTTCTGATACCTGCTCCATTTTGCTTTCTGTTTTAAGAAATCTGTGTGGTCTGGTGTTTTGTTCTATGTGTGAGGTAGACACATAAATTACCTAGGCTGCATATTTTGCATTTTTTTCATTGGTTACATTGTCTCTTGAGTGATGTTTAAATACTCAGTTAAATTCTGGGCCTTTGTCTTTATCTGAAAAGATTTGAAGCCTGCATAAACTAAAGCACTGCTTGTGATTTCCTGCTGGTGAGGAAACATATTTTTTGTCTGTGACTGATACAGCTGCTCCATTTTGTTTTCTGTTTTAAGAAATCAGCTTGGACTGGTGCTTTTGTTCTATGTGAGAGGTAAACACTTAAATTATCTAGGCTGCACATTTCACGTTTTGTCTCTTGAGTGATACTTAAATACTCTAAACCTAAAGGACTGCTGGTGATTCCCTGCTGTGTTTCTCACCCACCTTCTCTTTGTTGATCTGCCTTTTAAACCTGATGATTTTAAGCTGCCCACCCCTACTATAAATTGAGCCTAATACGCTCCTCCCTTTCTACACTACTGTTGATATTCTGAATTATTTATTTGCTTTTCCTTTTGCTTATATTGAAAAAGTGCATTTTGCCTCCCATGGTCTGTTCTGCTTGATCTGACTTCATTATGTAGTTAGCTTCCATAGTAGTACGGTATAAATCTGCTATAATGGATGGGCAGTTTCCCATCATTTCACCTGCCAGCCTGATTGATATGGGCATCCTGAGGCAATGTAGTAATTAACTAATGTATACTAAGAATCACTTGCTCCTAAAACAAATACATACCTTTTGTGAGAGATGTAATTACACTGTAAAACTGGAATCAGTTCTCTGATGTAACAACAAACTGGACATCAAACAGGTTGTCAGCAAACATACTTCACCTCTCACACAAAATGAGGTCATGATAAATAAACCCACATACATGGAGCTGGTCACTAGAAGCCTACCAAAAAATCAGAGACTTTCCAAATGTAAACCACTTGCACACACTGCTCTGCAAACAGACACCACTACACATAATAACCCATACACCAGTGTCTCAGCAAATAAGCCCCTAAGGCAAAATACCTCAAAACCTAATGTCTTGGTCATAGGTGACTCCATAGTGAAACACACAGATGTCCCCCTCACCAGACAAGGAGAAAGTCATGGTCAGCTGCCTGTCAGGTGCCAGGATCTGTCAAATCACACATGCACTCAAGTCATTCAACAACAAGTACCATTATGATTATGTCATAGTCCATGTTGGGGTGAATGACTTGAGATATACCACTCTGGACTATATGAAGCGAAACATGACTGAACTTTCAAATTATGTGTCCCAGGCAGGTATGACCGTAGACCTAAGCAGCATTCAAACTTCACTCAGGATGATGCCACAATATAAACAAAAAATTATCAATTTCAACAACTGGCTTAGATTGTGGTATCAGTCCAGGGGGATCCAGTATCTGTCAGCCTGGGTAGACATGGATGCAGGTCATGCTATTTTGCTAGAGATGATATGCACCTGTCTCCTCTAGACTTTTGGATACTGGCAAAAGCGCTTGCCTATCCAATATTGCCTTTTTTAGGCAATGTCAAAACAACAACATTTCCAATGAAACAAAATCCACTCGAGGCAAAGTCGAGGTTCTGCTGCTTAATGCTAGGAGTCTAAACATGAAACTACACTCCCTGGAAGTGCTTCTCACCTTGAAAGATGCTAATGTCTGTGCAGTCACTGAGATATGGTTCAAAGCCACAGACAGCACCCCGGCTGTGCAAGGCTGCAATGCCTTCATCACGCACAGACCTCAAAATGAGCATGACAGAACCAAAGGTAGAGGTGTATCCATCTTCATTAAAGCCAAGTACACCTTGAGACTGGTCAAACAGTATGACTCTCTTGTACTACTTCATGTAGGCAAAATACCCTACCATATCATTCCTAGCTATAGGTCCCCCACCACGAACCAAGAAAAGCATGCCACCTACCTGAACTTACTGGAGTCACTCTCCATATAGCCCAACACCTTAATCATGTGAGATTTCAACAATCCTTCCATCTACTGGGTGGCATACGAGTGCAAATATGCTCGCCCAGAGGTTCCTGGACTTTGTCAATACAAATGCTCTGGAACAGAGACTCTGCACTCCCACAAGGGGCTCAAATATCGTAGACATAGTACTTACCAACATGGAGGTCACTGCACTCCCCCATTTATGATGCCCTCCCTGGTATGGTCAGACTATAAATCAGTCTCATTCAAAGTAACTATTGAACCTGTCACCACCACAAGAGCAAAAAAACTAAAAAACTTTTCCAAAGCAAACTGCAGCCTACTAAGTGATGGTATAAAAAGTGTTATACCCCCATAATCACAGACAGCAATGACAAAGGTGTATACAAATGCCCTGTATAAACACTTAAGCAACTGGTTAGACTCAGCTGTACCTGACTGGATTAAAACCAGGTTTTCCTGAAAAAACAAGCCACTCTGGTGGACCTCAAATATAAACAGATTATATAACAAAATGAAGAAAGTGATGTCTAAGAACAAGGGGGAACTGACTCAGCAGAGGAAGAATTCCCTTCACAGCTTGAACAAGCAAATCAGAAATCTTGTAAAGTCCTCTAAAGCTAATTATGAAGATAAAATAGTATCCCTAGCTAAGGATAAGCATAAGGTATTCTTTAATTATGTCTGAAATCTAAAAGGGAATTCCCAGCTATGTGCTTAACTGGTAGCAGATGGTAGCACTCATACTATACTGGCAGAAACTGCCAACCTGATAGATGACAGATTTTGTGCAAACTTCAACCCCCATCCCCACCAGCCATACCCCAAAGCATACCTGACACCAGTCATCTGCCTAGTATCTCTAGAGATCAGGTCATATCTGTGCTGTCTAAGGCCACAAACATGGCCACAATGGGACCAAATAACATCCCAGGTTGCTTATTAAGCAATCTAAAACAGGACCTAGTGGACCCACTTGGTGTTCTCTTTAACCATAGGCTGTGAACTGGCTTTGTTTCAGTGGACTGGAGAACAGCAACAGTAATCCCTTTGCACACAAGGGGGCCATCAAACGAACCTGGGAACTACAGACTCATAAGTCTAACCAGCCTCATCTGCAAGGCCATGGAAAGAATCATCATGGACCTTGTCAACAAGAACATAAGCGACCTTCAAACTCTAGACCCAACCCAGTTTGGCTTAGTTAAGACTTATTAAACCTTGTAGAGTTCTTCAAGAAAGTCACCAAAGCCCTGGATGAAGGTAAGGCAGTGCATACCACCTATCTTGACCTAGCCAAAGCATTTGACACAATTCCCCACTCAGGTATCATTGAGAGACTCTCCCAGCTGGGGATTAACCCTTACATTACTAGATGGGTAGCCAATTCGCTCACTGACTGAACACATAGTGTAAAAGTTGGTGACTCCACTTTTACCAGTAGACCCATCACCAGTGACATACCACAAGGATCTGTGCTAGGCCCTTTACTGTTTGGAATCTATTTCTTGGAAGTGCAGGCTGAGGTAGATGTCCTTTGGCTTACCAAGTTCACTGATGATTGCAAATTGGGTGCAATCACTGAGTCCCCCAGTGATCTTAACATATTACAGGAGGGGCTAACACAGTCAAATGAGTGGTGCCAAAGCCACGGTCCAAAACTAAATGCAAAAAAGTGCATTATTATCCTCTTTGGCAAAGCAGAATTCCCTGCTAATTAAATATTGACAGCACCCCCCCCCCAAGTTCAAACTCAGTGGTGAGAGATCTGGGAACACAGGTAGATAGCAATCTGAACTTCAACTACCAAGTTTCCACAGTGGAAAGGAAAGCCTTCTACTTTGTGCACTTCATAAGTCAGGGAATCACATCCAGGTCTAAGGATTGTTATAACTCCACACTACTCGACCCTCATCAGACCATTGATAGAGTACAATGCTGCCTTCTGCATGTACCACACCAGACACCTGCAGCAGCTGGAGAGATCACGGAGGTTTCTTACCAAGAAAATACAGGGCCTCCAAACTATGACTTATGTGAATAGACTGAAAGCCCTGTCACTGTACTCTGTATCATATAGGCTGCTGAGAGGTGACTTGCGCCTAGCCTACAGGGCAGTCCCTGATCCTGCCCTGATGGAAATGCTGCACATCCACAAGTCAAATGGCACAAGAATCACTCACTCTAAGGATCTTAACCTAGCCTGTAACATTAACAGAACATGCTGGAGAGACAGATATATCTCCCAGAAATTGCTGCTACTCTCAAATAAACTTCCAGTTCACATGAAGCAGAGTTCCTCACTGACCCTATTCAAGTGCAACCCAGACAAATGGATGGGAGACCGCAAATTCACCCCAGGGGTGACACCCATGTCCCTCATGGACAGGGGTACTCTGTGTTTATCATAGACTCGGTCTGTGAATTACGTCCATCTAACCAAGGACAATTGAATCGACTTGGGATTAACATGGTCAGGCTTGTAAGGGCTCTAGGGCTATTATTCTGGTAAACTACTATGAACCTGTGATAAGACTAATATTTTTTAAGACAATAAAAATTTTATTTACAAACAGAAACTTTTCAAATACATTTAGAATAACATATTATTCAAATATTTGTCAGCAAAGAACATAAATCAGGAAAGAAAAAAAAAAGAAAAAATGCATATAGAACAGCAACCCTCAGATATACTGTGGCTTATTATAATAAACATTAACTCTGGAATGCATTTGTACGACTGAGATTTGGACTAGGAGTATAGGATCCATTAAAGATCATAGGTTAGGTGCTAGTAGTTCAGATGGCTGCAGAGCAGCATCTGTTATGTTGACACTGAAACAAAAGTGAAGAGCTGATATCAACCTCACCAACAGAAGGTTGACTGATGCAAGGAGAATCAAAGTTAGATACATCAATGCTGCTGTGCCAATGCAGTGTCACCAACATCATTAGGATTGAAATCTGAGAAGGCAAACTAACATAGCCAATGGAAGAAAAGCTGCCTTTGGCACTAATTGCCAGGCAGAGTGGTACCCACAAAAATGTAGTCTATACAGAGAGAGAATGAGGGCTGATGCCTAGTTGCCCTAGATGTAGGATGACAACAGTCTGAAATTAGGGTAGTGTATGTGTCTTAAATCAGTTAACTGCAGTAGCCAGGAGAATGTAATCTATTCTAGGAACTATGGATGATCTCTAGATAAGAGGAAGAGGAAAAAAAACAGGAACAGAGATACTCTTCTCAGCATCGATGTGAGAGGTCTCCCCAACCCATGGCAGAAGACAAATAAGCCAATTATTGTGACTGTGACAAATAGAATGCATTTGCCACTGGTAAACTTAGTGGCCAAAGACATTGTAATAATGACACCAAATATGGCCTAGGTCCAACACAGATGGAGGAAGGATTAAAAGAACAAGAAAATCCCTAAGGAAAAAACACAGAAGGAGTTGCTAAAGAAAGATTAGCAACTAAAGGAAAATTCTCATTTTAGGGCCAGTTTCCTTGAGCTAGAACTTTCATCATGGGAAAGAGCTGGAACAGAGGAAGAGGGAGAGGTGCAGTGTGAGATAGGTGATAGGAAAAAAATTACCGTCATACTACAAGGAAACTAACATCATCTCACTACATAAGGGAACCACTCCCTCCAGTCCTAACAACTACAGACCAGTCACTCTGACATCCTCTGTTATGAAATGTTTTGAGTGACTGATCAAAAAGCATCTTTCATCATGCCTACCTCCTGATTTTGACCATCTGCAATTTGTGTATAGAGCTAACTGATCCATGGCTGATGCCATATCAGTAACACTACACATCTCCCTTGAGCATTTTTAGGGCAAAGACAACTATGTGAGGATGCTGTTCATAGATTTCAGCTCTGCATTTAATACTGTGGTACCAATGCAGCTGATAGAAAAACTGGCACATTTAGGAATTAGTAAACATCGCTGTAACCAGATCCTGAACTTCCTGACTGAGAAACTACAGAGGATGTGTTCAGGTAAGAACACATCAAAATGCATCGTGATTAACACCGAGATTTCACAGGGATGTGTTCTCAGCCCACTGCTATTCACCATCCTCACCCATGACTGCTATGCTAACCACAAGTCGAACCATATCATCAAGTTTGCTGATAGCACCACAATCATGGGGCTCATCACAAAGGAGGATGAAAGGGCGTACGGAGAGGAGGTGGCATCTCTGATCAGTTGGTGCAAGGTGGACAACCTTGACCTGAATGTAAGCAAGACCAAAGAAATTATCATCGATTTCAGGAAAAGAGCAAACCACCCAGTGTTCAGGATCAATGGTGAGAGTGTGGAGAGGGTTAAGCGTACGAAATTTCTGGGTGTACACATATCAGAGGATCTCTTGTGGTTGGGAAACACCAGCCAACTGGTCACGAAAGCGCACCAATGCCTCTACTTTTTAAGAAGGCTGAATAAAGCTAAGCTTCCTCCTCATATTCTCTCCACCTTCTCTAGAGGTGCAATAGAGAGCATCCTCACCTGCAGCTTCACAGTGTCCTTTGGAAGCTACACAGTTACAGAAAGGAAGGTGCTACAAAGAGTGGTGAGGGTTGCAGAGAAGGTAACAGGTTCCAGTCTTCCATCTATACAATACCTTTATTCAGTAAGAAGCATCCAAAAGGCCACCAAAATAATATAGGACAACACACATCCTGAGCATGGACTGTTTAAGCATCTGGCATTGGGAAGGAGGTATTGCAGCATCCGCTGCAGGACTACAAAATTCAGTAACAGTTGCTACCCTAGAGTGATTAGACTTCTGAACTCGGGCACTAGTCCCAGGGGTCTGGACACATAATAAGTCAATTTTGTATTTATTTGTGCAATATATACTTACATATATTCCAAGTAAGTGCAGTATTTATTTATTATATCCATAGTCCGTATTATTCAACTCACTCAAGTGCAATATTAGACAAATAACTTAGGCATTTCAATCTGTAGTGTGTTTTGTATTACTTTAAATAGGGTAGTTAATTTAACTCAGGGGAGGGTATTATTTTAGTATATGAGTGCTGGTAAATATCTCGGTCCTTTCTGACGTGTATTGGGAATAGTATTGTATTTGTTAGTTATGTTTATTCCTCTACTTGTATGCGTTGTTTCACTTTCCTTTGTAATCTCAAGAATTGAGCTGATGTATGAAATTTCTTTACTTTGACTTAACTGGTAGCATGGAAACATTTCACACGCCTAGCAGTATTTACATCAGGGTCTAAGTCTTAAATGTTACTGTGGTTGGACCATTTCACTATCAGCAATTTGGTCATGCTGAGTACTCTTTATGGGCAGACCAAAATCAGACTATGTTAATTATATTGTAAAACAAATAGACAAGAGGCAGGAACACAAGGGTGTACTATGTTAACATTATGAATCTTACTATGCTAGAATGTCAGTTTTGTTCGGTGTATGCAGTAGCTCAGAGAAAGGTGCTAAGTGCTAACTGACATCTATCTGTAGAGTTCCTCAGTGAAACCATCAGAACAGCTGGGACTCATGTAAGGTTAACAAGGCAATAGTGTTGGTGTCCACCTTCTCACTGGGATTGAAGTACAATCATCTATACATTCTGAAGAAGTCTAAAGAGTAGACAAAAGAGCTTAATCTGAATTCCTTCATTTTTTTGTTTGTTTTTATGTGTGAAGTTCATTTTGCATTTGTGGAATAAATTGTGATATTCATTTTAAGAAGGTGGGACAACAGCACTGTGGTCTTCGTAGTTTGAATAAAATTGTGCTGATTAACTTATTTATGGTACTCAAGTAAGGCTCACAAAAACTTTTTTGGTTACATTTTTTCAACTCTATTCAATCAACAAGTGAACAGTCAGGGTTTTGTTTTTTTTTTCCATATGGCCTGTCAATATCCTGCATATTCCCAGAAAAGCCTAAAGGTCATGCAAGGGTGTAAAGCAAAGGCTTTATCAACAACTTCCTGCATATTCCAGGAATTTCAATACATTAATTCTAGTAAACCATGATATATTAGACCAGGCAAGCATCTTGTAAATGGATGAAATTAGCCATGCATCTCCTGGTTGATTTTACTACAAATCCAACAAACAGTGACATTTAGGCTGTTTGAACAGGTTAAATATGCTATGAGGGAGCTGCACTAGGAGAGGCTGAAATTAAAGGTAATACAGGATTCAGGTACTTCCAGAGGTTTAGCAATTATGTGTGTACTACAGAAAACTGAAGTCACATAAGACCAGATGTTTGACCCAAACATATGACATATAAGGACCTGGAGTGACTGGATGGGGCAATTTAATTGATTAAAATCATCTTAGCCACATGTCAGTGCCACATACCCCTGAGGCAAAGACAAGTAAGAGACTGCCCTCTGTCACTCCATCTGTGCTGTTTGACGTCATGCAAATACTCTGTGGGATGAAAAATGCCCCACTTTCCTTCCGGAGGTTAGTTATTCTTAAATGTCTGGTGCTGGAGGTTTTGATTTGGTCTGCATGGTTGGCACTGTATTTTATTGCCAGGTTGGACCATGTGAAACATGGTAGAAAGTGCTTAGTTAGCTTGGGCTGGGACAGTTAAACGTTAAGTCCAAAAAGTTCATCTGGAGTACTAGAAATATCTTGTAATGAACATAGGATAGGCAGAGACTGGAAATTTCCAAAGCATGCCAAAATCAAACTTTTCTTGGCACAGCAAAAATGTGTCTTTCACTTTAGCAGTGTGACCAAAACAGACCATACTAAAATTAAAAACAATCAAAAAAAGGTAATATGAACTACAACTTGAAGGCAGATTTCTCAAAAACGTATAGATTTATTTTTTTACAATTTTTTTTATTTATATCCTTTGTTGACGAGGTTAATCCCACAAGGCTACTGGCCTGTTTTCAGGGCAGCTTACCGCTCGGTGCAGAATACAATTGCACAGTGCAGGTAATTGAATGCCAATGCTTAAACCTAAGCATTTTCCATAAAAACAATAACTTACAATAAAAGTATTAAAATGTTTCATTAAATATCATTAAATTAAAGCAACAAAATAAATTATTAAAATGAAGTGACTTAACCCACAAAAATAAATAAAGATATGAAGGTAAGAGAAGTGCCCCTGCTAGATCATGATAGACCTTGTTAACAATTGTAATTCATCCTAAAGGACTCACACAACTACATCAGGAAAAGCCAGATGATTCCAAAGGACCAGTGAAGTCATGCAAAAAAAATTCTGCCAGATGTCTCAAGCCAGATATTTAGAACAGCTAATAGCCCCTGACTTGAAATCTTAGTTACTTAGCAGGGATAAAGTGTCTCATTAACTCTTCCAAATAAGCAGGACCAGGGTCATGTAGGGCATGGCAGGTGAGAGTGACCATCTAAAACACACCCTTAACTGCAATTATTAACCAGCATAGAACCTGTAGTACAGACAGCATTGATGCAGCAAATCTAAGATGTGCCAATCAGCAGATTGGCCGTGGAGATCTAAACCTGTTACAAGTGGGTCATATCATCATTTGATAGCCTGAGGTACACAGCAATGCAAATGTCATGCTAGAACAAAATCAGGGCATCAATCATCATCTCAAGGTCTGAAGATTATAGGGTCTTCCATCGTTATAACATATTCCTTAGATCTTAGGATCATAGGAGGTTACTAGGCTAATGGCCCTAGGGCCCTTACAATCCTAGCTAAGTTCAACCTGTGTTTCCAAGAGTGTCTGGTTCAAGCAGACAATAAAATCAGGTAGATAATGACTTGATTTAAGAGCTTAGCAACCTCTCTAGGCCAGGAACCAAAACGCAACAGATCAGATGAATAAGATAACAAGATTAATAAGCATGTCATAATCCACATAATGGAACTCAGCCCAGTGTGTGTCAACTTTGCCCACTTCAGACAAACTATTGTGCTCAATTTTCAAGACTTGGGGAAATGACTGCCTTATCTTGGAAAGCTTGACTGCAGAAAGCATACATCTTCTTCATAATCACTAGAGGAAAAAGCTCTGCTGGTAGTCAAACATGCTAAATTGCAAAACTTGTTAGACACACAAAAGGTGTAGATGAATGTTTAGATGCAACAGTGATCTATGTATACATAAAATGGCCATCTTCAGTGAGATATCCATCCCGTATGCAGAATAATGCTCATCCAGAACAAGTTTGTACTTGAGAAGGTGCATCCTACTTCATCCTTGATCCATCCTCTGCCTTAGCCTGTGCATTAGTCTTAACCTGGGATTGAACCAAGGTTCCTACTGAACCATAGCTCTAGGGCATACAGTAACCCAAATAATTTGCTCTAGTTGTTCAGTAATAAAATTGCATCTGGATCATCTGAATTCCATCAAGGAGCTTGTCAAGGACTGAGCAAAAGATCTCTACATTTAACCAGTTTCATATCAGAAGACTGCAATGCTGGAAGGCCAAGCCTAAAGTAGACTAGGTGATAGTCCAACCAGGAGACAGATTCCAATGCCAAGTCCCTGATCTTAAGACTAAGTTGGAAAATTAAGTCCAGTAAATGTCCAAACTTGTGGTTCTAGTGGAAACGACCTGAGTAAAGCCAAAGCTTTGCAGCAAACTCAACAACTCTATGGTAAGTTCACAGGTCTCATAATTTTTTTTTAGTGTACATCAATCTTTTTTTTAAACAAGAAACATCTCTATTGAATTATCACTTATGACATAGGCAATTATACATATATATAAATGAAAACAAACCATATTGACATATTTCCAAATGCAAACATTATACATCACTTATAATCTTCTATGTAATCATTATCAGTCAAACATTACATAACTCATTCATTTCCTGTCTTCCCTAAATCCTCATTCCTCCTCTAAAACATTATTCTGCATGTGATGTTCCCAATAATTCCCATTTTTCTATGTAATTTACTCATAACCTTTTCTAAAGACCCCACTTCCGGTTCTTTTAGCTCTGTTAGTATAGTCACTACTTCTCCTATGGTTGGTTCAGACTTTGATTTCTATTTTCTAGTAATTGCGTTTTGGCAGCCACCAGAATTAAACTCAGCAAGGCCTCACTATGCCTAGGCAATTCCAATTCTGTATCACAACTCAGAATATCATTTACTTTGTTACACCACTTTGCTCACCCAGCATTTCCGACGGAGTAGTCTACAGGGGATTTTTAAAGTCTGCCAGTTCATTACACTCCCCAAAAATATGTTCCCAATTACTCCTTTTTCCCCCCTCACACCTCCAACATTTGCAATATACCTGAGAAAAAAAATCTTTGGAGTCTGCTTGGCACGTAAAAACACCTATGCAAACACTTCCAAGCAAATATCCTAAATATACTAGACTTTGTTGCATATTTGGGTGCCATACATATATATTCCCATTGTTTTTATGTGGATTGTTTATCTTGTTTATCCAGTCTCTCTTCCCAATCCTTTCTAATCTCCTCTGATTGATTCCTATAGTTATCATACAATATTTTATATGCCATACTAATTAGCACCTTTTAACAACAGCTTCTGTTCTAGATGCTACTAAAACCTCTACCAGTGCTTGTCTTTCCCTTAGGATCCCCCTAGTCCTTTCTCTTTGCTTATACTCTGACATAAGTCCTTGATAAGAAGGCAATCTCTATCCTGTAGTCCAAATGAATTTTTGGCCTCTTCCAGTTCTAATACCTTCTCCTCTCTAATTATTTGCTTCCAGTACCTTGGTTCCTTTGCCGGTTTTCTCCAGTAAATTCCATCCCCCTTGCCTATTCTTAGTACCCCTAATTGCAGTCATCCCTATCGACAAAATTTCCTTTTTCAACTCTCATGTTGGCTTAATTCTTAGAATAGTTGCTGCTACTTTATGACTATAATTTTGATATAGTTACTGTTATTCTCCTTAAGGATCCACATCCAAAATCCCAGCCTCTCCTTATTTCTTGAGCTTCTCCCTGTTTCATCATCATCCCTTTCTCTTTGAATTATAGGCTTCTGCTTGTGCTATGTATAGGCACTTTAACTGTGTAGCTCTGAAATACCCCTTCAAATCAGGTGATCTCAGACCACCTTGTTCTGTTGGAATGCTCAACTTATTCCATATGACTCTTGCCATTTGCCCCTCCCAGATAAAATCTTTCAACTATTACTTGCTATCCACAACTTCTCTAGTTGATAAAATATGCCTGCTCTGTGTATAAAACCAAAGGGACTAAAACATTTTTACTGCTTGTACCTTGCTATCCATATCCATAAAATAGAACTTCCAATTTCTCAGTGTTTGTTTTATCTTTTGTTTAGTCTATTCCCACATGCCCTTAGACACCATGATATAATTCTTTTAAATCCATACTCCTAAGTACTTCATTTTAACATGTCCCTGCAAATATGGGTACTACTAAACCAATTCATATATGGGTACATAGTTTACAGCTATTGCCTTTATTTTATCTTCATTAATTTTGTATCCCGCTGCACCATGGGCAGCGCAGTGGTGCAGTGGTAGCGTTGTCGCCTCACAGCAAGAGGTTCTCCAGTTTGATTTTCGGCTAGTGTGCCTTCTGTGCGTAGTCTGCATGTCCTCACTGCATTCATGTGGGTTTCCTTCGGGTGCTCTGGTTTCCTCCCATGTTCAAAGACATGTGTCTGGAGTGTTTCCCCCTGAGCCCCCACTGAAAATTGGCTACATTCCAAGTCAGACTTTCCCGTTTAACAAATGTAAAATAAAATAAATAAATAAATCCCCAAAAGACTTGAAACTGTCTCAGAATTTTCCACAACACTGAAATGTCCTCTTGTTTTGTCAGGTACAAAATAATATCATCTGCAAATAAAGCTACTTTTCTTGATTACCATACCAATTATATCTTTGAATTTCTGAGTCCCATATTTTCTTTGCTGACGGTTCTAAATATAATGCAAATAACAAAGGGAGGACAACCCTGCCTGATTCCTCTGCTCAAACAGTATCAGAGAGGACCCCCCCACACACACACACATTAATTTTCACCTGTGAGCCATCATATATTCTCCTAATTAACATTATTATTTTGTAAGGGAATGCACATGCTTCCATTGCCCTCCTCAGCTTACTCTGTTGAATGCTTTCCTTGCATTAAGACCACCAACAACAGTGGTATTTTCTTACCTTCTGCTTTCCTTTGAATCATCACTGTTTTGTTAATGTTGTCAAATGTTTGCTTCCCCTCCACAAAACGACATTGATCCATATCTATCAATTTTGGCATAGCCTCTGCCATTTATTTTAGCCATTATAAACATAAACACTTTATAATCATAGTTTACAATTGAAATGGGCATATATGAAGCTAGATCTGATGGGTCATTACCACCCCAATTTATTACAGCCACCGCAGCTTTCTCCCAGGATGTTGGTACTTCTCCTCCTTTTAAAATGCTACTTAGCAAAAACTTCCAGATCTTTATTACTTTCTTCCCTCTTAGCTTCCAAACCTCCACAGGAATACTATCTATTCCTGAGGAATTCTGTTTAGATTAGTTATACATCACCATTTTTAACTCTTCTCATCCTTTTCTGTTAGTAATTGAACCTCATCTACCTCTTACCTTGGCATATTTAATTCTTCCATAAACATTTCCATTTGCATTTTTCTTGATTTCCACATTTCTCTGCTTTATACAGATTTTCATAAAATTTCTGAAATATTTCGAATATCTGTACATGATTTCTGGTTATTTTCCTTGTTATAGGCTCTCTAAGCTTGGCAACAACCCTTTCTACTTTTTCCTTGCCTCAGCCATTGTTAAAAGCTTTTGTGCTCTGGAGATAGTATCAAAAAACAGTTGATTAACAGCAATATTTCTAAAATCATGCATATTATCGTAGAAGTCCCTTATTTTCTCTTTAGCATTTTGCAGTTGTGTCTCTTCTTATTCTGTGAGATTCCCCCCTATTCTGCAGTACTTTAACCTTTGTCAGTCCCTCTAAATAATTCTTGTTACTTGTTAACAATATCTTTTTCTTATTTATATGCTATTTTTTAAATTCCACTTTCATTTTATCTCGCTCCCTAGCTATATTTTCTTTCTTAATAACGCCCAAATAATTTCCACTAACCATTCCTTAAATTCTTCCCTGCTTAAGAGATAGGTAGGGAAACACCAGTGTCTCATTTTTATTTCATTGCGATGTATTTGTATTTTAGCTATTATTAGCAAGTGATCTAGAATAGTTATTAGAGGTGTATCAAAACTTTCAATTAAATGCACATGATCATGTGAAATATAATTTCTCTACCTTGGGAAATAATATGTAAATTCTCTCTTTGCTCCTACTACTGAATTCACATCTCCCATACCACATATTTTTTATACATTTCTTCAAAAATCTACCATCTTTTGTTATATTTTCCCTTCAAGCCCCTCAGATACATCTTCTGCTGCAAATCAAATTCCATTTCCCATCTATAAGTAATATTTCCTGCTAAAAGTTGAATATTTCTCCCAGAAATTTCTTAAGCTCCATTGTAGCAGTTTTAAGTGGAATATAAATACATGCCAGCATAATCCCTCTCCCCTGCCAGGAGCCCCTTACTACTTCAAATCTACCATTATTAACTTTTCCCCCTCTTTCATTACTATCAGAACTGCTCTGGCAGTTATTATAAGTACTCCCCTTTTCCTTTGTTCCAGATATTCCACTGAATAACCATTCTGAAATCCTTCCTTTTATCAGTTTCACACCCTCAGTTCTTTCCAAATGTATCTCCTGTAGCATAGCTATTTGCAAACTGCATTTTTAATATAGCTCACTGCTTTTTTCTTTTTTTTGTATATACCTGTAAGACCATTCACATTCAAAGATAATGTGTAAACTGTTGCCATTATGATAATAAGCTATTATTTTCGCCTATTATGTATAACAGCTTTTTTAAATGTCAAGTTTCAGCTTTTGTGTTACACACATGCACTAATTTTTGGCAGGATGATCTTTTATACAGTTGCTTCTTGTCATATTGATTTGAACCTATGTCACATCTTACAAGACTTTTTGTTTTAATGAAAATCCTCCTACAAAAGACAAATAGACCCCAGAACCTATTAACTTAATACAAACACACAAAACTATCTGCATCTTCAAATAATAAAGTTTAACCCTCCTAACTGGAACAACTTTCCCAGATTGACAGCAACACCTACAGACTTGAACTGGCTTATAAAGAATATTATCCATGCTATGACACATGGTACAGCATGTGTTTCTATTTGGTTCTATCTGACTACGTCGACAAGTCAGAACGCCGACAGCGAGAACACCGACGCCAGAAGATCGAAAACGGAGAAGACCGACGGATCAAAACCCCGACGCTGAGAACATCGACATGGGAAAAGGCTGTGGATGTATGCGGTAGTGACGGACGGTAGGGTGCAAGTAAGGTAAGTGTGCGACTGTGATAGTTTGTGGGTTGGGGGCGGGTTAAGTGAGTTAGGGTTAGGGCGCGGGCTAGGTAAGTGTGCGACTGTGATAGTTTGTGGGTTAGGGGCGGGTTAAGTGAGTTAGGGTTAGGCGGGCCAGGTAAGTGTGCGACTGTGATAGTTTGTGGGTTAGGCGGTTAAGTGAGTTAGGGTTAGGGCGGGCCAGGTAAGTGTGCGACTGTGATAGTTTGTGGGTTGGGGGGTTAAGTGAGTTAGGGTTAGGGCGCGGGCTAGGTGAGTGTGCGATAGTGGCGGACCTTAGGGTTAGGGTTTGGGTTAAGGTTGTAGGTAGTTGTGTATGTGAGGTTTAGTGTTGGTTTGTAAGGATTTTGGTGTGCTTGTGTTGTGTGTGTGCTTTTTGGACCGGGGATTTGTTTTGTTTGTTGCTTGTCGGGATTATGGTTTGTCGGGCATGTGAGGTTTCGTGTTTGTGACATGTCGGTTATGTGGTGTCGGTGATTTCGTTTTCGGCGTTTTGACTTGTCGACGTTGTAAGATAGATCCTTCTATTTACACTAAGTGTTGCCATTTTTTGTCTTATCTTTATTCCTCTCCAAGACATAGCAAGCAATTTGAATGTTTTTTGAAAACATTATCTTTAAGCCACTGAAAGAAAAGAATATTCTGTTTTATTGCCCTTTTCAGCTTGTCTCCATAGAAACATGAGAAACAGATACACAGTTGCCTGCAGCTATAAGCCTCTCATGTTGCACTGTGAACATTTATTTACTAAAAGAAAATGTTGCATTTCATTTAATATTCTTTTGTTTACTTACTTCCCCTTAAAACTTGTTGTTAGATCAAGCCAAGGACCTTAATCCAGCCATTCTACTATGCAAAAGTAAGATTAAAGCTTAATCAGTTTTACTTAATATCATGCTCTTTTGTCCAGGCTTTCTTCTCTTTTTACACTGCAGTGCCTACATTTCTTAAACCTGAACAAGAAGAAAAAAAGCAAGAAAGAAAGACAGAAGGAAATGGGAGCACATGTTTACTTTAGTATAATTACACACAAAATAACTGAAAAAGCCTTACTTTACAGCCTGCAGTATATGCCATGTTTTATAAAAAATGCTGTTAAGAGCAAAACTGTTTTAAATAGTTACCTCTTTCTTTCCTCTTCCCCTCTCGTTAATGTTCTTCCAAACATTAACGACATTAAGTAGGGCATATGCTTTGGAGTCCCTTACAAGTTTAACAAAGTCAGAAAGTCCAATCTTTCCAGGTTTTCTTGTTTTGCCATAAATCACAAATGGGATTGATGCTTTGTGATCCCACATTTATCCATTCATTTCTGAGTTTATGGTTTTCTTCCTGCTGTTCTCCCAACTACAGTCATTGGTTAATTTCCAATGTACTCCCTGTTTTTCTAGTTAACTTCTCTGCTTTTTTTCTCTCTCTCAAGGATTTTCCTTTGGAACATTGGAAATGGTTCACTGGCATAGTCTCTCTATGAACTTTATCATCAGAAGAATAAGAAGCAGAATTCTCTTCTGTTTGATAGCTCATTTTTTGTTGGACAAACTTTTGTATTTCCTTATTAGCATCTTCTGCATCAAAACATGACTTTGCCCCTCCAGGAAATAATATTCTGAAGACAGCTGGATACAGCAGCTTGAATCTCACACCTGCTTCTTGACATTCCCTGACTGCTGGAACTAATTTACTCCTCTTCTGCCTGATGTACAGTGAGTAATAATTTTCCACATATAATTTACAATCTCAACCTTTTAGTACTTTGTCCTTCTGCCACAGTTTGTCAGAATCAACTATTTCCACTGGTAGGATTGCACCTTTACTATTAAAGGTCAAGGTTGCCTTCTCATGGCCAGGTTTGGAGCACACATATGATGTGCCCTTTCAATTAACAAGTTCTGCTGTAGAATACCAGTCCAGTTGCTTATTTGTGATTTCATAAAATTAATACAGTTTGTTTCTTCCAGTTTCTCTGGTACAGCAGAAAATCTCAGGTTTTCACTATGTGCTCTGTCCTATCTTTGTTGCACTTCACATTTGGAGATTTATCTGTGCATTATCTGGTTATAGTGAAGCAGGCTCTTGGTTGAATGTAATTGTGGAGTTTGGTTTGTTGGTTCTGTCTTATACTCAGCCATCCTTTTCTTCATTTCGACTGATTTTTTTGCAGTTTTATCAACACATATGAATATCTGTTTAAAGTTTCTTCTATTTTTCCCACTTTTTTGTTATTTGAGTTGATATAGTCCTTCAGTGTTTCATTTATTTTAATGAGGTCTGATCCCATTTGACTTACTTTTTTCCTCTAGATTACTAAACGTCATGTCTTGCTTGAAAGCTGGAGCTTGAACTGCTTTTTGCTGAACAGCTGCAGGATTCTTCCCAGCCAGTGTTTTCTTCTCACCTTTTGTGGTTAATTTGATTTCAGGTTCTCTAAATTTCTTCCTTGCTGACATCCAGGCTGTGCACATACTTGCCAATAACTGAAATTTACCCAAAAGGACAAATTCACTGGCTCTCTTTTATGAGTTTCTGTTTTCACACCGGGAGGGCTGAAATTAAGTTGTCAGTCAGTATGTAGCCATCTTAGAAGTCCCCCCACAGGATTCATCTTTGACTGATTAATTAAAAATCCATTGCATTAGCCAAGAAAGGAATTCAAATTCATGAAATAAATGAATGAGACGATTAGAGAAATTTTGTAGCAACTCTCCAAGGTAATCTGATGGTCAGTACACAAGAAGGAATCTGACTTCTGACTCAATGACACATTCAATGGTGTTAAATCCTTCATTCCCCACCCTCTACAGTTCTTGGTCAGATGATAAACAACAGTGACCATTTTGCTGTCAGTGTTCCTCTGACTAGGACTGTGTGGTATGGCCCTGAAATTCAGTCAACCATATCTCAATGGCATATGCCAGGTCAGCCACACAGAGCAAGTTGGATATATTACCTGACTTATTCCTGGCTGGCTTGGAATTATATTACACAGATCTAGAGAGCATACCAAAAGGACAGGTCCTGCTGATCAGTCAGAGATGACAGTCTGAAACCCTAGATAGAGGCATGTGCAAACCGAGACCCTATCTCCATGGTGTTTCACTGTTGGGCAGTGCTGACAAGGAACTCATCCAACAACAAAAACTCCCAGAGCTTCACATCACTAAAATTAAAACAGCAAGTCAAACCAAGCAGTAAGCAATACTGTAAAAACAAAGTCACCACCATAGATTTCTGACAATCTTCACTCTGTTCTCTCTGATCACTTGGAATAGATTTCAGTTTAGCCTTATGACAGACATTACAGGTATGCAACAACTTGCAAATTGTCTTGCTCTGGGAAGTCCAACTATAGGTAAATCACAACCAGCATCCATTGTAGGCACAGAGAGCATTCATAGATAAAGTTCAACAATTCACCATCCTCTTAGATAGTAGTTACTAACAGACAAGCCAAAACAACAGTGCCCATTTACAAAGCCCATTGCAACAGGACATAAGAACAGCAGGGGTAGAAGAATGTCAGTCACCAGAAGCACCCAAATAAAGCAGACTGCAGACTTTTAATGATGCAGTTCTATGCTAGGTTATAATGAAGGCATCTGAAGCAAAAAAATACAAATGAGATCCAAAAATCCAGATAAATTCAGTGCAATGGAATCTACAAAACCAACAGGCCACAGCAAGGTTCTGTGCCTTGCTGATCTTCCAAGATTACAAAGGCAGAAAATCTAAGCATAATAACTTAGATGTAAATGTAATCCACATTAATCACATTTAAGCAAGTTCAGAACAGCAGCTGCTTTAAATCCAGGGATTGCACGTACGAACTTGGACTTATGAACAGGTTGGGTGCACAATGATATGGTCCCTTATTGCATTCCAACACCCCAGCCACAAATGTCATGAATCCAGGAAATCCCACTAATGCCATGACAGATTGTGATCCACCATAGGTGTTTGTTCTACAATAAAACACCAACATTTATTTGCTCCAGAATATTATCAGGAGCCATTGATCAGCTGTGTTTTGGACCCTTGGACTTATGAACAAGTTGGGTGCAGTACCAAAATTTGTGTATAAGAACAATAAAAATCTTTAAAAAAAAGTATTTTTGAATCAAGTAAAGTCTGTGGCAGGGCACTCACAAAAGGTTGGGGTGTGAAAAAAATGTGGAGCCTATAGGCAATGTAGATGCATCCTGGAAGTTAGTAGTTTTTCAGTTTATGTTGTTTTTTAATTTGATTTCTGTCAAAGGAAAATTCGATTGTGGCAACAAGGGGGTAGTTTACATTGGCTTTTGTATTTCCTGTCCTGCATTTTACATTGGTAAAACCAATGGCCCTTTGCAGACAAGAATTTATCATCATTATTATGCTATTAAGAGAAAAAATCTTTGTAATGCCCTCTACAAACATTCCATGACATGTGACGATTTTAATAAGTTTGAGTTTATTATCCTAGAAAAGGTTGACCATCATGAAAGAGGCAGTGACTGGGAGAGATTAGTGGAAAAAAGAGAGTATTACTGGCAGATATTGTTGAATGCCACTGATCCCCCAGGTCTTAATGATTATATTTCTATTAAGTCTATCTTGAAAACAAGGACTGATATTTTGGAATGAAAATTATTATTTCTTTAATGTTTCAGTGGCTCATTATAATGATTTTTTCAATTTATGTCTAAATCTATGTTTGTTGATTTTATAGTTAGACATTTATTATGGAAAGGATGTCTAATACTTTAGTGATACTTGACTTTTATTGAACTTTATTGTTTGAACTTTTTTTACTACATTGCATTTTACTACATTATATTATACTTTTTTGGGTTAATGGCACTTTAAAATGGGTTGCTTTTTCATTTGGCACCTTTTTTGTTATATAAGGAAGTGGTCTAGTGTAGTTGTTTTATTTCTGATGAAGTTCCTTTTTATTTTGGAATGAAAGAGCTAAATATTTGGATATTAAAGGTTTGCTTGTGACTCCAGTGCAGCGTGTTTTAAATCCAGGGATTGCAAGTGATTCAGAAACAACCTCCTTCACAGAGATCATATCAGATGTAATCACTGCAGCACCAAATGGTAATGTTATATTTTAATTAATAACAGAGTGTAAATCTAGGCTTCAGAACAACTTAAAAACACATGCTGTACTAAAATGCCAAAAAATCCACATCAGTCCTAGTATATATACTTGAGTAAGATGCTTTTGCCAAAAGATAAACCATACCCAAAAATGAAGAAGTAATATTTAGGGATAGTATGGGCCTTTCATAAGCTGTAGCTCTGTTTGGCATGACATTCACTGTAGTCCTAGATCATAACTTCTTAACATGGCTACCCAAGGCCAATGGGTAGAACAGAAAACTGTTATGTGTGAGTCATATGCTTCAAAATTATGTCATGACCATCCTGCACAGAAAGAGAATCTTTAGTCAAATGATGATGGGCGGTCAGCCATAGAACGATGTAGATATAACAGTTTAGAAGGCTTTTTACAAAAGCTACACTTCTTGAGGTTAATTAGGAAGTCTGACCCAATGTGTTAAAAGGAGTGTGTAGATTTTCTTTGAAATTCTCCAGCAAAATGGTTAAAGTTCTTTATTTTCTTAGAAGTGGACCCAATTAAAGTGTGAACTGTATTCTGAATAATTCCATTGTACATGTTCATCCTTGCATGGTTTACAATCAGCAGTTTCAGAAAACTGAAAGATTAAACATTTTATTTATTTTCTGAGTGAATAATAGACTTACTTAGTATGAGAAAACATTAAGAGTTCAGCAGGGGATAAAATGTGAATGATGGCAGTGGACTAAACTCTATAAAACTAGTTAGGGTAGGGTAGTGGTCTTTGAGTAATGTTAATTAGAAATACAGAATAAGGGATGTTTTTGTAAATATGGTACCCATTTTTATTGTATTATGATTTTTTAAGGGTTAGTGCTATGATTTTTCGATGTTCAGAGGCTGACAAGTATATTTATCTGTGTATGTATGAGTCCTACTTAAAAAAAAATGTAAATTCCATGATGTCGACATTAAAAATGATAACAAAAATAAATGAAAAAAAACTGGCAACACACTATACATGCTCTGAGACAAAACCCCAGAGCATGAAAATCAAAAAACAAATGCCTCTAAACCCCCTGCAACTTAAATATGCCCACTCTGAGACTGCATATTCCCCAATCTTGGCATTACAGTGATCTCGCACAAATTACTGACAGCTTTATTTATCAAGTTGACAAAAAAGCTGTCAGCTGAATGACATTTTGACAACCTTAAGGGCTTCCACAGACATAGGCATAGATATAAATGCATTCACACACTCACTACCATTCAGTATTGCAGACCAATGTCTTTCCTTTCCTTGCTCTGAAAAGTATTAAAGAAATTGAAGTGGTTCATCCTTGGCTGTTTGAGCACACCGCTAAGAAGATGCTACTAGCCCATAAGCAGCATGGGTTAAATCTAGGTGGCAGAATGGTCACTGCAGTTACATACTTCACAGACACTAATAATTATTTACTTAGGTGAACCCCAAGTGGCAGTGATTTAGGGTGTCTCTAGATCATTCAGTGTAATGACCCTCTTCCCTTTTCCTGGATGGCTGCTGCAATCCTATCTTATTGTCTTTGTACAGGCATATAACTTAAGTAAATATAAAACTGATGCAGGTAGAGCTCTGATTTTTGGATTCTCCTGTTTAGTATATTTAGTGGTAATGTTTGGCAAGATAATTTCAATAGTCATATTATTCTGCATGTACAGAGCATGATCATTAGTGGCTGGTGAGGACTTGGTATACAGAGAGAAACTCAGGACTTTGTGACTGCCTATTACTAGTTCAGTGAAAATGCCTAGTTTGCTAAACTAAAACTATGTTCCTGTTATTTGGTGCCTACAATAAGTTAGCCTCTTCCCTCCAAATCTGGCGAGTTTGGCAAGAGAGAGTGGGTGTCTCATATTTGCTACCCACAAAGAAAGAGTTATTGTCAAAATAAGAAAGTTAAACTGAATCCTGTGGATGTCTTCTGTACAGAATACAATATGTTAAGTGCTGCTGGAGATTTAGCTTGTGCTTTATTACCAGAAGGGCAGCAATAGGGTATGGAGCCTCATTCCTAAGTTACAGTATTGGGAGTTGGCATAATGCTTAAGGTGTTTACCTCACAAACACAAGGTACAACATTTGTTTCTCACTTTTTGAGAGGAAAATTAGATAAGCTTAAAATGGCCTGAAAGGGTAGCTAGCTTAGTACTTACCTATGAAGCTATGAACCAATTTCACTGGCTGTTCATGTTTCATGTATGGGCAATCTGCTCAGTTAAGAAGAGCTACAACGTTAATAGAATATTCTGTCATTTCTTGTGTATTGAACAGAAGTAGCATATATACCATCAACTCAAAACCATGAACATTAATTTATGCTATACACAGCTATCTTAAGATGAGTGTTTTATGTTGTCAAAATAAAAGCTTCTTGATAGAAACATTCTGTATAAACAACTGAAACATGCATACCTCAGTACAGAATATCAGTTTGTTGTTCTACACCCTATAACTAATTATAGTCTGTAAATATTATACATACATTATTTTCTTGCACTACCATATCCTGTCTCAATCTTATCCAGCCACTGCTTTGTTACTGCACAGATTTGTAAGCGTTTTGTTGTCTTGCATCATGGAGGTCAAGGATGTATCTGAAGATGGTTACAACTAGGCAGCACATTGATCCCGTCTGCAAATGACTAAGTAAAAAGGTGTGCATATGTCATGTTATACTGTGTTGCACAAAGTCATGTAAGGAAAGGAAGGCAATCTCTTTCAGTGGTGAGGCTTTGCATCTTTGGTGATAGTGAAATCCATTAGACTATTTTTGCTTCATGACCATATATCATTATGGATTGACAATTTCACAATATATAGTATTATGACCATATCAAAGTAACAGGGTTGACAAGAGGAAAACTAACTGAAAACCCCTAATTAGTTTCATTTTTGTTAAAAGAGTAACTGTGTTGTTTCATTTTAAGATTGACCCACCCAGAAGGCTGCACAGCAGGAAGCAATGAAATCAACAACAAAGAGAAAACAAACCAGAACAGACAGTAGGATTCTGATGTTTCAGGACATGGAAGTTCCATGAGAGCTCCTGCTAGGAATGCAGTATATATCACACAAAAGATGGAGCAGAAAGTGCCCATACTGTTTAACAAAAGTTATCAAGGAAGTTTAAGAATGCAAAATACTTTATTTCAGCTCATTTATTTCATAGATATATATCTATTTGAAATGACAGTCATTATTAAGAGTGAAAATGCATGTCATACAAAAAGTGAGTACCTGAGGAGTGGTAATGTAAAGGGGACAACAAGAGATACAAAGGTGCATATCCTTGGGTTGTCTAATTAAGAAATGGTTTTCACATGAAACACTTACCATTTACCAAATAATAAGACTGTTACTTACAGGTTACAATGATAAGTTCAGAATTGAAGATGCCAGGACACAACCAAGCACCAGTACACAACGTGGTCAAAATGTGTGTTTGTGTGTGTTCTGGTTTAATTCAGTAGTGGAGGATGGAAACTGTAGGAACATATGGAGTGCAAAACAAACAGGCTACTTGACTGAGATAATTTTTCTTGGTGGATTTGACAACATGGCAGCTGGAAGTGCATTGGAGGTGGGGGGAATGATTCTCAGAGTTTGACAGTAAAGCAGTTAAGTGAATAAGTTTAACTCTGGGGTTCTCATGTAAGCATAAGAACGCTGACTATGGGTAAAGATGCACTCAGAGGTTTTCTTACAATCTGTTAAAGAAGCAGCTGGAAACTTGAAGGATAATGAAAATGATCCTGTTTGTTTATACTGTTTTAACAGCACTGGGAGAGGCACTGAAGTTTGCTAAATAGGAGGGCAGCAATGCCAGTTCAGGTCGCTTATACATCTAAATGCACTAGACATGTGCTTGCCATATCAGCAGATTTGTAAAAAGTCATACTGTAGTTGAGTAACTTGAGGATTTCCTCTTTTGATAATCCCAGCTCATCACAATTTTTTAAATTTATAGCTGCCACGCACAGGCGCCTCTATGCTTCTGTATGACATATCACGATTATACATGCCAGGGCTGGAGGGCACCTGTAGCGCCTGAGTTCCCCAGTATGATGCCATGTACTCAGCAAGGATTCCTGAAATACACAGATAAACAAAAATAAGAAGTTATGTACCTACCATAACGTTCCATGTTAGTTGTCTTCTTCTCGCCTTCTTTCTTGCTGGATGGGTTCAGAGCCGATCCTCGGCTCCGACTCGGCCAATACTAAAGCTCGAGAGCTAATTCCACCGGCTCGAGGCTCCCCTATATCCCACAATGCTAGGCGGTAACTACTCAGATGTTGTTTGATAGCTAAACCAAGCAGTTCTGGTCTCCATAGAATGGAGAAGAGAGAAAAAGAACCCACCTCTATATATAAAACTGTAGGTAAACTACCACAAACATAAAAAGGGAGAATAGAGGTGGTAGAACATGTGGGAAGGAAAAAATTCCAATGGAAGATCCCAAATATTCCTATCGGTCTGTCCAGGCTAGGGGGAAGGAGGGTGGGACGCAAGAAAGAAGGCGAGAAGAAGACAACTAACATGGAACGTTATGGTAGGTACATAACTTCTTAATGTTAAGTTGTCAATCTCGCCTTCATTCTTGCTGGATAGGACTGCGTCCCTAGCACCTTATCCCGGGTGGCCTATCGGAACAGACTCTTGAGAACAGTGGAACCAAAGTTGGCACGGTTTCTGGAGGCCATATCCAATTTGTAATGTAAAATAAAGGTATGAGGAGAAGCCCATGTGGCTGCTGCACAAATGGAATCTATTGGCAGCCTGTCCTGAAAAGCTACAGATGTAGCTAATGCCCTAGTTGAATGAGCTCTAGGTCTTGAAGGCAGTTTTTGATGTCTGATTTCATAGATGAAGGTAATTATAGAGGTAAGCCATCTTGAAAGGGACACTTTAGTAACTGGAAGGCCCAATTTCCCTTCCGCATAAGACAGGAAAAGCTGATCAGATTTCCTGAACTGTTTAGTCCTGTCTAAATAATATCTAAGTTGGCGGTGAACATCTAGAAAATGTAACTTTTGTTCCGACCTGTTGGAATAATCAGGGAAGAAGACGGGGAGATCAATCGTCTGGTTTAGGTTTGCCTCAGAGGAAACCTTAGGTAAGAAGAACGGATTAGTCCAGAAGGACACCCTGTCTTTCTGGAAAACTAAGTAAGGAGGACGACTGCACAGAGCATGAAGTTCAGATACCCTTCTAGCTGAAGTTATGGCTACTAGAAAAAGTGTTTTCCATGAGAGCAACTTAAGAGGGCATGAAGCCGCTGGTTCGAAGGGGGGAGAATCAAGGATGCTAGGACCAAATTCAAGTCCCATTGAGGTGGGGATCTTTGATTGGGGGCTTGAGCAGAAAAACACCTCTTAAAAAGGCTTTGCAGAGCTTATGGGACATGATACTGGAGTCTGAGACACCTACATGAAAGTTAGATATAGCAGCTAGTTGTACTCTAATGGTAGATGAGGAAGAGCCTAAATGAAAGAGCTCTACCAGAAAGTCTAGGATAGACTGGATAGGTGCAGTGAAGGGGTCTATATTTTTTGATGCTGCCCAGAAGGAAAAACGTTTCCACTTACTATTATAAATCTTCCAGGTAGAAGACTTGTGAGAGGCTATCAGGATGTTACGGACCGAATGAGAGATTAAGGGAAGCCTGGCTAGTGTAGGAATTCGAGAAACCATGCTGTGAGGTTGAGAGATTGAATGGAGTGGTGCAGCTGGCCTGACTGGTGGGTCAAAAGATCTGGCACCGGGTCCAGATGCCAAGGCTGCTCCAACAGGTAATGATGGAGGAACAGAAACCATATCTGTCGAGGCCAGTAAGGGGCAATGAGGATCATTGTAACTCTCAAGGCGATAGCTTTCTGAATTAATTGAGATATCAGTGGAAAGGGGGGAAAGCGATAGCTTTCTGAATTAATTGAGATATCAGTGGAAAGGGGGGAAAGCATACAGAAGTCCCCGGGGCCAATCGTGGACTAGAACATCTCTGGTGGGATGGCCTGGTAATGGGAACAGAGTGAAGAAGTCGTGACACTTGCTGTTTTGGGGAGTAGCAAAAAGATTGCAGCAAGGCTGGCCCCATCTTTGGAAGACTTCTTCCAGCACTGATTTCTTCAGAGACCACTCGTGGGGCATGAGAATGGCCCTGCTCAACTTGTCTGCAATCATGTTGGACTTCCCGGGAATGTGCGTTGCTATCAGAAAACGCTGAGAAGAAATCGCCCACTGCCAAAGTCTGACTGCCTCTCGACATAAGGGGTAGGACCTGGTTCCGCCCTGTTTGTTGATGTACCACACTACGGACATGTTGTCCATCTGAATTGCAATAGTCCCTGTTGGAAGAGAGTCCTGAAGGGCTTGCAACGCTAAAAGCACTGCTCTCATCTCTAAGACATTTATGTGCAAGTGGCACTCGAAAGGTTGCCACGTGCCCTGGACTGTCCTGCCCTGATAATGCCTCCCCCCAACCCGATCAGGGAGGCGTCCATTGTCACCGTGGCGACTGGGGGGAGGAATAAAAGGTCTGCCTTGGAGAACTTGAGGTGATGTGATCCACCAAGGCAGGTGATTCTTGCATGATTGAGTTATTAGAATGATGTGAGACATCGGGAGCTGTTGGAAGGACCATTGAGTAAACAGCATCCACTGGAGGATCTACATGTGGAAACGAGCTAAGGGGAGAAGGGTGATAGTAGCTGCCATGAGTCCTAATACCTTCAAGACTACCCTGGCTTTGACCTTGTTGCATTGTAGTAGAAGGTAAACTTGTGTGCGGATATCTAACACTCTTTGCTCTGTAAGTCTGGCGGAAAGATTGAGTGCGTCTAAGGTGGCACCTATAAAGGTAATAGATTGACAAGGTGACAAGGCAGATTTTTCGAAATTTATTGAAATGCCTAGAGCTTGGCAAGTTTGGATGGTGAAGTCTCTGGATAGAAGCAGTTGATGTCTGGTGGTGGCGGTAAGGAGCCAGTCATCCAAATATGGAAACACCTGGAATCCTTGACGTCTCAAGTGAGCCGCGACCACTGCCATGCATTTGGTAAACACTCGGGGGGGCTGTAGTGAGACCAAAGGGCAGGGCTCTGAACTGGTAGTGACTGGCTCCCAGCCTGAAGCGGAGAAACCTCCTGGAGCGTCTGCGCATTTTGATATGGTAGTACGCATCCTGAAGGTCTATCGAGCACATCCAATTGTCCTGACCCAAGAAGGGTAGAATGGACTGTAGCGTGACCATCTGGAATTTTGTTTTTTTGATATAATAGTTTAACTTGTTGAGATCCAGTATTGGTCTCCAGTCCCCTGTTTTTTTTGGTACCAAAAAGAATTTGGAGTAGATTCCGGATCATTGCTGGTCTGCTGGGACTGGTTGGATAGCTCTTTTTGCCAGCAGCTTTGATATTTCTAGTGCTGCTTGTTCCCTTAGACCGGGTGGAACATCTGGAAGGGATCCTTTGGGTTGGGATGGGATGTGAATAAAGGGAATTTTGTAACCCTCGGTATGATTGACTGTACCCATTTGTCTTGAGTGAGGGAAAGCCAGGCTTTTGGGTACAGTGATAATCTTCCCCCGACTGCCTGCGAAGATGGACAGCTGGGCAGCTCCTCAGGGATGCTGAAAGGGTTTATCAGAGAAAGTTTCTCTGCTACCCTGGTTTTGCGGACCTCCTCTGCCCCTAGGGCAGCGTCTATTGTTATTCCCCCCTCTGCCTCTAGAGAGGAATCGACCTTGTGCGTCAGATGAGACTCACTGAGGTTTGCGGAACCACATTTTTCCTCCCCTCTGACCTTTTGGATAAGGTCTAGAAGGGGTAGAAAAACGAACTCCCACGGCAGAGAGAGTCTTACCTTCCAGCTCGCACCTAGTCAATGTATCCTTCACCTGAGGACCAAACAATGTTGAGTCATCAAAGGGGGAATTGGTGAAGGACGCCTTGAAAGGGTCCGCAAAATTGCAAAGCCGCATCCAGGCGTGACGTCGTAAAGCTACACCTGTGCCTGCGGCCCTACTCGCCCCATCAGCAGCATATGAGATAAGCCGCATGGAGGAGTTAACAATCGAATTCAGAGTTGCCAACTGGGAGTTCATTTTGTCTTGGAACCCCTCAGCTGTTGGATCCTGTATGGCCTCACCCATATCCTTGAGCAAATCTCTCTGGAGACGGGTGAAGTGACACAAGTAGTTCAGCATCCGCATTGAAAAGGTCGCTGATGAAAACATCCGCTTACCGTACCTATCCATGGTCCTAGACTCCTTATTAGGAGGATGGACAGGTACCGAAGGATCGGCTAACTCCTTCTTAGTGGCTGCGGCCACCACCATGGCATCAACAGAGACACCTTTAGATAGAAACTCTTTCTCTTTAGGGGCAGTAATAAATTTTGACGGCCTCCTTGGGGTAGGTTCCACTGAATCAGGGGCCGTCCAAGCGTTCCTTGCCACCACTTCCATAAGAGGGTCAAAGGGAGGGGACACCCAGGAGGTGGAAGGGCGAGAGCCAAACACCTTAAGGTAAACTGACTCATCCTCTGAAGGGTTAAGGGCGGGCCAGTTCCCCCTCTGTTTCAGGATTTCAAGGATGTCAGCAAAAGAGACATCCTCAGAGGGGGACCGAGGGGAACCTTCAGATTCCTCCAAGTCAGTGTCAGAGGTGATAGACTCAGGGGAGTCAATGTGCTTCCTCTTGCACTGTCTCTTCCAAGGGGGTTCTCCTACCAGATCAGGAGAGGCCTCAGAAGAGGAGGAAATTCCCAATGGGGAAACCTGAGGAGCTGGCTCTCTACGGTCTGATACAAGGGGATGGGTAGAAACCACCACAGGCACTGAAGAGGGAGGAGCTGATGGAGCCGAATGTGGGGTAGACACTGGGTCTAGCACGCTCCGCATGACCTCGAAGGCGCCCCTATCAGCCAAGGCCGGAGGTCCCCGCTCCGAGGAGACAAGGACCCCCCCGGCACCGACAGGGACGGCTCCAAGGCCGATGTCGGAGCCAAACTCACCAGCGCCGATGCCCCGAGAGGGAGAATGGGGTCGGACAAAGGTCCGATGCCACTCGCCCTCTCGGAGCCAACGAGGGAAGCCCGGCACCAAGATCCCTCCAATGAGGAAATTGGAGCAGACGACGGAGCCGAAATGGAAGGTATCGGCTCCGAAGCACCGACAGCCACGGCTCCGATGAGCCCCGCTCCGAACTCAAAGGAGTCAGAGGAGGAATAAAATCAGGGATGGAAATAGCCGCTGACTGTTGAGTAGGGCTATGCAGCATTTGGGCCAGTGCCTCGGACTTGAGAAGTCTACTCGCCACCCTTTGTAAATCACGGTCGGATAGCCTGGAGGACCGAGAGGAATGAGACCTATGGCTCTGCTCCGACAGAAGAGGGGATCCCGGAGCAGAGTGGATGGAGCCGATGGAAGGGGACCTAGACCTCTTCTTTGAAGGTGGCTCCGATAAGCCTATCAGAGCCAACTGAGTCTTGCTAACCTCGGCTCCAGCCGGAGCCGAGGTAACGGTATGAGATTTCAAAACATCGGCTCCAGCCGGAGCCGATGTCGAAGCAGCTTTAATGCTTCCAGGAGATGGCTCTGAAACTGGAGCTGACGGCCTGGAAGTCTTAGAAGGCTTCCCCGATCCAGACTGGGTCGGGGGGGCCTTCAGGCTTTAACAAGCCTCGGAGAATTAACTTGTTTTTGCATTCCTGCAGGACTCTAGGGCTGAATGCATGGCAAACAGCACATGAGTCCTGCAGGTGCAAAGGTCCCAGGCAATAGACACAAGAAGTGTGACCGTCTGTCAGAGACATTTTCTGACAGCACGAATCACACTTCTTGAAGCCTGAAACCTTGGAGTCTTTAGACATCCTAAAAAGTTGTGTGAAAAAAAACACAGACACACCCTTAACCAAATAAAAATCCAGTCACACTGAAGGACAGGGAAAAAAAGAGGGAGTGGGCCAAAGGCGTAAAAGTTAAAAAGGGAATTCTAACACAAGGGGGACCTGATTTAAACTAATGGAATACTCTATATAAAACTAAACTAAATGGAAAAAAATAGGGGTAGAATTTGAAGTTTTTAAACAAGAAAACTTACTAACCTGCCAGAGCCGGTAGAAGAAGCACCTCGTCAGCTAAGCGGCAAACGAGATCCGAGTAGTTACCGCCTAGCATTGTGGGATATAGGGGAGCCTCGAGCCAGTGGAATTAGCTCTCGAGCTTTAGTATTGGCCGAGTCGGAGCCGAGGATCGGCTCTGAACCCATCCAGCAAGAATGAAGGCGAGATTGACAACTTAACATTGTACATTTCAGTACTAGTTTGATTTAAAGGAAAAATTCATAGATGTAGAAGCTATACAAACATGGATCACAATATGCACCCACTGTAAATGGCCTCTGCACAGATCAACTGATATAGAGGGTACATATCTCTTATTCATGAAAGTTAAAGTCCACTGCAGGAATGAACTGTCAGAAAGAATCCTAAGCAGTAAAAATAGTTAAACCTCACAAGGAGATCATAGCCAGATAAAAACCTAAAGACAAAGGTTAAGAAAGCACAAGATGCCAAAACAGGTCTCAAACTTGGAATCATTGAAAAAATAATGCTTAATGAAGGTGTAAACTGATAACCATGAAGATATAGCACAAATATCCACAATGGACAGAGAATTTAAATAAGCAAAAGAGACAACCACATTCCTGGTAGACTGGCCTTTAACAGCATTTTCTAATAACTGTTCTCTGCTTGGTGGTAAAATACAATGTAGTTATTAATCCATTTGGTAAGGGTTTGCTTAGCCACAGTCAACTACTCAAAATAATACATAAACAAAATAAACAAATAAATAAATTAAAGTCAAACAATTTGTCTGCCTTCCTGAAATAATGCAGACTTATCAGGAAGACATTAAGCAGGTGGTCACATCAAAGATAGGAACAACTCCTTCTCTCCTGGATTTTGCCCCCACAAAGAAAACAGGTGGATGAATTGTCTGGTTTAAGACTAGTTTTGAGGCCACTTTCATAAGGAAAATGAAGGGTATTTATAAGGGGCACTAAACCCTCAAGAAAGATTCTATGGGCAGAGATAAAGGCCATAAAAAATAAAAAAAAATAAAAAAGAAAAAAAACATTCCCAGGAGACAAACATAAGGACCATTGAACCAGCCAGTTCAAATGGGAAATTCTCAGGCCTCAAGGAGAATAATATTCATTAAAGGTGAGTGAAGATGCTGAAACTCCCTTAAGGAATTGCTTGAGAGGCCACTTTTGGGTTACAGTTCTACCTTCTAAAAGGTCATGATGCTTTAAAATAGCCAAAATCTGCACACTTATTGTGAAATAAGTAAAGCCCAAGTCATACAGTTGCTAGTGCTAAGTTAGGATTACCTGCAAACTAAATGACTGATGTAGCATACAATAGTTCTTCACCCAGAGAGAGAACCTTTTCCACTTAGCAGTATGTGACTACAAGCTGGAAGGTTTTCTGGCAGGATTATACAGTAGCAAGAAGAGATTCTAAATGAGCAGTCTTACCTGAAGGTGAAAGTGGCTTCTATCCCATTCTAGAATTTTCCTTCCTTTCCATGGGACAGAGTACTACTAGGGACCTGACATTTTAAAAACCATACCAATCTTGATCACCATTGGATAGCAAGGATGGGTTTTGGTGCTCTAAATATTGTAGGTAAATAACCAGCTCCATGCATGGAGGGCTAAACACATGATTATGGTACAGGTGGCCTGGGTTTGAGTAGTGGCTTAGTTGCCTGTAGTAGCTGACTGGGGAGGTTGAGTGCAAGCAGCTGCTGACAACTCATTCATCCTGCAGGGAGGGAGATGGTTCTGGCTCACCACACAGGTGATAATTAGTGAAAGCACTAGGTGATACATCCAGTGGAGTCCAAGTCTATTGAGCCTGCTCTGTCTGAGTATATTCAAAATTATAAGCTGAGGGGAATTCAAAAGGAGAAGACATGCCTCTCTTTGGGAGACAGCAATAGTGGAGCTTAGAAGAGCTGCCGGGGGGGGGGGGGGGCACTCCCAGGGGTGAGGGTAGGTCTCTTCGCTGGACTAGCAAGCTAAACTGTTCCCTACCACCAAACTCTGACTATGGAACAGAGGGTTGATGGGGATTCCCATGTAGGAACAAGTGGGCTACAGGGCTGTTGCCTAACCAAGGAATGCCTGGCCCCATCCCCCTGGAATGAATGGGCTGATTGTGTGTAGGTACAGGAGCCATCAGGTGAGGTCCTGCAGGTAGAAAAAACAACAAGAATAAAATTTACAAGTAAATGAGGAATTAGAGGGGAAAAGTGGAAAATCATACAAGATTCTTCTCCAGCATGGAAAGGGGAATGTGTTCACTATCAGATATTCTTGTTCTACTGAATAAAGCAGCACTAGCAGGTGTCCTAGAGGGGATCTACTTCAGATGATCGAATTACCACAACACAGACACTGAAATTATCTAGATGAGGACATTGAATGGACAAAAAGCAACGGCTAACAAAACCAGAAGTTACAAGATCGAACCATCATTTTGTATTACATACCAGCATAGCACTAAAGCGGATGGAGTTTTTAAAGCTATAGCAACACTTGTCAAGCTGTGATAACATCTGCAACTGTATGTACGTTCATATGCATAACAACGCCAAACCAGCTACCTTTTTACATTTATGCAGGGGGGCAAGCCCCCCCTGCAAATTATATATATATATGTATATATATATATATATATATATATATATATATATATATATATATATATATATATATATACCAACTCTGAGATTGCACTACAGTGGGGGGAAAAGGTGAATTTCCTGATCCTTAGTGTACCACAATCTCCATTCAAAACCTATGAGGTTTCAAAATAAAAATTAAGTGTAACATCCGCAGCTTGTTTTTTGGTGTCTTGTGTTTCAGGTTTGTGCATTTTCATTGTTCTAACATTTCAACTTTGTCATCTCGCTGCTTTCACTTTTGATGTTATGGCAATTCGATCAACTGATAGAGACCCCCTAGAGGATATATTCTCCCATGTGATAAACAGTCTAATATCTTGGGATCTGATTCCCAGAAAATTATGACCAGATGTGTGTTTCTTATTTTCAGTTTCAGGAAAGGACTTAAAATGAAGCTGAGTACATGTGCAGGAACTTCTCTTAGGATGTGTATAGCTTTTAGATGACCACTATCTGTGGCCCACAGCCTGACTTATAACTTTTTATGAAAAGGTATGAGCATGTGTCGCCCATGTTGATCTACCTGTTTCTTCATGAATCCCTCTAAGGCCTGTTTCTCTGGTCAGAGCAGAAAGGCACCTGTTTTCATCTCTCCTTATAGCATCTAGAGGATGAATAACATTGCCGTTAACTTGAACAAGTTTATGTAAGACCTTCTGTCTTAAGAACTCCATATTTTCTGCATGAGGGAAGAGACAGGAGGCCTTCCCATCCTACAGGCAAAACATCCATCACCTGAGATAGTGATGGGCTCAGTCAAAGAAAAGACATCTCAGCACTGAGACTGGCAGACTTGTCCACCATTCCAAATACCATTAAAAGCAGCCTAGTATTTGTTGAAAGTCCACGAGGATGTGATGACTCAGCGACACTTCACCATCTCCAGAATACATGGGCTGTGATCAGCTGAAGCTAAAATGGTAAATTTGTAAATATTTGCAACTTTAGATCTCGCAGGGATAAGCACGCTGTCTCTGCTAGTAACTACCAACTGTGAGCCCAGCTATACAGCCACAATATTATATCATTTGGTGGTCATCGATACCACCTCTCATTGGCATTTCAACATTCCAGAAGTAATCACATCTGATGGTCTTTAGATGTATTGTACGTGTGAACCCTTGCCTTGGAACACTGTATAGATGCATAGACTACTAATCTGTACTGAGGTTATCTGCTACTTGTACATAATATATGTAGTGTTATAAGCACACTTTGGCTGTGGAAGGCAGACCATTATCAGGACTACCCATTCTTATATTATTCTATATGTCCTGCACAAACATATTTTGCAGGTATGCTGTGGGAATACCTGTAGGGGGCCTTCCCATGTGTAACTCCAACATCACAATCCACTAATCCACCATCACCTGTGACCCCTTTTGTTGTCCCTATCCACACTGTCTGCAAAGCTCATCATTCACCTGTATATCTGTGTGGTCCTCAGTGTGGCAGCCACCTCAGCTGTACACATGTACATGTTTGCTCCATCACTATTGTTCCATGTTTCATTGAAGTACTGCCTTGTCCATTGCATGGAATGCTGGTTACACAACCTGTATTTTTATCACTATCCAAATTTGTAATGTTGGATCTACCTATGGCAACTAAATGTAATTGGTAGCCTACTGCCCCCAGTGGTCACTGGATTACAACTATGCCTCTTGTTTCCAAAGATGTCAACATGCCCTCAAAAGGGGCAGACAGCAGATGTTGGACAACTTCAGCTGAGCTGAGAAGGATGTACTGCTACAGGTGCTCAGGATTCATTGGTGCTGACTGTTAGGGAGACAGTGTGCTCACTAGATGCTACAGGAGCATGTCTAGGAGACATTGGTCCATGACATCAGTACTGTTGATGGGCAGGACTTCACAACACAAAAATGCTGGAAATGTTTCACTGATATGATCAGGCTGGCTTGCATGAAGGTACCCATCATAGTGGCAGAAAGATCAGCCACTGAAGGGGAGGCCATCTTACACTAAAAGTCCAAATGAAGAGAAGTTCCTGGTGTCCCTATCTTGTATTATTCACAGGCTGACCACTGCTGAGGTGACACCTGTATACAATAAGTCAGGGAAAGGGGGTTCATATCAACACCTATGCAGGGTCTAATGATGATGCTGAGACACAGACTTGGTGACAGACAGATAATACTAAGACACAGCCGATCTCCATCTTGGGTGATCCTCCACTCATTTTTCAAGATGAAGGTAAAGCCTCATCCACACTTCAGCTATTGGCGGTACAGCAGAAGTACTCACTATCTCCAAATGGGGGGGCATCCTTGTGAGTGAGAGCACCAGCACCACTCCCCCTGTAGCAGCAGAGGAGCTCACCACATCCAGTGTGGGTACTTTCTGTACAGCAGCCTAGCAGAGGTTACTTGCATGGCCGCATCACACACAACCTCTTATGAGCAGGCACTGTTAGGGCTCATTTAGCAGATGTGCATAGCTATTATGCAGGCACAGTCTGAACTACACATGCTGGCATGAAGATTGGTGTGATGTATGGCTTCTGTGAGGATGTCATCCAGCTTTCCAACACCTTGGTGAGGCCACACTCACTCTGTCTCTGGTCCTGCATTGAAAAACCCTCCCATAACCTGAGGAAACATTCTTTGGCAATGAATACCTCTTGCCAAAGGACACCCATCTCTGCTTCCAGTGACATGATCACCCATCCAGGTTGTGATGACAATGAAATGACACAGACGAAGTATCCAGGCTCTGAATGTAAAACCACTCTGTTTAATGCAGCAAAAAACTTAAATAAAATAAGAAAATTCAATACTTCAACAACCTGTGAATAAAATAAGGAGATAAGTGCTTTTGTTTTTAAACAATGTTAAAACTTCATCAGATAAATGTCTTAAAAGTAAAAAAGATCACATAATCAGGGCAATTTTTAACAAGAACCAGTCACTCTTAAAGGAGGATAGAGTTTTGAGGGAGAAGATAGGAATAAAACCGGTCGTAGTTTTCAGGAAGGGCCGTACCATAAAAATATTGTTGAAAGTATACAGCTATGTACGAGAGTTAATTTAGGGATGTTCCAATGTGGAAGATACCCCTATTGTAAATATATAAAAACAGAGGCTAGATTTTACATTATGGGCAAATGTGTTAGGATGAGGGAGAAACTGGACTGTGAGAGTAAATGCTTGATTTATGTTGCACTTTGTCTACACTGTGAAGGTTTTTATATTGGTAAAATGGAGAGGAAGCTCCATGAATGACTTTATGAGCACCTGTATGAAATCAAAAAGGGCAAAGCAATGAATGCCCTGCTGTCTAAACCCATCATGGACCACCCTAACTATTCATTTAAATTTACAGTTTTGGAACAATGTTGTATATACCCTAGGGGAGGAGCGTGAAAAGTTAATTTGGAGGTTAGGGAGATCTTTTGGCAAATACATTGGAATGCCTACTGCTGGCCAGGTTTGAATGAACAGGCCAGCATAGCACCCATACTCAAATTAAAGGCATTGAAATGCTAATCTAATGATCTTTTTCTCATTTTCCATCATTTAGGTTAGTTATTAAGTGTATGCATCTAAACATTTAAGAGGTATTGATGTAATTCAAAACTTACTATATTTAAGATCTCTTATATAAAAGTTCATTTTAGTTTGGGTGTGGTGCCTTTTGACAATTTTGATTAGTTTTTACTGATCACGTGATTTTTAAGGATTATATAAAATTTGCTTTTAAGAGAGTTATCTGATGAAGTTTTAACATTGTTTAAAACAAAAGCACTTATCTCATTTTATTCATGGATTGCTGGTGTATTGAATTTTCGTATTTTATTTATATTTCATTGCTGTGTTAAATGGAGTGGTTTTACATTTGGAGCCTGGATACTTCATCTGTGTCTTTTTCGGTTTGTTTCAGTTGTGTTCTTACCATCTGTGCAAATTATTACCACAGTGACATGACCTTCTACACCATCCTTCCTGTGTGATGTATGTGGTCATATCTGATGAACAGTGTGACTTGACTATATGCTGTTCAGTATAGTCATTAACTAACACTACATGCACCATGCCTGTTCCAGGCACTGCCATTGTTCACTCATTACGGGTCCATAGAGCTGAATTGGAAGCCACCAGTTCACCTAAGTGATGTATACTGTGCTCACATCTTTCTGGGCCAGTATGCTTTGGCTGCTACTCACAACTTCACTGTCGTCACTGTCTGAGGTTGAAGTGTTGGCTGTAGTAGTGGGTCAAGAGTTTCCAGGAGGAAGAGTTGTTCTACATACCTCCTAGTTATCATATCATGTGGCAAAACATGTGAAACATATCTTGCAGGCTGTGAAAAGGGGGCACTGCAGTGCTCCCTCAGCTATATCCAGTCAGCAAAACCAGGCTTTCAACAGGCTGAATATGTTCTCTATAAGGTTTCTCATTCATGCTGCCTGTCATCATTTTACCAGGTAAGAGACAGAGGCACTTATAGACAATGTGTCACTGCATGATCACTTCTGCTGCAGCTGCTCCTAGCATCTTTGGTTGTTGCAGCTCCACAAATTCCTATGTGTTTTTCTCTTACAGTGATGGATAACTTGTTTTGTACATATGAATGATGATCAGCATTAATTGGCATATCTTAATATGCTTATTGGACTGTGTACCTTCATTTGCATGTCATTGTTAGTCACTTGCATATGTCTATTCTTGTGTTTTTTGCTTGCTTCTCAGCAGTACTAATAGGTACTATGAATCACAGTATGACTGCTTCCTGTGCAAAGATCATGCTGAATACTATGCAAACTATGAATAGCCGCCAAAACAGTCAAGAAAGGAATTTTATTTGCATAGTATTTTACAGAAAAATGTTATTCATAAGGTGGTTTCACAGCTATCAGTTATCAACTTACCAAAGTATGCATGCCCATTTAATAAGTAATGGAAAATTGAGGCTGATACTCTACTATACAGCTTATCATGAGCAGGCTAATAGGATCCTTGATCATATAAAACAACATGAAAACATTTCTTTCACTAACTGCAAGCTAGTTCTTATTCATCTGTTTCACCCCCTCAAAAAAAGTAAAGGTGAGTATCATAATGGTTTAAGTACAGCTGGTGTAGTGGAACTCTCCCTACCATCACTGGTATGGCAAGACTCAGTCACATAATGTAACTCTGAGCATCACTCTCTGCAGTTTGCTATCGAGTACTATACCTTCTTATGAATTAGGATGTTGATGTGTGGATTAATGTAGTGGGGTAAGAGGTTATTTGGATATTTCACCCACCATCCCTAGTGTTAGTGAAACCATATATATATATATATATATATATATATATATATATATATATATGGGCTTAGCTAGGGAAAGCTTGGAAGTGTAAACTAAGAATTGGGAGAAAATTTTGTTTGATATTGATTTTCAGAATGAAAACAGAGATTCCTTCATAGTGGAATTTACAAATGAGTAGCATTTAGCTGTCTCCATGGAGAAGGACATAAGAGAGTTTGCCGTAGTGCACATAATAGAACTGGTGTCATGAGGCCTTGCAGATGATGTGCTGTTAAAAAATAATCAAGCAGGATGATCCATGTGACAGTTCTGCTGTTTCATGGGGTGAGATGGCAGATAACTTGTTCAGAAGTGCTGAGGATGGTAATATGGAAATGGAACCAGGTGATGCAACAGCAGAGAATGCAGCAGTTAAAACTTTTGTAGCAGTGACAAAACAGGAAAGCAGCATCAAACTGAGAAGGTGATTGGTTTTGTGACAGTAGATAATGCAGCAAGTAAAACATATGCAATAATCACAGCAGGCAAAAAACTGTAAATAAAACTGTTTTTAAAAAGAAGAGAAGACCAGCAGTGAGAATAAGAACAAAAATGATATTGCAATAGATAGATATTATATATGGGATAATTTGAAAAACAATTTTTGGATTTTAAAGCTCAAGAAATGTGTTATTTTATACATATTAGGACAGACAGTTTTTGTGGCAACACTTGAAACTGATGGAATGGTGATGACATTTCTTGAACTGTGTAACAAAAATAAGGACATTTATCTATGAAACAGTTACTTGTTTTCTGGTAGTAACTTAATTGTTAAAAGAAATGCTACTTTGCAGTTTAGAACTGATAAGAATTGGATTTAGGGTATGTGTGAAACTGTTGATAATACTGTGAAAGTTCGAGATGAGAGAAACTTATGGAATGGACGGTGGAGTTTGGGAGCTGTTTTGACATGTGAAAAAAAAACATGAGGAACACTTGCCAAGTATTATTTTTGTGGCTGGTCATTGAGAGACATTAAGATATGCTGGCCAGCCTAAATCATGTTTCTTTTGTAGGGACATTTCTTATTTAATTAATGATTGCAACAAAGTACAATACAATCAATGTGGAGAGAAAGGACTTATGACAAGAAGGTGTGTGCCTGAATTCAGGTTGTGTAAAAAAAGGAATACCTTTGGATGGATTGTCATTAGCTAACAGTAAATAATGAAAAAGAACAGGAAGAGGAAGAAAATACTCACAAGGAAGGACAATAAAAGGCTGGGGAAGAGTGAAGTAGTAACTGTAGAAGAACAAAAAATATGGTGGGGAAAAATGAGGAGAGAGTGAAAAATCTGATTCTGTGGCTCAAGGATTATTTGTACATTAACCCAGGAAAAAATATTCAATTGGGAAAAGAGTAGAAATATGATAAATGAAAATTTAAAAATATTTTCTCTAAACTTAAAAAAGGGAAAAAAATTGACAATTGTAGAGTATTTTCAGTAAATGTGAACAGTATTATTAACACTGTAAGAAGGATAGGGATCCTGAAATGGTGTGCTAAATTTGATATGGATGTTATTCTGTTAGAGAATGTAAGATTCCTAGCAAGTCAAGAAAGACTGCAAACAGAAAAATGGTGGTGTGGAAATACAATATGGAACTGAAGAAGTGAATGTTGTTCTGGAGTGGTTGTGTTGTGTAACAAAAAAAAAAAAAAAACAGTGACGATACTACATTTACCATTGGTAAAGATAGAAAGGTTAACTGTTGTGGATGTGAGGTGGAGAGAGCATGTTTATAGAACTAAAGCATTATATGCATACATAACTAGCAAGAAAAGAGAAAGTCTATTTAATCAAATGTTAGACTATGTGATGGTTAACATGAAAATGATAATTGCAGAGAACTTTAATAATTTAAGGGGAAATGTAGATACAGGAAGTAATAAAATGTGATAAATTAGTTGTGTGAAACAAAAGTCAATGGACTTATGGAAAGGGCAGCTGCATATGAAATTGATTATTATGCATTATCGGAAGGCTTGGGGGTAGCAGAGGGTAATACAGTTGTGACTTTTTGCTCAGATCATTTAGCTATATGGATGGAGGTGAAGGAAGAAATTAGTAGATTAAAACTGGAAAGGGAATAAAAAGAATAAACAAGAAAATAAACAAGAAATGATGGGATGACATTGGAGAATGGGAAATATTGCCATTATGGAAGGATGATATAATCATGAAGGACTTCTATAAAAAATGTTTTGAAGGGTAAATTGAATTTAAAAAGAATTAGAAAAAGTGTTTTTTTCCCCCAATGGCAGGATGACATAAGAAAGGAAGAAAAAATGAAATATGGGAAAATGTATAAAAATGTGCTAGAGAATTTAAAGAATAATACAAGACATTATTATGATACGGAAAAAGAAATATATATAAGAAATTGAGAAAAATCAAGGTGTTACTGTTTAGGTAGAGATATTTATAAGAGAAAAGGGAGGATGTATCTGCATATTTGGGTAAATAGCAAAGGAAGATATTAATATAATGAGGGAAATGAAAAATTTAAAAGGAAAGATAAAAAGAACACAGGAGCAAATTATGAGTATTGTAGTAAAGCAATAGGAAAATTATGTATAAGAGTACAAAGAAGGAAAGTAAGACAGAATGGAAAAGTAAAAAAAAAGAAAAGATACAGAATTAGTTAAAGAAGAATTTGAAAAAGAAATTACTATTAGAGAATTGGATGAAGTACTTAGTTAAGTAAATGTTGATTCAGTATCAGACCCAGATGGTATAGGGTATCAAATGTACAAAAAAATAATGGATGAACAGAGAGAGCATTTTGTAAATGTACTTAATGAATGTATGATGTTATGTAGTGATACATTCAAATTTATATGGAAGAAAGATGAGAAGAATGAAATAAAAAATTGGAGACCCATCACACTGAATAACAAATTATAATATTTTATGAGAATAATACAGAGCAGAATGGAAGAAAGTATATTAAACAGGGGAGGATGTCAAAAATTGTCATTCATTGTGAGAGAAACTGTGGATGATAAAAGATGATACATATGGTAGGTGGTATTTATAAGGCATTTGTACTGTGGGACATAATGCTTTGTGGGATGTTAAGGAGAAGTGTAGAATAAGTAATAGAATTATAAAAGAGTATATGTCAGCATATCAAAATGATAGAGTAAGAGTGTTAATGAATGAGTGGTAGTATAAGACAAGGATGTCCCATGAGTGCAATATTGTTTGCATTGGTAATGAATGTGATAGCGAGTGAAGTAGCTTATAAAATAAAATATACTAAATATGTGATGCAAAAGGAGGTGGTCATTTTGGGTCTATGTCAAATTATTGAACGTTTTCTTCCATGAACTGCTATTCAAGACCACAAGAGTGACTGTTCCATTAAGTGAATGCTAACATCACTGAATTTCACATTGTAGAATTGCCATAGCTGGTCAACATCACAGACATTACAAGAACCCATGATTAAAAAGGTAACAGCAAACAACACTCTTTGCAGTCAGCATATGTGCTATACAAACTGCACTACTGAACTGTATAATAGTACCCTTGAAATGTAAATGTTAAGTGAAAACAGAATACTTCTTCAACTGTACCTAACTTGAAAGCATAATAGCAGTTTAGAGACTGCCCTAAGCACCTCAGAAGTTCATACTAATACTACTTATATACCACCTTTACATGGAAAACTGTCATACATTATATTTCATTTTAAAGGCATGCTTTCATACACTATTGCAAAATATATTTTATTTTTTACAGTTACAATACACAGTCATACATATAAATAGATGCTAGATAAAGTTTAATATGTATGGGAATGCTTTAAGTGTTGAAATAATAATGCAGTATGTATCATACTGCTAGCAATTGTTCAGTAGCTTTGATATATGCAGAGAGTATAGTTGTAGTTGCTAAGATCAAAGTATGGATGAGGCAATTGTTAATTTGCCTGAAAGGATGTTTAAAAAAAGTCGGAATGACTTTGAATAAAGATGAAAGTGGGGGTTGGGTGATGTGAAAATTGGAGAGTGTATTTTTTCAATGAATGAAGTGTCTTTGCTAGGGATACAATTTGGTAAAAATGGTGTAGTTTTGATGTGATGGGAGGGTTTGGTAAAAGAAATTAAAGAAATATGTCTTCTGTGGAGGATATATAGATTAGCATTTTGGGAAAAGGGTTTATCTAGTGAATTCTATATTAATGGGGAAAATAGCACACATGTCAAATGCTTATATGATCCCAGAATAATATGAAAAGGAAATTGTGCAATTTTTTTTTTCATATGGGGTTTCCAGATTCAACCCAGTGAAAAGAGGTGTGCTGTATATGAGTAAAAATGAAGGGGAATTGGGGTTACTAAATCCAGTTGTTTATAGTGCTTCTTTAAACTTGTATAACGTACTAAAGTGGGTAATGGTTTAAGTCATATCTGAATGGTAGACAGCAGGCAGTCCTTTGGAAAAATAACTTATCTACCCTTCTACCCATTGCACTTGGAGTTCCCCAAGGATCCATCTTAGGACCCCTCCTATCCTCCTTATTCATTAATGACTTGCACAAGGTAATACCACATGCTACCTGCATTCAGTATGCCGACAACTCGACCCTAATATGTTCTGCCACATCCCTTGAAGAGCTATTGACCTTATCCCAAAATACTTTTAATGCAGCTGAAAACTGGCTCCTCTATTGCCGTCTTATACTAAATCCCAAAAAAAACAAAACTGCTGCTGTTCTCTCCATCTCACAGGTCCTTCACTCTAGCCTTATCTATTAAATCAAGGGATGGTACTATTATCTCGCTGGATCCCTCTACTAAGCTGCTAGGTGTAATAGTTGACAATAACCTGAGGTTTGACTTGCATATCAACCATACAATTAAAACAGTTAATAAAAAACTGGGCACTCTATACAGGATCAAACCCTTCTTAACTCCCCTAGCCAGAACTACTCTTGCTTGCACACATCTACTCTTTACACTTCTCTATACATCTCCCTTATTCAGAAACGAGTACAACTGACCTGAACAAGTACACTGTCTGCTATAATCATATTGCCAGATTTGCCACTGCCTCTGCCCATAGAACTCACCATTGCCTTAACCTAAAACTACTAGGATGGCTTGAACTACATAATCTACTCCTGGTCAACCAACTAGTTATTGCCCACAAGATCCTCTACCAGCCAGAACACACACACCTGATCTTAAAAGTTTCATCACCCCCTACCAGGGCCTCAAAACTCTCATATCCTCCAACAAAATGTTAGCTCTCACTCTTAAAGCCAACAACTCAGCTGGGGAAACTCTGTTTACCATCTCTGTTGGTAAAACATGGAATTCTCTTCCTGCGGACCTAACCTCAGAACCCTCTTTAGCCCTATTTAAAAAAAATCTTATTCAATACTTCAAGAAATGCTGGCTATGCCCTTGCTCCACCCCTGACTAATTTTTACCCCCTTCTACTGTGTACCCTTAGAGGTCTCCCTGGCCTTTCTCATTAGTGTCTAGCCAAATAAATCTGAACCAATTGTCTGAATAAGTAAGGACTAGTTCCTCTCCATGTATGTAAAATTGCAAAGATCCCATAATTGATCTATAAATGTATAGGAATTGTTTAGTGCTGGAACTGGAACTAGGAAGGGAATTGTGTGTATATATATATATATATATATATATATATATATATATATATATATATATATATTTGAAAAGTTTTCATGTTGATTTGTTTTGAGATTGATAATGTGTAATATGTAAATTTGTATCAGTCTTTTGCATTGTAACTTGTACTATCTTGCCTTTTCTGTCTTGTGTTCATCTGTATGGAGCTTTTCTCCCGGGGCCTCCGCTGAAAATAGATATATATCCAGTCAGACTATCCCGGTCAACAAATGTAAAATTAATAATAAATAAATAAAGGAAGAGAATGAGAAATTAATAGTAAGAATGTTTAAATATAAGTAACAACAATTCTGGGAGATGATAAGAATAAGAAAAAGAGCAAAAGCATGTGTAAATAAAGAAATTAAAAATTATCAAGAGAAAATAAAAATTGATGATATAGAGAAAGACAGAATGAAGTGATATAATAATATGATGAAACAATATTATTATATAAATTCATGGGAAATTTTACCAGAATAAGTGATTAAAGCCATTAAAGTAAGGTAAAGTGGTGTACTGAGATAGTAGAGTGTCAGGATTTCCTATTGATGCTGTAATAAATAAGTTACCAGTAAAGGAAATGTACCATATAAAAGTAAAATTAAATGAGTGTTTATTTAGTGGGGAGGAAGAGAAAACAGAGCATGTTTTTTGAAATGTAAATGGGTGGAGAAAAAGTTGTATGCAGAACATGTTTGTGAATATTAATGACATAATATTGCTATGAATATGATTATGGAAAGCTATTATAAGAACAAGAAGAAAAAAATATGTGACAAGGGTAGATAAAGAGGGTAATTCAATAAACCCTACATGGAGCGATTCTCTGTGTAGGAATAGTGTTGCAGCCCAAACATAGAATATGGCCACCAAATGATCCAGGAAACAGGGCTGGGGGATGCACGAATGTGTGGACACCGTGCGAACATCGAGGTGTCCATGGAATGCAAATCACCTCATCTGCTGGTGAAAACATGCAAATGAGGTGACTTTGCAATCCAGAAAGGCATCCATGAAGGTGCCGTGTCTGTAGGAAAAATGTACGCAGTTAGAAACCGTGTACCGAACTATAAATTTTAAACAGTGGCTGTAACAGCCCAAAAGGGTTGTATATGTGACAGTAGCCATGCAAAGGGCCAAATCTCTGGCCATTGAGATGAAAAATGAATGCAATATATTAAAAATTAATCTATTTTTTTAATACATATGCCACGTTTAAGCGGCACAGAGCTGTGCACAAACATGCTATTAATATAAAAAATGTATAAAATATTAAATATAAAGATGTAGTTTATTGAATTATACGGGCCAGCATGCAGAGTCATAGAATGGAAGGTAATAGTGGTAGCTAAGGAGAGGCCATGGTGTAGTGCTGTATCCAGGGTTTATGCAATTAGGGTTATGTAAATGAGTCAGGGTTACTGAATCACAAATATGACCACCGTGTCCGTAGGTACTAACCATGGCAGGGCTAAAACTGTGTTGGTGCAGGCAGAACAGATAGCTAACATTTAAAGGTGGGTGTGTCATGGTATGTTTAAGTGGATTGGAGCTTAGAGGCACCTGTTTGAGCTCAGCTAGGCAAAGCTAAGTGGGGGAGGGGTCTGAGGCTCCTACTCTATACTTATCCCCGCAGTGCGAGTTTTAGCTGATTAGAAAAAGCTAAGCATGCCAATGTACAGGGGAGGATCAAATCTGCTGAGCAATGTTTACACTAACTCCATGGGTTTGTGCAAAGCACTGTAGGGCTTAGAAGTGGAAGAAATCCAAAACAAACACAAAAATAAAAGAAAATAGCCTGGGAAAAGCCAATCAAGTATAACTGACTGATAAGCCCTGTTCCACTGACATTGGCCCATTGAAACCCACAATAATATAGCTGGCAGGTGGAATGTATCATGGTCAGCCAATCACACAGGCTGCATGTGCAGCACACCAGTATAAAGTATGCATAAACCCTTCAATCCAATTTCTCCCACATACTCTGCACCACTGGATTACACACTTGGGAATTTTAACTGACAAAATGATAGGGGCTGCTGCTGCTTTGCTACATCTGTATGCGCTACAGGCTGAGGTCAGTGAAGATGATCATGCTAACAATAGGCCCAGACTGAGGAGGAGAAGAGTGTTCAGACCCAGGGTAACCTTTCAGGGGCTACGTGAGCTGGAGATAGTAGAGCACTACAGGGTAGACAGGAATATACTACAGCAACTAACCTAGCTCTGCCACCTTCACCTGAGACCCAGAGTCAACAGAGGGGAACCCATCCCAGTGGAAACAAAGGTATGTGTAGCCCTTAGAATACTAGCTACAGGTGCTTTCCAAAGACCTACTGGGGACATCATGGGGGTCTCACAGGCATAAACATCCAGGGTATTCCACCAGTTCCTAGATGTCATGCTAACACATGCCAGTGAACACATTTATTTCCCCAATACCCCTGAGGAGAGGACTAGCAATATATGTCTCTTCCACCATGTAGCACACTACCCAGAGGTACAAGGTGCCATAGACTACACTCATGTGCACATCAAAGCACCACCTGGTAAGGATGGTAGAGTCTACATCAACCACAAGGGGTATCACTCCAACTGCCAGGTTGTGTGCAATGCCCAGGGCATTATCATGAGTGTGTGTCAGCTGGCAGATCTCGCAGTTATCACAACTCCCACATCTGGCATGCATCACAGCTGTACCAGACATTTGCCAGGGGGGGGGGAATCCTCTATGGCCATCTAGAGGGGGATGCTGGTTATGCACTGGAACCATGGATGATGACACCCATCAGAAATGCACACACACCAACTGAAGAATGCCATAATGAGGCACACACAAACTAGGAACATTGTAGAGTGTGTGTTTGGGCTGTTCAAGTCACTGTTCTGCTGCCTTGACATATCTGGTGGAGCTTTGCAGTACTCTCCAGCCACATGTGCACACATGTTCATAGTATCTGCCTTGATATGATCCTGTGGCAACAGCTGCTGTAGAAACATCACAGGGAAGGGAGACACAACCCCCCACCATTGCCAAGGTCTTCACAGGCACAGGGGGACTTGGAGGAGGAGTCCCCTGAGCCTGTCCCTGTAGGCAGACATAGGTGTATCCATTATGCCCTGGCCTTGGCAAAGAGGCAACGCATAACACATACACTGACAACCTAGGGACCCAGGGACTGACACCTCACTTTGACTCACATACACACAGTAAAATGGATGCCAGCCACATCACACTACCTATACCTTACCATGTATAGGCTGTGTACTGCATGCATCTGACAGAGTCAGCCCTGGAGTACTGTCCTCTTAACTGCTGCAGGCACAAGGTATGTCACACTTCTTAACAACAAATGAATGAGGTAGTAGACTGTGGTAGCATATGTATGGTATTGCTGCATGTATGCAAGAGAATGGGGTGAGCTACCAGGATAGCAGCAGACAATGTACAGATGTGTGGGAGAACAGGAACTTTCTGCCAAATAATAGCTGCCTCAGAATATGCAGTAGACCACAAGCTACCACAACCCACTGCACTATGTGAGGGACTTAAAAACAGTGGGGTCATAGGACAGATGGATGGATGTCAATGTTGGAGTTCCATACATACCTCTCAACCTCTTAGAGCAAGAAATCTGTACAAAGCCATAAAGAAATGTGGGCCAAAGGCCCAAAACAGGGAGAATTGTGAAATATTGCTTTTACAAATGTACAAAGTTGATAGTTTAACAGGTTTTGCAGTACCATGAATTCTCCGAAGGGTAAGAAGTCTGAAACTCAAACTCTGTCATTACTTTCTGACTTCAGTCTTTAATGATGTGCCAGTAATTTTCCAGACTATCCAATGTTATGAAAAATGGACCCAAAATGTGAGGCAAACATCTGGACATTCTGTGAAAATCTGTACAGTTGAGAGGTATGGTCCCCTATCCCCCCTCCACACCCTTCTTCCCATAGAACTGCAGTAACAGTTATGTTTGTAAGGTAATAGCAGCAGGCCACACATTCCCAGGGCTCCCAATCAACTTACTAACATGTTCCATTTACACACAATATGCAGAGGTCAATGTGATATGTATGTGTGTGGCTAATAGTGTCAGGATTTAGACAGCACTGATTGCTGGCTGTTGTGGCTCACTGGCTAAGTGCATTACTGTGGGTGACAGGGTCCATGGTTTGAGACTGGCTGTGCCTACTATTTTGCATGTCAGCTACACCTATGGCAGGTGTTCTACAGGCTGTCCAGAAGTCAATATTTGTTACTGCAGGAAAGCTGGACAATGGACCACAGATATGGATAGTACACAGCTCTGAATAACCTGGATGGTGCCTACTAGAACAGGCAGTTGTGACAAGTCAGTCTAATGCCAGGATACAAAGGCTGCCACATAACTGTGTCAGTACTCACAACAAGTCAGTGGGCATCATCCATACCCCACTAATGTCAGGGTTTCTCAGAATGTCCACATGTATGCCTTATATATCTGTTATGTTTGTCATAACATTGCATTTGTCTGGCAAACTATTGGCCAAACAATACAGGTTGATGTGAAAACATCAATGACAGACAGTTGAGATGCAAACTTCACAGCCATAAGAAAATGCAAGCTAATACAAAACCAGTCATTAAGCTGCTGTCCCCCATGTCTGGGCATGTGTCCAACTGTGATATATGGCCCTGTCAAGATGTCTGCCTGTAAGGGTTTGAGAGGTATGGCCAACATGTAGCCTTAGAAGAACAGTGCAACACAAACTGTCTGAGGATCAGAGCAGTTGTATGGGGCACAATGCTGGCCAACCTGCTAACAGGTACAGTCAGAGGTGTGTAGTCTGTAACCATGTGTGTGATGTTACAACTTCTACTCGTCACACCATAACTACAACTACAAGAGCAGCAACTGTGGACAAAGCCTGGGACTGGAGCACAGCAGGACAAAGGGCCACATACAAGGAGAAGGAGGAACCATTGAACACACAAATATAGAATGTGCAGACTACAACGCTTTGTGCAGTAGCATGGGTTGCCTGCAGTGTATGGAGTCAGTAAACAAATGTCTGTCAGCGGTTCCTCACATTAATCTCTACTGATCTGCCACTGACTTACCAGAACATCACAGTTCTGTGCAAACTGTACCTCACGTATTATGCAAAACTCTGCTCAGTCCAATACAGTCTGTACCCACCCTAGATATGACTCAGTTAATAAGGATAGCACACAGCCAGGATATCCCTCAGCCAGTCTATCAATGAGGTGCTGGACTGTTTACAGAGGCTTATCAGCTAATCGGCTGTAGCACACAAAATCCTGGACTGGAGTACAGGTAGATCTGAAATGGAGTCCCACTCTTACTATTGATGGTCATACTGGGCATGCTCCTAGCTACTGTCAAGCCCATGTCAGAACCCACATCTAACTACAGAACTGGGATGTACATATATCCCTTCTGCATACAGACAGCTATGTACACCTTAACTATCTATCCCCACCCCATCAGACATGTTTACCCCCATCTATCCGTATGTGGTACATATAAGATTTATCTGTATCTTCTTCATCTTCTTTTGGCTTTTCCTGGTTAGGGATTGCCACAGCAGATCACCTGTCTGCTCATGATTGGCAGTGGAGTTTTATGGTGTTGAGTTGCCAGCCCAGCGCCCGACCTTCCACAGAAGGCGCACACACACACACACACACACACACACACACACTCATACCTAGGGCCAATTTAGAGTGTCCAATCCACCTACAGCAAGTTTTGGGATGTGGGAGGAAACTGGAGCACCTGGAGGAAACCCATGTGACCACAGGGAGTACATGCAGACTCTGCACAGAAAGCACCGCCCCAGCTGAGGATCGAAATGGAGAACCTCTTGCTGTGAGGTGGCAAAGCTAACTGCTGCACCACCACGGCTGCCCTATAAGATTTATCTGGATTTGTTGACTGTGGTATATATATATATATATATATATATATATATATATATATATATATATATATACACACACACACACACACACACACACACAGATATATAGATAACATATACAAATATATAATTTACAGAGAGGCAGATATGGGGGCAGAGGGAGAGGGAGAGAGAGAGAGAGAGTGAGAGACAGACCCTGAAAGGCACAGAGTGATGTACTGCAACAGCCACACATACACCAATTTTAACCGGTGGCATGTGCAAATACTATGGTGAGGCCCATTATGTAATAGTAGGTAGGGAATGGTTGTAATTTCACATCAGTCGCCGTGTGGGTGTGTTATACCATTTTGGGGCCTGTTCCACCTTGCTGACTCCCCCCATTGCATTAATGTACAGGGCCTGTTGATGTCATCCACCTTAGATACAGCATTGGACACTCCGCATGCATATAAGACTTCTGTATTAATTTCATCCACTCTGTTTACGATTATGCTATTGTAAACGTCTCTCTTGCTATCTCATTTCATACTTTTGCAATTAATCACTATCATTATTTTCACTTTTTGTACCATCTGGAGCTCTTCTCCCCAGAACTCCGCTGAAAACGGACACCAGTTGTCTAGCCAGACTATCCTGGTAAACAAATGTTAAATAAATAAGCTCCCTGGCATATGCAATAAGTAAATAGCACTATAGTACATACAGTAGGGGTTCTAATCTCAAGACGGCCAACTGTGTGTGTGTGTGTGTGCCGGGGGGGTTGGTTATACAATTTTTAGGTCTGTTCTACCCTGCTGACCCCCCCAATTGTATTCATTTACAGGGCCTGTTGATGTCATCCACCTTAGATACAGCAATGGACACTCTGCAGGCATATAAGCTCTCTGGAGTACGCGATAAGTACATAGCACTATAGTACATACAAATAGATAGGTAGGGGTTCTAATCTCAAGATTGCCAACTGTGTGTGTGAGGGGGGGGTTGGTTACACCATTTTGAGACCTGTTCCACCCTGCTGACTCCCCCATTGCATTAATTTACAGGGCCTGTTGATGTCATCCACCTTAGATGCACTGTTTGTCACTCTGCAGCCCATAGCGCTCAACTGTATACAGTTTTGCAGAATGTCCACTTGATTGCCTCATATATTTGGTCTGTTTGTCATAAAATCATGGTTTTCTGACAAATCATCATCAAATCATTAAAAGTTGAAGTCAGAAAATAATGACAGACCTCTGAGTGTCAGATTCAAACCCTTCACAAAAGTAATGTTATTATGAAACCTGTCACTCTATCAGTTATCTAAGTTTGTAAGAGCAATATGTAAAAACAGTCCCCATTATTAAAGGCTTTGTCCACATGTGTTTTATCTAAAAAGTTGAGAAGTATGTCTCAAGCATATGAGCTCAGTGGCATATACAATAAGGACATAAGACTATAGTACATACAACTAGATAGGTAAGGGGTTCTAATCTCAATGCTGGCAACTGTGTGCATGTATGTGTCTGTGTATGCATATCCTCTGTAGCAGCATGGCTGTCTTGTCTATGTTTGTGCAATGCTTATACCATTTTGTGTGCCTGTACCACGCTATTAACTCCATCACCAACCTATTCATGGCCTACAGAGGTCAAGCACCTTAGATGCAGAGTTACACATTTTCAAACACAATAGCAGTGCGGTGCATGCAATGTGTATGGTAGGCTATAGTATACATAACTAGATAGATAGGTGCTGTAATTCCAAAGCTGGCAACTCTCTCTGCATGACTGTTGGAATGCATGTCCCCTGCAGCAGTGTGTGTGTGACATGGTTATACCATTTTAAGTGCCTGTTAACCCCCCCAGTGACAATCCTTACAGCACCTACAGATGTCAACTATCTGAATAGTAGTGGCAGACACTGCAAAACTGTATAAGCTCTGTGGTTCATGTGCTATGTATATATATCTTATCTATGACTAGCCAGGTAGGGGGTTTACTATCAACAAGGGTCAATCTTTAAATATTGCTCTGACAAACATACAAAGTAGATAGCATAACAGGTTGTGCATTCGCATGCATTTTCTGAAGGGTATGAAGTCTGATAAGAAAATATCTGTCATTATTGTGCAAAGTCTGTCTTTAATCATTATACACTACTTTGCCAGAAAACCACAATGTTATGCCAAATGTAACAAAAATATGTGGCAAACATCAGGACATTCTGAAGACATCTGTAAAGGTGAGAGTTATGGCCACCATCTGTCCCACCCTGCAGGTTGCAGTCCATGTTTAGGCAGGTGTGACCTGTGATGATGACACAAATATAGAGGTCCCTAGAGTGTAGGACAACTTTTAGTTATGTACTCACCATAACTTCAGATGTTTGGGATCCATCTCGCCTACATTCTGACTGATGGGTTCGGAGCCGATCCCTCGGCTCCGACTCGGCACGCTTATGCCAAAGAGCGAAGTCTCTTATTGGCTGAGCTTACTATATCCCAGGATGCACCACTACCAGTCCCCCAGATCTAGTTTGTCCGCATACATGCACACATGCACACCCTGCTTATATAACATCGTCAGATGAAACAAGATAAAACAGTAGAACTCAAAACCGTTCAATCTCTTCTGATCTCCAAGGCAGGGGGAAGGAGGGTGGGTATTATGAATGTAGAGATGGATCCCAAACATCTGAAGTTATGGTGAGTACATAACTAAAAGATGTTATGTGATCCTATCTCGCCTACATTCTGACTGATGGGACAGCGTCCCTAGCACCTGAATCCTGGGTGGCTCACTGGAAAACACTCCTGAGTACCGTGGAACCAAATGAAGCCCGTCCTCTAGATGCCACATCCAATTTGTAGTGGGAAATGAAAGTGTGCGGATTGGACCAAGTAGCCGCAGCACAAATTTCCAATATAGCGAGCTTGGAATGAAAAGCTATAGAAGCAGCCATAGCCCTGGTAGAATGAGCTTTGATGGATGTTGTAAGTTGCTTATTCGAAGAAGAATAAGCCTGAGTTATGCAATCTCTAATCCATTTGGAGATAGTAACTTTTGTGATGGTTTGGCCCAATTTATTATCTGAGAAGGACACAAACAACTGGTCTGACTTACGAAGTTGCTGAGTCCTGTCTAAATAGAAGCGTAATTGCCTGTGAACATCCAATTTATGGAGAGTGTATTCTGCTTCATTGGAGAATTTTGGGAAGAAAACTGGTAGCTCTAGAGATTGTTGGAGACAGAAACTAGAACAGACCTTTGGGACAAAGGATGGATTGGGCCTAAGTGATACTCTATCCTTGTGGAAAATCAAGTACGGTGGCTTAATAGACAGGGCTTGAAGCTCTGAAACTCTTCTTGCAGAAGTAATAGCAACTAAGAAGGCAGTTTTCCAAGACAGATATTTTAACTCACATGTAGCAGCCGGTTCGAAGGGGGAAGATGTTAATGCGCGAAGCACCAAATCAAGATCCCACGGAGGTGCAGGATGAAAAATTGGGGGTCTTAATAAGCTCGCACCTTTAATGAAAGTTTTGCATAGTCTGTTGCTCATCAAAGGAGGATCCATGGATTCGTGGAATTTAGAGATAGCTGCTAGTTGGACTTTAATAGTTGAAACAGAAGATCCTTGATTAAACAGGGATGTTAAGAATTTCAAAACCTCTGGGACAGGAGCAGAGATAGGGTCTAAGCCCTTGAGTTGAGCCCAGATAGCAAACCTCTTCCACTTACTGAGGTACAATTTGTTAGTGGTGGGTTTGTGGGCCGAAGATAAAATGTGAACAACTTCCGGGTCTAGTGTGTGCTTTCTAACTAAGGTCGGAAGTGGAGGAGCCAAGCTGTCAATTTCAAAGATTGAAGGGACCGATGCCGATGTCCCAACTGATGGATTAGCAAGTCCGGAATTAGGTCTAAAGTCCACGGATCGTCCACCGCATGCTTCTTCAGGTAAGGAAACCATACCTGACGAGGCCAGTATGGGGCAATCAGTATCATTGTGGACCCCAATTGAGAAGCTTTTTGAATGACTTTGGAGAGAAGTGGAATCGGAGGAAAGGCATAAAGTAGCCCTGTTGGCCAAGGTTGTGCTAGAGCATCCATAGCTGGTACTCCCTGATGTGGGATCAAGGAGAAGAACCTTTGGCACTTGGTGTTCAGTGGAGTTGCAAATAGGTCGCAGCACGTCCCCATCTCCTGAAAACCTGAGCTGCTACTGTGTGGTTTAGAGACCATTCGTGAGGAGAGAATTGTCCTGCTCAATTTGTCTGCCAATATATTTGACCTTCGGGATGTGGGTCGCTACCAAGAAGCGGTTGGTAGCTACAGCCCATTCCCACACTCTCATGGCCTCTCTGCAAAGGGGGTACGACCTGGTCCCTCCTTGTTTGTTCAGATACCAGACCACCGACATGTTGTCTGTGTGGATGGCGATGATGCCCTGAGGAAGAAACTTGTGTAAGGCCTGTAGGGATAGAAGTACAGCCCTCATCTCCAACACGTTGATGTGGAGGAGAGCTTCGTCTGGAAGCCAGGAGCCCTGAACTAGCCTGCCCAGACAATGCCCCCCCCACCCTATCTGGGAGGCATCTGTCGTCAGGGTAACCACTGGAGAGGGAAGAACAAAGGGTTTTCCTTGATCCAAATTGGATGTCTGAAGCCACCAGCGAAGGTCCCTTTTGCATATTTCCGTGATCATGATGTGATGATTGAGAGGAAGATCCTGAAAGGACCATTGAGTTGACAATAGCCACTGAAGAATCCTCATGTGTAATCTCGCCAGAGGAACTAAAAGAACCGTGGCAGACATTGAGCCTAAAACTTGTAGAACCATCCTGGCTGGGGCTTTGGATCTCGAGATCAGAGCTTGAACTTGGCCCTGTAAAGTTTGGATCCTTTCGGCAGGAAGAAAGAGCATCAATCTTGAGTCTATCTCTGCTCCTATGAACCTTATGCATTGAGAGGGCAGCAAGACAGACTTTGACCAATTGAATGTAATCCCCAAGGTAATACCCAGGGAGATGGTGGCTTTGAGGTTGTCCATTAGTAGATGCCTGGTGGTGGCAGTCAGGAGCCAGTCGTCCAGATAGGGAAACACTTGGAATCCAAGACTTCTCAGGTGAGCCGTCACTACTGCCAAACACTTGGTGAACACCCTGGGGGCTGTGGTGAGACCAAAGGGCAGAGCGCAAAATTGGTAATGACTGTCTCCCAGGCTGAAGCGCAGATACCTCCTGGACGCCTGATGTATCGGTATGTGATAATAGGCGTCCTTGAGGTCTATGGAGCACATCCAGACATCCTTCTCCAACAATGGGAGAATGGATTGTAACGTGACCATTCGGAATTTGGATTTCGTGACGGATTGGTTCAGTCTGCTGAGATCCAATATTGGTCTCAGGTCCCCTGTCTTTTTTGGCACTAAAAAGAACCTGGAGTAATTTCCTGATCCGATCTGGTCTGTGGGGACCGGTTGGATGACTCCTTTTTCTAGCAGCTTTAAAGCTTCTGCGGCTGCCATTTCCCTTGCTGTTGGGAGAAAAACTTGCGAGATTTGCGGAACCACATTTTCCCCCCTCCTTTAGCCTTGGGGTAAGGCCGAAAGGGAGTGGAATAACGGGCACCTACGGCAGATAAAGTTTTTCCCTCTTGCTCACAGCGGGTAAGGGTGTCTTTAACCTTTGGTCCAAACAATGAGGACCCATCAAAGGGAGCGTCGGCGAAGGAAGACTTGAAGGCCTCCGCAAACTGACACAAGCGGAGCCAGGCTTGTCACGAGAGCCACGCCTGTGCCTGCCGCTCTACCCGCCCCTTGCCGCATAGGAAATGAGCCTCATGGACGAGTTAGAAATTGGCGTAAGGATAGCCAACTGAGAGCTAACCGACTGGGCTAGCTGCTCAGGTAGGTTACCAGCGAGGAATCTGACAACTCCTTGACCAGATCCCTCTGAAGCCTGGTAAAATGTGCCAAATAATTCAGAGACCTTAAAGTAAAGGCCGCTGAAGTCAGGGTGCGCTTCCCGTACCTGTCCATACTCCTAGACTCCTTATTAGGAGGATGGACGGACGTTGAAGCCTCTGCCACGTCCTGTTGTGTAGCAGATGCCACCACCATGGCATCTACAGCCACGCCTTTAGTGAGGAACTCCTTCGCGGGGGGAGCAGACAAAAATTTATTTGGACGAGAAGGGGCTGGTTCCACGGTATCTGGATGTTCCACGCCCTTGACAAACTAAATCCAGAAGCTCGTCGAAGGCGGAGACACCCAGGAGGCAGAGGGCTGAGCCCCAAAGGCCTTGAGGAGCACTGACTCGTCAGCAGAGGGGGGTTTGGATATCCAGCCGCCTCGTTGTTTGAGGATCTCTAAGATGTCTGCAAATGAGACATCATCCGAGGGCGACTGGGACCCTCTGCATCATCCAGATCAGTGTCTGATGTAATAGACTCGGGGAGTCCACGTGCTTCCTCTTGCGATCTCTTCCTTGGGGGTTCCTCCGAAGACAACTCGAAGAACCCTCAGGAGGAGGAACCCCACTGGGGTAACCTCAGGCCCAGGGCTCCGCTGACTACGGACAGGGAACTGCCAAAGACCCAGTCTCCACGCCCAGGAAGGTGCGGTAAAGCCGGAGAGATGGCGAAGAGGACTTGGCCAAGGCACTCCTCATGGCTCTGAAAGCGGACCCCAGAATCCTGGGAGTATCCGGTCCCGGAGCGTGATAGCCGACGGAAGTCCCGCAGCGAAGCACCGAGGGAGGCTCGGAACCGAAAGCATAGGTCCCAAACATCACCCCGGTCCAGCTGAAGAAGTCCGTACCAAACTCGGACCCGAAGGCCGGGTTGGAGTAAGGGTGAGCCGACCCTGAGATCTCCACCGGCTCCAACAGCACCTGCTCGACGGAGCCGAAGCAGTCGGAGGAGGAATGGCAATGGGGTGGGCCAAGGTCATCGGCTCGAAGCCAACTGGGTCGGAACGAAACAAATTTTGGAAGACTGGGGACTGGAACAGTCTTTGGAGCACCCTGTCTATATCAGAATCTGACATCCTCGAAGACCGAGAGGAAACAGAACGGGTTCGACGGCCTCTCCAACGGCCCCAAAGGGCTAGGGGACCGGCTCGGCGACTCGATGAGTATCGGCGCCGAGGGAATACACATACCAGATTCCATCGGTGCCGAGGTGGACTTGGCGCCGAGGAAGTGTCTGAGCGGGCAACCTTTGTCGGCTCCGAGCAGTGGAGCCGGCGAAGGTGACCCGCCTCGATGCCCCAGCCATCGGCTCGAAGCCAGAGGAGTCGATACTGGTGGCATCGAGGCAGACCCGTTCGACCTCGGCTCAAGTCCTTGGAGCGAAGGAGAGGCCTGCCTATGTTTCTTAGCGGTCGGATCCGACGGACTGGTGGAACCGGCGCCTTTCTTTGGCGGAGAAGGAGAGGATGCCAAAGCTTCTTGAAAGAAGGTTTAATTAATCCCTTAAGAATTAATTTATTTTTCCTCTCCTGGAGGACCCTTGAGGAAAAAGCGTGACATACGCTACATGATTCCTGTAAATGTTTTGCCCCTAAGCAATACACACAGAGCGAGTGATCGTCCGTGATGGACATCTTGAAACTACATTTTACACATTTTTTAAAGCCCGAAGGCCTAGGATTCTGAGACATTATGGGGAGAATTTCAGTAATCTGACTGGAAGAAATACAATTACTGGTGACACCCCTAAGTATAGGCTTACAGTTATCACTCGCAAATGACAGGGGGCTTTGAAAACCCTGTAAGAACAAACAGCTACCAAAACTTTAAAGCTTTTTTACTATATATATAAGATATAGGAGGGTTGATTAACCGGGAAGGCCCTAGATGAAGGGGGCCTGCCAAACTCAACCCAGTCACACAACAAAAATTCACAACAAATTCAAACCAACCACACAACAATGTAAGAATAGCTGTTAAAACAGCTTTTTTTGAGAGAAAACAGCAAAACTGACAGAAAAGTTAGTCAAAAAATAACTACTCAGCTCAGCCAGCTCGAGACCACGTCTTCGCAGGTTAGCGGCAAACGAGATCTGGGGGACTGGTAGTGGTGCATCCTGGGATATAGTAAGCTCAGCCAATAAGAGACTTCGCTCTTTGGCATAAGCGTGCCGAGTCGGAGCCGAGGGATCGGCTCCGAACCCATCAGTCAGAATGTAGGCGAGATAGGATCACATAACATCAAACATTTTCTAAGGTTGTCTACTACTTGCATAAATCAGTTATTTCACATCAGAAGCACCTTACTGGTATGAGAAATAGCATAACCTATGGTAATGTGACAAAAAAGCTGCCATATTGGCAAACCAAGGGAGGTCCTATCTGTTGCACTTGTCGTGGGTTATGATATGTCCTGCCAAGTGTCATGATACTACAAGACATGTCCCACATTTGATAACGTGGCAACCCTATTCTGTGTTGCCTATGTGTGTACAATATGTAGACATGTGTGCGCCCTGTGAGTAGCTTCTGCCCCCAATAACCCACATATATGAAGGCATGAATGTTAACAGCCACCTCCCACATATGTAGGTACTGCCTAAAGCTGTGGCAACTGTAAGTAGTGTGATGTCTGCCATTGACCCACAAACTGACGTTAACACACTTAAATGGGTTTTACAGTGGGAATGGAATGGTGGCCAGGTCTTGGCCTCCAGCTGAATGCAGAAAACAGTACCATCATACCATATGATGCGGACATGTACCCACTATTTCCCACATCAACGGCAACCCCATAAACACACAAACTGCATTGATAAACCTGGCTACTTAGGTTGATAACACTGTTGCATTTAGCCATCAAGTAGTGGCAGTGGTCAGAAAAGGCTTGGACATGGTTCACCACATAGGTAAAGGGACTGCATCCAGACAAAAGGTGGACATTACCTCTATATAGTCCTTAGTCACTATAACAATACATTATCAGCATGGCCGGTCAAGTATGTACCTATGCAGACATCTTCACCAAATGGAAAGGCTATGTTAACACCCATGAAGGTTATCCATGGCCTTCAACACCTGTTCCATGCAGACAGCCTTGAATCAGTACTGACCCACTTGGTATTGGACAGGTTGTCCACAGGTGGGCTGTGGCATGCCTAGATGGCAATGTTGTGCTCAGCCCTTCAACAGTTGCCCCATATATGTCAGTATAACTCTGTGTGCATTACTGGCATGACAGGCCAGAATCACATACGAGACAGAAAAACAAAAAAAATGGCTGGAGAGACAGGTGTGCCTCCCACGTGCTACCCTGTCTCAGGAATGCACTCCCGAAACATGTCAGAGTACCATGCAGACCCTCATAAACTGCATTAAGGTGGTGTGGATGGGAAAACAAACATCTGTCCCAGGGGTCCAAACTGTTACCAGCAATGCCAGGGCAATAGGTGCTGATCGATGATTCTTTTGGGGATAAAGTACTGGCTAGGCTTGTAAGGGACCCAGGGTCAATACTTTGGTAACCTTTTCTGTACCTATGAACCTGTGATCCTACATATCTCCCAGATGACATGTATCAAAAGTAGCACGTTGTGTCAAGGGGTATGCATGCCAGGTTATGCTGTCTTCCCCCATTGTCCCTCACACAGTGTTCCACGTATATGCACCCAGGTAAACATGCACATATACAGCCATAACTTGGTGATGAAAAAGTCTCTGCATTGCCACTCCACCATCCTGAACTTCTGTAATGGCAGCAGCTCACCACAACTTAGACACATAGGCACCTGGGACAGAAACAGAATAAGGTCTGTGAGACAACAGTCAGTCAGCAGTATTAACAGCAATTAAGCATCATGGCAGAAAGGTATATACACTTTGATGTGTATGCATGACAATTGCCAAAAAGACAGCACCTTACAGGGCATAACACTACTAGATTACAACCTGCCATTAAGTGTAGTATATTCACCCTGTGCATCTGACACTTATTAGCATGTCCCTGCATCGATGGTATGGATAACAGGGATGTGGCAAAGGTAGCGTCACATGTACAGGGTGTGATGTGGGGTTTCCAAAGGCCTAGGATATGCCATACAGTTAACATCATGTGTGTCTCTCTGGAAGGGTGCTGGTCAGCTGGGCCATGGAGAGGAGCTGTGTGTGTCTATTGGTGACCTGCATGTGACAGTGATGTGTGAGTGACAGTCAAGCCATGTGCTAACTGTACACAAGAGTATCTTGGACAGCAGTGGACCATAAATGGCACAATGTACAGTTCACAATTTCCGGTCATAGACATGGGAACAGGTTCTGCCAGGAGTGGCACTGGCACCATCATACCCAGGGCCAGATGTGGTACTACTTCCTGACAGTGACTGGTGTCTGCTGGGTCTGTGTCCCTCACAAGATTGCCCTGGGCCATATGCCCATGGCCTGCCACATTTGGTGTGGACAGCACCTTCCCTTCGGTAGTGTTGGTGGTACCGCCACTATGGGAGTGTGACTGTGCATGGCCACGTGGGCTCTCAGCTAATGTTGTTGCTGATCTACGTCCACCTGTCCTACACACTACTTCCACCACATGTTCCAAGCACAGACATTGCATGGTTAAGGACTGACAATGTCTTACCCCACCGTATATCCGCTACATCAGCGAAATGATGTAAGGTATCACCAATGCCATGGAGGGAGTCATGCATGCCAGGCAGTGTGGCATCCATGAGCCTGAGCATCCATCTGGTGTACCATTCACAATGTGCCTCCATGATGGACCGAAACATGCGTTGGTTGATACATGCTGACACCTCTGACAGGGGCTGGATGGGCAGCAGTCTTCCTTCAAGCACCTGTGTCAATCTGCCTGTATGGAACCTTGCCAGCTATGGCTAGTGTTTACAGTGACAGATGCCATACTTTCCACACTCCCCTGTTTGATGCCACCATCCTATGACTGCCCAATATCTGTGGCTGCTGGGGACTGGGTATGTGTGGGCATACTGACCATGTGTGGGGACATTAGAGGTGGAAGTGGGATGTCAACCAAGGGACAGATTTAGCCCCCAACAACCCCACCTGTGCCTCACAATGTCCAGCATCATCATCAGAGTCCAATGAGACATGGACATCAGGTTGTGAGGGGACACACTGCAACCCCCATGGTCACCTGTGAGGGGAAGACAACATGACAACATTAATTCCTGCACTATAATGTCTGCTGATCCACACACACATGCACATACATACAGGTGAGGTGCCACAAAGGCATTATACAGACCACACCTTCTGAGTGATGACATGGGCAACACACAATTAGACCACAACAGACACACTTTGGACAGGTTCTCAACAACATGCAGTGCAGCTACATCCAGTTAATGTTACTAGCACTATACACCTGTGAGATACATGATAAGTCAGAGTATGTGATGGACCTTCACCTAAAACACAGTTCACCCATTTACATAATAGTAATGCACCCCTGTAGAGCAGACTGGCTGCACCTATACAAAACTATGCGCTAATATGTTACAGCTCCTGCAAATATGCTACTGTGATTACCAGTGTGATACACTGCAGTGAACCCCACCACAAGTGGACATGCACGTATTGCAATATGGCTAAGCTTAACAGTCATGTCCATGGCAAACTGGCATCCCTTAACATGCCTAGGGTATAGGTAAGCCATAACAAGACAGTTCCACACTCACCGGCTACAGGTTGATGGTCACCAGTCACACCAGAGGTACCTATGGATGTGTGGGGGAGAGGTACTGTCAGCACACACCCATGTGGCATTGGTACAGGATACTATGTGCATTTATCAACATGTACAGTACAAGCTGTGATACTACCCAAATTGCTGGCATTCACAATATGTGTGCACACTTGTGATTACAAAACCCCACCCAAAAATGCAGAGTGACCTGACATATGTGTAGAGGTATGCAGAGGCTGACACTATGAATGCTACAGTATTAACATGATGACCACTGGAGGCTTACCTGGATGCCCCTTGGCTGTGGAATCTGTGCCACCCACCTCCATGACATATGTACTGATGGTTTTCTGTCAGCTGGTGGCTGAAGCCAGGTCTGCCAGGAACTCCTCTGGGGCTGAAAGTTGAAGTTGTGTAGCAGGCCCTCCCCCTGTGCCAGCACAGTCCCTGGCCATATCTGCAGCCCTTTGCCTTGCATGATGTATGATATCTGTAGGACATCAGACCTGTTCAGAGCTTCTGACCCAGTGGCCCACATCATTTACTGTTGCTAACAAGTCTGCCTGCAGTGCAGCATGTTGTTGCTGGTTATGATGAGTCCTTGACAACAGCACCCGGTGATGGAGTCTCAGGGCATCAATAATTGCAGCAGTCTCAGCTTCTGAAAAGGGTGTAGTGCAACGTCTAAACATCTCACCTAAAAGACATGAACAGGGGAACACATCACAGGACTGCATACATTGCTCACCATTATGCACATCCACCTTTGCCAGCACTATCCACCGCTAACCCCCACATCATACCCCGCCATCTATCAGCACAGTATGTCAGTGGCTATGGGCAACATAGCGGCCATACAGCATGCATTGCCCTCCTGATCCTGATGTTCCATGCTACTTACTGCATGTGCTATGAGGTGTTCAAATACATTTACCTGTTGCACCTAATACTGCTTGTTCATAACCTGCCTACATGGTATGCTGTGGTGTATTAAGCCCCTGGGCTATAGGCCCACGCATCAGGTCTCCCTGGCCTTCCTCCCTTAGATTCTGGACTACATGGCTGGACATTGTCCTACAATTTCCTCTACCAGTGTTGTTGACATAGGTGTCATGGCGCAGTGTAGCACCTGCTTCATGTACACGGATAGACAACCATCTACAAACACCACTAAGGAACACACTGTGTGAGAGATGCAATGACAGTAGGCACCTACAGTCCATGCTCTCTCCTTGTCAAGGCCGCATACCTGTCCCCAAACAGGTTGTGAACACAATCAGTACACCTCACACACCAGCCACACAACACACACACACGCAGTTGACCTCAACATACACATCCACAAACAGAGACCTCCGACGCAAACCCACATGTGAATGCCACAGCTGTACACAGCAGATATTACACATAGCCACACACCTGTGTCCCACAGCCACACAGGCATCAGCACATGTCAAAAATGTTACACATAGGAGACTCCATTGTGAGACACAGTGATGTGCTTCTCACCTGGCTGTATACGTGGATGGTCACAGTTACTTGTATGTCAGGTGCCAGACTCCACCATATTGCATATGCACTGCTGTCTCTCACCAACAGGTACTGTCATGAGTTGGTCACAGTCCATGTTGGCGTGCCTGACTTGAGATGTATGTCCCAGGACTATATGCAGTGACACATGAGTAAGCACACTGATTATTATTCCCAGGCAGGTATGTCCCTAGCCTTATGCAGCATTCTGCTGTTACCCACACTGATGCCACAAAACATTTACGAAATGATTGACCTTAACATGTGGCCTTTTATTCTGTGATATTCCAGGGGATTGCAGTACCAGCGAGTTTGGGATAATATGGTCAACAGGCCACGATGCTCTGCAACGGATGGACTACATCTGTCTCAACTGGCCTTCAGGATTCTGGCAATGGTTTTCACCACCCCTATACTGCCTTTATTAGGAAAAGTGGTGAGGTTATCACTACCAATATACAGCTGTCAGTGCAGTACACACTGAAGACCCTGCTGTGAACCCCTAGGTGTCTACACAAGACTCTGCCCTCACTGCAAGCATTCTTAACCCTGGGAAATGCTGACATCTGTGCAGTCACACACACATGGTTCAAAACTGTAGAGAGCACCCCAGCCTTACCTGGTTAACCATCCTATCATACAGTCATACCCCAAAGTGTGGGTGTAAATGGAATGGGACATGTGATTCCAGTATATATGACACACATACACACCTCTGCACTGTACACGCATTAAGATGCTTAGGGGACACTGCAGGGGCAGTTCACCACTGGCAACACACCTATTCATATCATAGCTAGCTACCAGCCACCACATGTGACCAGGAAGACCATATGTGGACCTCATCAACTGTATTCTGATTTGTGCCTGTACCCTGATCTTGGGTCACTTTGAATGATCCAAACATGGATTGGAAGATGTACCCATGTATGCACACAAATGGTCAGACAGCCATCAATAGTGGGTCTACAAACACCTTGGTGCAGCTAGGAGCTACCCCCACGAGGTGAAGGTGTGCTGCACTTGATATTACACAACACAGGTTACCAGTGCAGCATCCCTACAGTGTCATCCTCCATGGCAAAGCAACCATCATGAGGTCATGTTTGCAGTCACCATCTCCCACAATACCCATCTAGCTAGAGTCACACATACCAGTGTGGAATACAGCCTCCTGGGGGTTGATATACACAGATTGACAGCCCCAAACCCCTTTGCAGGGACTGGCACCAATATCCAGGCGTGCACACGTGCTAGATGTGCATTTGTACAGATGAGTGTAGTCAGGTATACCCAAAAAGACTACATCATCCTCTGCAAGGATATGTACACCTGTCTAGTGGACATATGCGCTACATAAGTGTCTATAACAGGAATGACATACCATAGTGTGAGACAAAGTAGCATCAGGTGCCCATTTACAAGCAATGTCTTGTTAGTGTGAACAAGCGAATGGAATTACTCCTGGAAACCTGCACAGCAAACCCAAAGCCCACACTGTCGACATCCACTACAGACAATCATCTCCTGTGCTGCACATATATCTGCAACATCACAGGAAGCACATGCATCTACTCTCTTGTGGTGGTCAAGAACACCAGGTATACCAGTGCTGTAGGTATAGCATACTTGACAGAGTCAGTGTGTGTGTCCCCATCAGTACATCAAGATGTCCACAGTACCTACCCCCTTCTCCTATATGTAGGGAACAGGTCACCACTGCCATGTGAAAGTCATGGTATACATCTGCCAAGGGATCCTATCCCATCACAGGATGCATCTTACATGACCCCAATCATAGCCTTGCAACAACATAAGTCACTGTATTCAAAGGAGACTTGACTACTGCCTTTGTCCCAGCCATGTGAAGGACAACCACTGTCACCTCTTTACACTAAGGTGGTGCATTCACCAATCAGTCACATTATACACCAGTCAGCCTAACTCAGCTGTTCTGGAAAGCCACAGCACAGTTTATAGTGCACCTCATTAACAAGGACATTGGTGACCTCCACACACTCCATCATGCACAGTTAGGCTTTGTCAAGGAAGGAATCATGTCTTTTAAACTCAGTTGACCTCTTTGACACAGTCATCAAAGCCATGGATGTGGGAGTGACACTGCACACTGCCTACCTTGACCTGGACAAAGTCTTTGACAGTATAATCCACCTGGTTATAACAGATATACACTCCCAAGTATGCATCACACCATATGTTACCATAGGGGTAGCACAGTGGTGCACTGACATGACCCAACTAATCCACACAGGGGAATCCACCCCAAGTGGTTGACCCATAACTAGTGGCATAACCTCTTGTTCTGTGTTTGGGCCTCTGTTATGTGTGATGTACATGTCTGTGGTGCAGGGCACAGGCATTGGCCTATGGCTGACCATATCTGCAGATGACTGCATGCTGCCTGCTGTCACCAGATTCCCTCGTGATCTGGACAGCTGCCTAGCAGGGTCTCATGCAGATGCATGACTGGTGCCAGAAACATGGCCTCAGGCCACATAGCATGTCACAGCAGGGCATGCAGTGTCAACCCCTTTGGGGAGAGTGATGTCCCCACATATTATCACACTACTAACAACATCCTAGGCATACAACTAGTTGTGTGGGAGGTGTGAACACAGGTCAATGGCAACATGACATTTCACCACCATGTTGCTTCCATTTTATAGTAAACCTTCTACATGGGCCACCTCATACTTAAGGGTATCTCATGGTGTCCTAGCATCCCTGTATTCCCCACAATAAGGCCCATTATTGTGTACAATGCCCCATTCGTCATCCACTTCACACAGCACATGCAGCAGCTAGGGACATCACAGAGGTTCCCCACCAGGGAGTACCAGGGCCCCAAACATCTACCATACACAGGCTATAAGCCCAACCCTCTACCCGCTTTCATACATACTCCTCAGAGGTGACCTTTGTCTGGCACATGGACTCCACATTGCTGCAACTGCTGCACAAGTGCAACTCAAGCCCCATTCTATTAACACACACACGTCATCAACCTGTTGTGTTACATCAACTGGTCTTCTTGGTGGCTCAGATGTTTATCCCACACACTTACTCTGCTGTGGAATGGTCACCCTGTCCACATCAGGCAGGGTAGCTATTTACACCTTTGCATGTGGAACCTGGATAATTAACTGCACATAAACCCTTGGGATATCACCTGTGTCCCTGTTAGACTGGGGCATCAGGTGCTGCCTTGCATACACATGGGCTAACATGTGGCCTAGGCATATTGGGGCTCAGGGCCCATAGCCTAGTAACCTCGTATGGTCCTAGGTATACCAGTTATGGCCTGTGTTCTGTGACAGACTGTGTTGTTATGTGTCCACACCCATCACTGCCATCAAATGTAGTGTGCCCCCTATGGGCAACATTACAGTACCATGTCATACAGCCAAAATCCAACCAATATGTGCGTGGTACTACAAGTACATGTGAACATTCCAGCAACATCTGTGCTACACAATAACTGAGAGCAATACATATGTGGTGTAGGGTTTCCTCCTTGTAGGTGTCAGACATTTGCAGTACCCAGATGTTTGTGGAATGTGTACATGTGCCGGATATATATGGACCCCATGCCAGACAAATGTCAATGTCTGGAAACCAGTTGGACAATATGTCACAGGTGTCCCCAGAGTGTGGAGAATGTGTCTGTGACATACCAGACCCCTCAGAACACAATAATGGTACATTAATATCTGGTACTGTATTCATTCCCTTACATTGTATGCTCAGTATGTACACACTGTTGCTGAGACAGAGCCTGTGCCCCCCCACTACTGCCTATAACCTGCTGTCCTGTTGCAGGGGGTCACCAGGTATGCTAGCCATGGCTGTCAGGCAATGAGATACAGGTGTGGAGTACACAGTGACCTACCCATAGTACATCAGAAACAGTCAGGGACACCTGGAGAATCTTTGAATTACACATGTATGACATTCACAGATTGAGAGGGGTTCACTCTCAGTACATAATGCCATATGCCAGCTGTATCCACCAGTACTTACTGTCACTATTGTACAGCAGAAAGTCCAGTAGCATTCATAAGTGATCTGACCATTGCTGGGGGGACTCGGGTCAGAGCTGCAATCTATGTCACTGCAGACAGAGGCAAAAGGCAAGACTGTAGGTGCTGGACAGCAGACTAACAGCAACATGCCATTCCAAGATATGTTGTTGAGACCTACTGTTGACATTCCAAGTTCCCATGACAGCATCCACCCATCTGCATTCCATTACATGGTTAACTGTATGACATACCTGGTATAATGCTGTACAAAGCCAGTGGTATTTTCCCTTGGAATTGCAGTCTGACTTCATGAAGAAAGTTACAGACGTCTTTACCATAGGCAGCAGCTTGTCTTTTGTACGTAATGCTCATGAACAGGTGAATGCCTGTGCACCAATCTGTGACTCACACTTGCTAATAGCATGCAGAACAGCTGGGCTGCATTGCCATTAGCCAATGGCATGGGAACACAGTCTTATAATTAAGGCCTTCATGTAGGCCTTGGCCCTTTTCCTGGCCTGTGAGGAGAACATTATCGAGGTGTTTGAGCTACAGCATCACAGAGGGTATGTAGAAATAATGCTCACTGTTTGGACTGATGTGTTATGTCCAGTTTTGCATGCTGTGTTTGATCATTGTTAGAGTTTCTGATTCTGTGGCAGCTTACTATTTAACAATGTGTGTTGGGCTCAGTAAGGAGAAAGGCAGATGTTGAGTGTCACACATCATTTTTATCTGAATGTGCATGCTCCTGCAGTTGATGCTGGTGTATCAGCTGTTTATGTCTGTAGGGGGAGACTGTGATGCGAGTCCCTGTCACCTGAACACCCCCCAACCCTTTAAGTATGGGTGTTGTGTGGATGCCCTGTTCTAGGTGCTTGGAAGGTATGATAGGTGTTTAGCAGGTATCTGAACATACAGCTGCATGTGTGGCAGGCCACAGCTGCTGCATTCTGGCCAGGAGTCATACTGGGGATTGTGAAGACATTGGGGGACAGCAGGCTGTATATGTCAGTGAGGGAGCAGTGTCAGCTCTTGTGTCATAGCTTGGCCAGGGTGAGGGTACCCATAACAGTCCAGGTGAGGCATGTGTCTCTGGTACATATGTTAAGCAGTAGTACCATCCAGAGAGTGGTAGGGGATGTTTAGGACACATATTCATGTGTGTTACATGTGTCTACCTTCCAGGCCTTTGACATGCTACTGTGGGTGGTAGTGACTGTGCTAGCAGCAACAAGGTCTCCTGGACATTGCAGGGCTCAGTTATTTCTAAGTTGTATTGCCATGCATGTAGTTGTTGGCCGACAGACTTGTCTGTGGGCCTGAAATGTTGGTGTTTAGATTTCAGACATGCTAGGAATGTAACATGTATCGCTACTGAGTTATATTTATGGGAGGTGTAGTTGCAAGGCATATGTGCATGCATACAGTGTGTTAAGGATTGGGCATGAACATGTGTGTTTGGATGGCTATGACATGTGACACTGACCTGTCTGTCATGCTTTTGTAAAGCCAGTCTGCACTGCCTTGCCAGTACATCAGCACACAAAATAGCTTTGATGACAACCATACCATAAGTAGGTGACACAACTGTGGACATTCTGCAACAGTTTGTGCAGTTGTCAGCTGTACCTGATATTGTAGGCCTCCCATCAATCCATTAACATGTGTTTGGCTGTGTACTGGTTCAATGTCTGCATTACAGGCCCAAGTACACTGCCATTTATCACATTATATATAGAAGTGGTGTCACTGGTAATCAGGATATCTTCATAAAAACAACAGTAATTCCCCAGAGTTGAGTTGGCCTACTGGTGTATTACAGTGGACTATAGTTCAGAGTTGAGTTGGCCTACTGGTGTATTGCAGTGGACTATAGTTCAGAGGCTCCTGGGGCCAATACTTGGCAGGGGTGTTTTTTTCCCTAATGTTACATGGCTGTACTGCACGATATATATTTACAAAAGCAGCAGTAATTCCCCAGAGCTGAGTTGATCTAGTGGTGTGTTGCTCTGACTGTAGTTCAGAGGGTGCTGCATTTGAGACTTGGCAGAGCTGGTTATTTTGATGCTGGGCAGAAAAGTGTCTGAATCAGATAAGGTGATTAAAGCAGTTTAAAGCAGTTTTGTGTTGGTTTGCACGGGTTTGTGCGACATACCGTAATGCTAAGTAGTGCTTATCCCCACTTAAACCCGTGCTGTTTCCAAAAACAGAAAAGAAAAAAGGGGTAATAGGAAAGTGGTGAAATGGGGCAAGCAGGAGGAAAAACAATATGAAAGGCAGCCAGAGATGTGCAGGACTGGTGTAGGAAAGGACCATAGCTCTCTCTTACTTGTGCAGCAACACCTGTGCATGATGTGGACAATTTGAAATTTGGAGGCTCACACCCCACAGGGAGGGGTGTGGGTGACATAAGTTTGTTGATTAATTGATGGGATAATTGATTCATGGCGGTGTATATATAGGACAATTTTTTTTTTTTGGGACAGATGCCTTTTTTTTTTTTTAAGGTGAGAGTAGGATGTTGGGGAAGGGTTTTAGGTACATTTGAGGGGGTAAGTTGGGCAAGAGAGGTTGTTTTTGAAGACAGACAAGACAGCAGACAGGAGCAGTGTATGACACATGAGGGGGTAAACACCTTGGATGGGGAGGTTGGTTGGGAACTGAAGGACCAGGTGCACTAGCCTGCCCTCGATCTGGCATAGTCTATCATCCAAGTCACGTTGGATGACCCTGTGCACCATACCTGAAACCTGATTCCGGGTGACAGTCTCCTGTTCACACCTGCACCCGGGGGGGATGGACCCCGTCCCCTGAGGTGGTTCCACCCGAGAGTGGTACAGGACCAGCTGAAGGAGCAGCTCCAGATTGGGTCCCAGATGTGCTGGGACCTGGTGCCACAGCCAGATGAGGTGGGATAGGTGGATCAGCCAAAACTGCCCTGCCCAATTAAGCTATGGTGTTGAGGTTGTCAAGGTGTATTGGTTAGTCATGAACAAAACATTTCAATGTTAGTTATAACAGCATGCATGGGTGTTCCAATTAACCCAGAACAATAGAATTGCATAGCATATGGAACACAGGCATAAATGGAATAACAGTCAAGCATGCAAGTAACAGTTACGGCAAAAGGCCAACAATAGTGGAATTCCAACAAGGTATGTTAGTATGCAACCATTGAAATATATAACCAATAATAAAACACAATGCCCAACATTAGGTTTTTGAGAACAACATATGTGGAAATGAAACCATACCAGTAGTATAAGAATAATAATTTGTGATGCAGATAAGGGGTGGGGGGAGAGAAAACATTCCATTAACAACTATATAGATATATTTTTACAACAGTACTACTGAATAGTCTACAGGCCTGCCATTACTTTACATCTACATGTGCCCTATAGCTTCTGTAGCACATGCATACCTCTCAAGCTGTTGACATGGCATAGTATGGGCCAAGCTGTAAGAACTATATGTATATAACTACAGGGGACTCGAACATGTCAGGATAACATATATGACTGACAAGGTGAACCCTGCACTGGTGTTATGTGAGTGTGCTACTGGCATATTTCAGCTGGATTTATATCTGTGTCCAAGGTTATTGGCAACAGTGATCACTAGCCATGACAGCATGATGCTTGAGAGACATGTATCGTGCACAGTGCATGGACTATATACTTATTATGCTGTCATTCATAGGCATGGTAGACATTGGTATACCCTTCATACAGATACTACAGACATTTCTTTACATGTAAGTCCTGTGTGGAAATATTTGTTAACATTATGTCACTGTTTCTGTTAATAGTCAGTACTACTGGTCTGTTACTATATATACATGTTGCTACTGAATTCAAACCCTAGTCTGTGTGTGGAAAAATAACAACATATGTATTGCTTATCACACAGAGTTACTGGGCCACTGCTGTGTGTTAGTTGACTGATATGTGCTTAGACCTCGCCTGCTGACAAAGTCTGACCTGGTAATACTGGTAGAGTGTCAAAGGAGACTGCCGTGACAGCTGAACATACATGCATGAGATTCATGCATGACAGAGATAGTAAGTGAAGTGTGTTTTAATGCTTGGAATGCAGGTGTAGACAATTAACCCCTAGTGGATGGGGATATGTGAGGTCTGTACTGACCATATCAAGGTGCTGGGATACTTACCTGACCCATATACATTTGCAGATGCTATATTTCCAGTCTACAGCTACTACTGTGTCATATTTGCCTGCATCAGCATACCTACATTCAGGAATGCATATAGCTGAAATGCAAAGGTTAACACCAGACAATCTGGATGGAAAAACACTTATAGTACCTTACACATTAATATTCAAGGTTCACATGTTAGTGTATAACATATATCAAATGGCATTCTATCTTGTAGTACAGCTCCAAATCTACACTTTAGCATAACAGTTTTTTTGCAGCCAAACATCTGTCACTTCATGGTGTTATACCCATATTTGCTTTGCAACACCTGTAAAATCAGATTTCTTCAACAGAACAGAATACACACAACAACTGGCAGAAGACAGCTTTATTGAGAGTGACATGACACAGTCATTGGTATACATCTGACAAACTTTATTGTACTCCAGCTTAAATAATGCATGCATTGAAGGTGTACTGTTATTACAGAACCTAGGTAATACTAACTCTTTTGCCTTCACAAGTCTGACTGCAGGTGTACTGCATTTCTGTAGATCATGAATGGATGTCATTTAGTCCCTTCACATTTAGAATGCCAGTGCACTTTATTACCAGGTCATTAGTATTAATACCGTATACACATGTCATTTCTACACATTATGAATGTTATTGCAGTACAGTCAGAACAGAATATACATACTGGCAGTTACTACTGTACTCTTTCTTATTTATATTAATATATATTGCAAGATATATCTGTACTCAGCACACTCTCGGCACATCCTCGCTAGGCACCCTGCATGGGCCTTCAAGTTGGGAGCCCTTTCCTCTGCAGCTCTGGGAAGGGAAACACACCATTATGCATACCTGTCTATCAGATATTCATGCTACAATCTGATAAATCACCAGTTGCTATACTTACAAACTTCTGGGGCATTCCTGTTCCGAGCATCTTGGATCCACTGGGCCAACAGCCCCCCCTTCCTTTGCTTCAGGTTGTCATAATGATAATGCACCTGCTCACCAGTGTGGGGGATTCCAGTAGCATTGGTGAGGTCCCATGCTAGATGGTCCCAGGCCTTGGACTTGCATTCAGAGCCCTGGTACTGGTTCTGCAGCAGTCTGTCACCATGGTCTTTGACAAGGAGCCCAACCATGACCCTGGACTCCAACATGCCCCAGTGCTGTGCCTGAAAACATGCTCCCTGACCAACTCCAGCCATAGCTCCTGCAGTGATACAACCCCAACAGATTCTGGCTGTATTCCCACCTGTGCAGCTTAAATAAAGCTCTTTTCCTGCCCTTTGCCGCCATTGGACTATTTTTAAAAATGCTAAGCATAGCTTAGCAGTGCACAAACCCGCTAAGCTTAGTTGAGCAGTGCTTAACGTGGCAACTGCTTAGCAGTGCATAAACCCGCTTAGCTGAGCTGAGGACTGCTTATAATGGGACTGCTTAGCAATGCTCAAACCAGCTAAGCAGAGCTGAGCATTGCTAACTATTGCTAAGACAGGTTCTGTTTAAGCATTGCTTAGCTTGGCTTAGCAAAATTTAGCTAAAGACAAACACGATTTTTACATAATAAAAAATATGTATTGACATTTAATGACTCATTATTGATACTTTATTATTATGTATATGTATTTTACTTTACATGACCTCACCCTATGTACTTTACTTTACCTTGGGGTGTGACTGTACTGTATTGGACACTTGTGTTTAACTGGAGGTTTTCACCACATATCTCCACTGACACTTTGTTAACAAATATCAATAACTGCATCAGTAAAAAAAAAAATAAAAATGTATATAGAAATGCTTTCCGATGTAAAAGCTGAATAGTTTGTCTGTGTATTCAAGCCAAGCACCTACTGCACACAAAGCAATAACTCTAGCCATTCAGCTAACTTGGCTGCGAAAATTTCAGCTATACATTTCTATATAGCTTTTCATTATGTTTAAGCACTGCTGAGTGACACGCCTTGCCACACAAACCCTCTCAGCTATGCTTAAACTCGACCTTTTGTATAACAATTAAAACGATCCGGTTTCTATTTTTAGATGCTGGCACGTGTTTATTGCTAAGCATCATGCACAGGTGATCCGCTGTGACGACCCCTAACGGGAACAGCCGAAAGAAGATGATGATGATCATGCCACACAAACACACACATTAAAAAATAAAATAAATAAAAATAACAGGGCAAATCACATTTGCACATTTACTTTCAGTGCCACATGGCACTCTGACAGTACAGGGGGTGTGTTAGGGACACTGTAACACACCCCCTACATATGCATTTTCATACTGGTCAAGGACACATCTGATTTAATATTTTAGTGCCATACAGCACTTTGACAGTGCAGGGGGTGCTACAAACACTAACACACCCATGTGTGAAATACATAACTTTCATTACAAATAAGTGTCCAAGGACACTTTACTTAAATTTTTAGTGCCTTATGGCACTTTGACAGTGCAGGGGATGTGTTACACATCTCCGAGCACTATAACACACCCCATAGCACTGATTCAGTAACCGTGTACACAGCTCTCCCTCAATAGTGCGCCTTCATGAATATGAAAGGCATGCTGCCAAAGGGGAGCTGCAGACACGGCCATGGTACACTCCGTGTAGGGCTTGCACTGTTCCTACACAGGAGTTTATTAAATCTGGGGGAATGTATTTTATGCAATATAGATTATTTGCAATGAATGACTGGATGAAATTTTGTTTAATGGGAAATGGATTTTGGCAGATCTACTGCAAAAAATAGATTATGGTTGTGGAAGAAGGAGTGAGGGTCAATTACATCAGAATAGCAATGAATGTTATAAGAAAAATGATAAACAGTAAAAAAAAATAGAAATGTGAATATATGTGCCTGTAAATATGTATATTTTGTAAATATATAAATAATATGCTTATGTTGTATTAAA
>NC_056725.1:223776545-223819045 GCF_019279795.1 Protopterus annectens | reverse complement strand
GAAAATTTTGTCCGCTACTGACTGATTGAGAGACCACTCGTGAGACATGAGAATAGCTCTGTTTAGCCTATCCGCTATGACGTTGGACTTCCCGGGGATGTGCGTTGCTATCAGAAACCATTGAGAGGAGATCGCCCACTGCCAGAGTCTGAGTGCTTCTCGACATAAGGGATAGGACTTGGTTCCACCCTGCTTGTTGATGTACCACACTACAGACATATTGTCTGTTTGAATTGCAATAGTCCTGGTGGGTAGAGAGTCCTGAAGAGCTTGCAACGCTAAAAGCACCGCTCTCATCTCCAAGACATTTATGTGCAGGGTACTCTAGAGGTTGCCAAGTGCCCTGGACAGTCCTGCCCTGAAAATGCCCCCCCACCCAATCAGGGAGGCATCCGCGGTCACTGTGGCAACAGGAGGAGGAAGAACAAACGGTCTGTGGCAACAGGAGGAGGAAGAACAAATGGTCTGCCCTGGAGTACTAGAGGGGAGACCATCCACCAAGCCAGGTGGTCTTTGCATGATTGAATGATTATTATCTTGTGAGACATCAGCAGTTGCTGAAAGGACCATTGGGTAAAAAGCATCCACTGAAGAATCTGCATGTGAAAACGAGCCAGGGGAACTAGTATGATTGCTGCTGCCATAAGACCCAACGTTTTTAGTACAAATCTGGCCTGAATCCTCTTGCACTGTAGTAAGACATGCCAGCGAATGTCTGACACTCTATCTAGAGGAAGTTTTGCAGACAGATCTTTTGTATTTAATCTTGCACCTATAAAGGTTACAGACTGACAAGGCGACAATGCAGATTTTTCGAAATTTATTGAGATACCTAGCTCGGAGCAAGTTTGGATGGTATAATCCCTGGCTCGCAGTAGCTGATGCCTGGTGGAAGCAGTAAGGAGCCAGTCTAGATATGGAAACACCTGGAATCCTCGCCGTCTCAGGTGAGCAGTAACTACTGCCATGCATTTGGTGAACACCCTGGTGGCTGTGGTGAGACCAAAGGGCAGGGCTCTGAATTGATAGTGACTGGCTCCCAGCCGGAAGAGGAGAAACCTTCTGAAGTGCCTGTCCATTTTGATATGGTAGTACGCATCCTGAAGGTCTATGGAGCACATCTAATTGTCCTGACCCAAAAAGGGTAGAATGGACTGAAGCGTGACCATCCGGAACTTCATTCTTTGAACAGATCTGTTTAACCTGCTGAGATCCAAAATGGGTCTCCAGTCCCCTGTCTTTTCTGGTATCAAAAAGAACTTGGAGCAAATTCCGGATCCTTGCTGGTCTGCTGGGACTGGCTGGATGGCCCTTTTTTCTAGCAGTTTTGAAATTTCTGGCACTGCTTGTTCCCTTAGACCGGGTGGAACATCTGGAAGGGACTTGTTTGTTTGTACAGGGGTGTGGACAAAGGGGATTTTGTAACCCTCGGATATGATGGACCGTACCCATTTGTCTTGTGTGAGGAGTTGCCAGGCTTCTGGGTACAGTGACAATCTTCCTCCGACTGCCTCCGAAGGTGGACAGTCGGGAAGCCCCTCAGGGGTGCTGAAAGAGTTTGTCAGAGAAAGATGCTCTGCTACCCTGATTTTGCGGACCCCCTCTGCCCCTCGGGCGGCATCTATTATTGTTCCCTCCCCTGCCTCTGGAGGGAAACTCGCCACGTGTGTCAGGCACGACTCCCTGGGGTTTCTGAAACCACATTTTCCCACTCTTCTGACCTTTAGGGTATGGTCTAGAGGGAGTAGAAAAACAGACTCCCACGGCAGAGAGTGTCTTGCCTTAATGCTCACACCTGGTAAGGGTATCCTTCACCTGTGGTCCAAACAGAGCCGAACCATTGAAGGGGGTATTGGTGAAGGACGTCTTAAAGGGGTCAGCAAAGTTACATAACTGCATCCAGGCATGTCTTCTCAAAGCCACATCTGTACCTGCAGCCCTACTCGCCCCATCGGCTGCATAAGAAATGAGCCACATTTAGGAGTTGACGATTGAGTTAAGGGTCGCCAGCTGGGAGTTAATCTTATCTTGAGCCCCCACAGCTGATGGATCCTGAAGGGTATCACCCAGTTCCTTGAGAAGATCCCTTTGAAGGCGGGTGAAGTGGCACAGATAATTCAGCGACCGCATGGAAAAAGTCAATGAGGAAAACATCCACTTCCCGTACCTGTCCATTGTCCTAGACTCTTTATTAGGTGGATGGACAGGCACCGAAAAGCCAGCCAACTCCTTCTTCGTGGCTGCTGCCACCACCATGGCATCAACGGGGACACCTTTTGTCAAAAATTGTTTGTTGGGTGGGGCTGTAATGAACTTAGTGGGCCTACGGGGAGTTGGTTCCACTGTGTCCGGGGCTGACCACGCCCTTCGAGCCACTACTTCCATGAGTCGAAGGGTGGAGACACCCAGGAGGTGGAAGGGCGAGAACCAAATGCGTCCAGGTATACCGACACGTCCTCGGAAGGGTTAAGGGCAGTCCAGTTCCCCCTCTGCTTAAGGATCTCTAGGATGTCTGAAAAAGAGACATCCTCAGAGGGGGATCTTGGGGACCCTTCCGAATCCTCCAAGTCGGTATCAGACGTGACTGACTCGGGGGAGTCAACATGTTTCCTCTTACATTTTCTCTTCTGAGGGGGCTCCTCTGAAAGATCAGAGGAGGCCTCGGAAGAGGAAGATACACCCAATGGGGCGACCTGGAGCATCTGTTCTCCACGCTTGGGGTCAGGAGGGTGGGCAGAGGCCGATGCAGGCACCATGGGGGGAGGAGCCGAAGGGGCTGATCGAGGAGCCGACTCAGAGGAGTCAGCACGCTCCTCATGACCTCGAAGGCACCCCTATCAGGCAGAGCAGAAGGTCCCCACTACGAAGAGACATGAACCCCTGCCGGCACCGAGAGGGACGGCTCTGAGGCCGATGTCAGGGCCGAGCTCACCTGCGCCAGAGCCCCGAGAGGGAGAACAGGGTTGGACAAGGGTCCGATGCCACTCACCCCCCTCAGAGCCGATGAGGGAGTCCCGATGCCCAGATCCCTCCAAGGAAGGAACCAATGAAGAGATCGAAGCCGACGAAGAAGCCGAAAGGTGTGGTATCGGCTCCGACGTTTCCAAGATTCGAGCCCCAACCAGCTCTGGCTCCGAACGCAAAGGGGGAGACGGAGGAGGAATTGCTGAAGACACCGGGACAGCCACAGTCTGTTGAGAAGGGCTGGTTAACATTTGGGCCAGGGCCTGCGATTTAAGGAGTCTACTGACCACCCTCTCCAAGTCATGATCAGATAGCCTGGAGGACCGAAAGGAGTGGGACCTATGGTTTCATTCAAACTGAAGCAATGGTGACCTCGGAGCCGAACGAACCGATTCTAGGGAAGGGGACCTAGAACGTTTTTGGCCCAAAGATGGTTCTGACACTAAAGTCGGAGCCGATTGAGGTCTAGAGATGTCGGCTCCAGCCGGAACCGAAGAGGAGGAAGATGCTCCGCCCGGCGACGGCTCCGAACTGGGAGCCGATGGTTTGGCGGGCTTTGAGGATTTCCCTGATTGAGGCTTCGCCGGGGATCCCTCTGGCTTAAGTAAGCCTCTCAAAATAAGCTTGTTCCTACGCTCCTACAGGACTCCCGGGCTGAAGGCGTGACAGACCGAGCAGGAGTCCTGCAGGTGTAGCGAACTCAATCAATACACACAAGAAGTGTGACCGTCTGTCAGAGACATCTTCTGACAGCACGAGTCACACTTCTTGAAGCCTGAAACTTTAGTATCCTTGGACATACTGGCAAGGGGAATTCTAAAGAGAGAAAAATTAAACTACTGCTTAAACAAAGTACACAGAAACACTCACACCCGCACTAGTTAAGCTAACAATAACTACAAAAAACTATCACCACACTTAATAACAACAACTATCCTTAATAAAAATATACAAATACTATAAGGCTAAACACTACTCCTATTAAGTACCAAAGGGGTGGGGTTAGCCACTAAAGAGAAGAAACAAGGGGGGGGGGAATGGAAGAAACTCTCTAACAAAAAACGAGTTTCCTAGGTGGGATAAACTAGGGGATACACAGTCTAACTACACTAAAAGGGAAGACTATCTAAAAATACAAGGTAAATTTTTAGCTAATAATACAAAAAAAGGAATAATACGACCTCTGAGCCAGTACAATCGCAACCTCGTAGCTGAAGCGGCAAACGAGATCTGGGTATCTAGCGCCAAGCATTGTGGGATATGGGGAGGCCTCGAGCCAGTAAATAGCTCTCGAGCTTTAGTAGATGGCCGAGTCGGCTCCGAACCCAACCAGCAAGAATGAAGGCGAGATAGACAACTTAACATCAAATTTACTTACTTGGTTTATGCTTATTGAAAATGAACATTCTTATAACAACGATGTGGAAAAAAGAAACTCATAAGGGCAAAAAAGCAAACAGTGAAAACTGCAGCCTTATATGAACTAAAAATGTCAGAGAGAATCAAATTTCTAATAGGCTGGTAAAAATATTTCATTTACAGGCATTTAAATTTTATTTATTATCTTAACATATGGTCATGAAGTGTGAGGAGCGATTGAAAGAATGAGACTATGGGTAAAAGTGGTAGAAATAAAGTTTCTATGCAGGGCAGCTGGTCCTGGTGACCGGGTGATGGGCTTGGTGATCCAGGAGACATTATATTGATCCAGAACTTTTCTTAATCAAGGGGAGTCAACCTGAGATGGTTTGAATATCTCATGAGGCTCTATCCCTGTGCAATCTTCTTTGTAGTTCTGGGCATGGCCCACTAACCAGAAGCCTCACAGTATACTAAAGATACATTATAGGAAATATATCTCTCAATTGGCCTTAGAGTGCTAGGAGGTTTGTTATTACAGTCCATCTTCAGTGAATTCACTGAGATATGAAAGTTTAAGACGAGACATTTATTGTTCAGAATAAATAGAATGACAACAAGCTGAGATTACACATAAAGCAAAATCATGTGAAATCCAAATCTAACTTACATGACCAACTTAAGTACATGAAACAAGATACAGACTAGTCTCACATGATACCTTCTGGAAAATTCTTTCTAATCAAAATTTGCATCCTTAATTGACAGTACAATAATGCCACCACTGTTCAGAACCTGTCAATGCTGTTACATCTCTGCATATTCACATACACTGTTCTGCCTTTCCATGATCTCATGTCTGCAGTAACTTTCCTGACACAAACAAGGCTGCATTTACTACTGGACTTAACGTAAGGATAGACTATAAAGCCATATTATACATGTTACTAACTGCTTCTCTTAGCAAAGCAATGTTGCATAATGTTCCCTTGTTTTATAACAAAGAATTATGAGTTTCATTTAAACTTGCAACATACAGTTGTTGTAGCAGTGCTTTAGCATACCTAGAAATAATTCTGAAATACAGAAATCCATTTTGACAGTTATGTTTGAAATAATTCTGGTCAGACAAAATCCATTCTGACACTTATATTTTTCATATTTCAATATATACTTAACAAGTGCTTGGAAATTTCTCAGGATTATCTGAAGATTGTTGTGTTGTTGGAGAATAAAAAAATGTGGCCTGTCCTGCTTAGTGTGCTACAGTTGCAACTCATTCCACAGATTCATAGGCAATTACTAGGCTAATGGCACAAGAGCATTTACAAACCTAGCCAATAATATTAGAATATGACAATATTATATCTTAATTCCCCAGATATGGAATGGGTAGTATCAGGGTAGCGGGTCTTTGGGTGTTGGAGCCCTGAGTTTTTTTTACAGACTGCCTCTGTCCATAAGGACATGAACAGTACCCTGGGAATAAATGTACTGTCTCCCATCCATTTATCTAGATTCTTTTTGAAGAGAGTGAGGGACAGGCTTTGTTTTATGAAAATGGGAAATTTATTCCATAGAAGAAGTAGCCTTAGGGATACAAATCTGTCTCTCTAGCAAGTTGTTAGTTTCACCGTGACAAAGGGAAATACTGCCAGCACAGCTAGCTGGAATTTTGTAAATAATTGTATGTCATTTCTGAATATCAGCATGATTTATATAAGATGCTTGTGTTGCAAATGTAATAGAAATATATGTCATGTGTATATCAAACTGCTGGTACAGAAGTGTGTGTTGAAAAGGTTTTTGCAAAGTGCTGTATGAAATGTAACAGTGTCCTCTACTGGAATAAAACAGGAGGCCAAATGTTTGGAACTTTTTAAATGTATATATTTTAACAGTGGGAACTGGAATACAGGAGGGTAACTTCAGAAAAATAACTGAAATTAAATTACTTTATGGCTACGTAATAAAATTTGGTATCTTTCAGTTTTCAGTGCAGTGAGAGACACAGATTCTATGCAGAGAAGTTTTCTGTATTGTTTTTGAAATGAACTAATTACTACCTGTGAAAGTATGAAGGAATGCAATTATTTTATTACTTCCAGCATCTGTCAAAGGTCTGAGGTCCATGTATTTTCACAGGTAGATGCTAAATACTGCCAAGCTTCCAGCAGTGGGGTTTCACCTGGGATAGAGTCAGATGACAATAAATAATGTCATTCTGCAAGCTATCCCAGCAGTAATATTTGAGATATTAATTTGAGAAGTCTCTTAGAGAGACAGGGCATTCTGTATTCAGTCTTGGACTTGACAAGAACCATTCATCACAACATCATCATTGCTCTAATTAAATAAGTTAAACAAGGTATAGTAATTCTCTTACATTCAGTCAGAGCACAATGACACATAGTTTAGATGTTTTTTTTTCTTTATTTGAGCCTGTCCTGCAATGCTGTTTTAAATATTTCCTGTGGTTTTGAACTCTGATGTCACCGTGAATATATATTTAGTATTGTCATGCTCTTTTATTATTACTAAATATATTTAAACCTTTCATTGTGGCTGATCTGTGTAGAGATATGTAGATTTTGAGAGTACTTGCATATTCATTTGGTGACACTGTGTGGGCAAACTCCTAATATAATTGCTCTTGGTCAAACTACCATTTGTATTAATATTAATAATATTACACAGAAAGATTGGACACCCTTTGTTAAAGGCCTTAAAGTAGCTGATAAGGAGTTGACTGGTGGCATTGCTAATTACCTTATAGTCTGGGCAGAAGGGGGCATAGCTAGTAAACCTGTGCCAGCCTCTCCCAGGTGTGTCAAACCTCAAAGAGAGTCTTTGTGTGTGTGTGTGTGTGTGTGTGTGTGTGTGTGTGTGTGTGTGTGAGCTACTTGGGCAGGGACATAAAGCACTGGTTGGACAGAGAGGGTGTTGGTAGGTCTTAGCATGGACATTTCTCAACTCTATAGTTGTGCAAGTGGGGAGTCTTATTGGGGATCAGGAGAAAAAGGGAGAAACCAGCCCTGGACTGACTGTGGTCTCTGTGTGTTCTTAAGAGAAATTGCACTTGATGCAGAGAACTGCGTCTGGAAATACTGTGTGTGTACCTGTTATCTTTCCAGTGTATGTCCCCAACTGGTGCCAGTGGTGAGGATTGAGGCTCCTTGATTACTGGTCCAGTGGAGGATTGTCACATATTGGTGGCAGTGGTGGAATCACCCCATCACATATTGGGATTCAGTGGTGTGGATACTGAACTCCCGTAGCCTGTAAACAGTGGTCACTAAAGAAGGTGTTTGTTCTCTCAAGCAGCCACATGGTGGATATTCAGAATTTCATATCACAATAGTTTTATTTATTTTTTGTTAGCTTAGTTAGTCAAGGAGAGCAGGCAAGGATGTCAGCAGAGGATTATGACAAGCTGACAAGGAACCAGTTGACTGAGATGTGCCAAGCCAAAGGACTGGGGCATGCCAACCTGACTAAAGGAGAAATAATTGCAGCCTTAACCACAGCTGTATCACACACCAGCAACCAGGAGGAAAACCAGACTGGCCTTGGGGATGTACAACTCTCAGAAAATGGACAGTTCAACTTTACCTCAGAAGACTTAAACATCCATTCAGAGTTAAAGAGATTTGAAGTGGTGGCCAAACGTTTGGAACTAGAATCAGCAGAGAGACTGTGGTGTTTGGAGGTCAAAGCAGAATCAGCAGAGAGACTGAGCTATCTGGAAGCTGAACAAAATGAGAGGCAGACGCAACATGAAAAGGAAATGCTGACTCTTTACCAGGGTCATGGAGGTAATGGAAAGGGAATAACCAAACCCCAGAAGCAATAAAAGTTACTAAATTTCTGCCACAATTTACAGAGGGTGATAATTTTGATAGTTTTATTTAAATGTTTGAAAGGGTATGTCAGCAGTATAATGTTAACCAAGGGTTCTGAGTATGGTTCCTGACCCCCTTACTCCATGGTAAAGCTGTAACTGCTGTTTTCAAATTGTCTGATACTGACTGCTTAAATTATAATACCATTGAAAATTGTTTATTGGAGTGTTTTAAGTTAACACCTGAAGCTTATAGGAAAAAGTTTCATGAGCATAGACGCAAGGCAGATGAAAGTGTGTGTGAATATATTGCTGAACTAAGCACTTATTGTCATAGGTGGGTGAGTGGGCGTCAGGTCACCACTTTTGAAGGGCTGAGAGACCTTTTGGTGAGGGAACAAGCCCTTAACACTTTGCCTGAGGACATGAGAATCTGGTTGGCAGGTAGGGAATGCAATACCACAGATGAGTTGAGGAAAAAGGGAGACCTATACCTAGCAAGCAAGGCATCACTGCACAGGAAAAGGATACCCAGTGCTGCACATGGGTCCAAGGAAACCAATGGTGGCAGCCTAAACCACCCCAACAGTGTCCACCAATAACAGGGGAAGCCACTAGTTCAGGTACATGCCCAGGATCAAGGGTTAAATGTTTTAAATGTAACCAATGGGGTCATGTAGCATATAGATATCCATGGAGGCAAGGTGGGGAACAAAAGGTGGGGGAGCCAGCAAGTGAGAATAACAGAATGCCAGCAGTAAGTTGTCTGGAGACAACAAGGGTACCAAACTACCACAAGAGGTTATATTCTATCTTAGTAGATGGGAAACAGGCCACTGCTAAGACAGGCAGCCTCTGACATAACCACTATGAAGCCTGCAATGGTTAAATATGAGCACTACTTACTTGGGTGGGCAGTCTACTCCAGTCAGAGCTTTAGGAGGGACCCCATTCAAAACACCTTTGGGTAGGGTTCACCTTGAGTGGGAGGCTGTAAATGGACACAAGCAAGTAGGTGTGTTTGAGGATATCCCTGCAAATGTCCTGAAAGGAAATCATTTTGATAATGTAGTACCTTGTGTGCATGCAGTTACACACAGTCAGGCTTGGAGACAAGCATGTGGGCCTGATAGCCTTGGGGGGACCCAGACAGACCGCACACTCGAAGCCAGAACTGGTGAGGTGGCTACTTCAGGGAGGGAGATACCCTGTAGCAGTGAGACTGAAGGTGAGCCACAGCTGCTTATGGGTACTGATGTTCCCTTGGACAGAGTGATTAGAAGGGCAGAGGTGAGAACAGTAGTACGCAGGCTGATAGTGAGGCGCCACTGTCAGAGTATAACAGACTTCCTATGGAAGGGGAGCTTGGGAAGGGTTACAAAGAGAGAGTGGAGACAGGCTCAGCTCTCAGACCCTACATTACAATGCTAGAGGGAGGCACCGGCTTCTCAAAGAAAGGGGGAATCTGTATACTAGGACAAAGGGTTACTGTAGACACAGTGGACCCCTGATGGAGGGCTAGAGGGTGAAAGAATACAGCTGTTGGTAGTGCCCAGAGCCTACCATCTGGCACTTTAGCCATAGCCCATGACATTCCCTTTGCAGGTCATATGGGAATAAGGCATATAAAGAGATATATTATGCAGAGCTTTTATTGCACTAGGATTTCCAGGAATGTAACAGGGTACTGCAGGACCTGTGAGCAGTGCCAGAAGGTGGACAAGGCATGAGACACGTTTGGTACCTTTGTCTGTAATTGAGAAGCCATTTCTGAGGGTAGCTATGGATATTGTGGGGCCTCTGAGTACCCCAAGTTGCACAGGCAAGAAGTATATCCAAGTGGTACTGGATTATGCTACCAGATACCCTGAGGCACTGGCTCTGTCCTCCATTGAGTTGGAAAAGGTGGCAAATGCTTTGTTAGAGATTTTCAACAGGGTAGGTTTTCCAAAAGAAATACTAACTGACAGAGGTACCAATTTCATGTCAGAGCTGTTGGCACGTCTGTGGGAAGCAATGTGGGGTGAAGCATCTAAAGACCACCCCCTACCACCCCAAGACTAATGGTCTTGTGGAGAGGTTAAACTCTACACTAAAGACCATGCTACAGGAATTTGCAGAGCAGTTTAAGAAGAAGTGGAACAAATATTTGCCCCATCTGTTGTTTGCTTACAGAGAGGAGCCCCAGGAATCCACAGGTTTTTCACCCTTTGAGTTGCTGTATGGGCATACGGCAAGGGGAACTCTAGTTCTGATTTGCAGTGAGTGTGAATCCCACAAGGAGTTGGTTGTACCATATGTCCTAAACCTCAGGACAAGGCTCAAGGAACTCATGGGCTTGGCCCAGGAAAGCCTGGCAGCAGCCCCTCAGCAGAAAATGTTTGGTATGACAAGAATACTCAAGCTACACAGTATGCTGTAGGGCAGCAGGTTACGGCTCTCATTCCTGTCAGACACAACAAGCTGCAGGCAGCTTGGGAAGGACCCCTCAAAGTGGTAAGGAAGGTCAGTGATGTTAACTACATGGTAGAACTGCTAGGCAGGGGCACAAACTGTACCATGTGAACATGATGAAACCTTACCATGATAGGGAGGCCCTGGTGCCAAGTATTTGCAGTAGGAGGCAGGAGGAGTCTGAGGGGGATATATGGCTACAGGGAGGCAGCCAGCAAAATCCCAAATTACTATGGTGGAGTCTAGGGTTGCAGGCATATGATATAACAATGCAGCACCACAGTGGGGTTAGCAATGCCAATGCAGATGGGCTCTCAAGGCAGGGAATGGGGTAATGTATTCCCATATAGGCTCATCCCTCTCAAGCAACGTTTCTCAAGGGTCCAAGGCAAAGGCAAACTACTGCTGTTCTACTGCTTCTTTGGTTTTGCTTTGGTTTCTCAAGGGTCACTTAAAAAAATAGCTCGAGTCTTCAACGGGGGAAGAAGTGCGACAAAGGGAGTTACTGCCAGCACAGCTATCTGGAATTTTGTAAATAATTATATGGCATTTGTGAATATCAACATGATTTATACAAGATGCTTGTGTTACAAAAGTATTAGAACTGTATGTCATGTGTATATCAAACTGCTTGTACAGAAGTTTGTGTTGAAAAGGTTTTTGCAAAGTGCTGTTTGAAATGTAAACACAGTGTGCCCTACTGGAATAGAACATAAAGGAACATGCACTATTGTAACTGTTTAAATGTATATATTCTAACAGTGGAAACTGGAATACAGAAGGTTAACTTCAGAAAAATAACTGAAATTAAAGTACTTTATGGCTATGCAATAAAAGATGGTGGGTAGGATTTAATAAACTCTATGCAGGAGTGAATCATGTCCATTTCCGCATAGCCCTAACAGCAGCACACCTTGATATTCATGAAGATGCACTACTGATACGGCTAAGCTGACATGGACACTACTGAGTGCAGGGGGTATGTTTTAGTAGCATATCCAACACACCCCCTGCGCTCTGAAAGTGCCGTACGGCACTTTCTAAGTGCTTTCAGTGTCTGCAAACACTGAAAGTAGGAAATGTAGATAGGAAGCAATGCAGGGCATGTGTGACAGGTACTGTCACACAACCCCTGCATCGTTAAAGGGCTGTATGGCAGTTTCTAAGTGCTATCAGTGTCCATGGACACCGAAAGCAGCTATTTAGATAGGAAGCAATGCAGAGTGTGTGTGTGTGTGTGACAGGTACTGTGACACACCCCTTGCAATGCAAAAGTGACATACGGCACCTTTAACATGTCCCAACCTCTCAGAGGAAAAAAACTGGCCAAAGCCTAAAATGGTGGGGGGATAAGTAGGGCAGATCATAAATATTGCCCTTACAAACTTAGATAGATGATAGAGGAGAAGGGTTTCTATTAATATAACAACATGTAGCGAAGGACTAGAAGTCTGAAACCCAAATGTATGCCATTATGTAGTGACTTTAATCCTGATATGCCCCACACAGATGTAGACATTTGATAGAATGACAGGTAGTGCATTACCAAATATGCTTTACCAAATATACCAAAAGTGATTTTATTATTTTATTTCATTCTAAGTTAAATTTAAGCATAGCTGAGCAGGTTTGCCCATTATGGCCCTCTTCTCAGCATTGCTTAAACATCTCATAGGAGCCAAATTATTATGTATAGCTAAAATTGTAACAATTAGATAGCATAGTGGTTAGAGTCCCGGCTTTGCATGCAGGCATTCACAGTTTGAGTACCACAACAGGCACTTTACTTTTACAAGGGAAACCATTGTTAAAATTATTTTTTTATGTTAAATTATGTAGTAAGTGATATTTGTCACCCAGAGTAGTGTAGCTGGTCCAAAATGAAAGTGTGAGTGCATATAACATGTAAAATCACCCATGTGTACACAAGTGTCCCATGCAGTATAGTCACACCCCAAGGTAATGCAGGGGGATGTCATGTAAAGGAAATCATACACACTTAATAATATGTCAGTAATGGTGAATTAATCTACAATCTTGATATTTTTTCAAATGAAAACTGAGCAATGCTAAGCAGTGCTCAGCTCTGCTTAGCTGGTTTAAGCATTGCTTAGATGTAAATCCTAAGAAGCAGTCAGCTCAGCTAAGTGGAATTGCATACTGCTACGCACTACTCAGCATCTACCCCTTTAAACACAGGTCACCTCCAGTTAATGGGTTTGTGCGTTGCTAAGCTGTGCTCAGCATTTTCAAAATGGTCCTATGACGGTAAAGGGCTGGAATATGGGCCTATTTAAACCATACAGCCAGAACATGTTGTAGTTTGATCTGTGTGGGAACTATGTCAGGTTTGGAGAGGTGTCGGACTTTTGGGAGCAGCGCTGGGGCATTTTGGAGTCCAGGGTCATGGCTGGGCTCCTCAAATCAAACCATGATGACAGACTGCTGCAGGGACAGTACCAGGGCTCACAGTATAAAGCAAAGGCCTGGGACCATCTGGCAAGCGACCTCACCAGTGCCACTGGTATCCCCCGAACTGGTGAGCAGGTATGGCATCACTATGCTGACCTAAAGTGGAGGAGGGGGGGGCTCTTGGCCCAATGGATTCAAGATGCTTGGGACAACCATGCTCCAGCAGTTTTTAAGTATCTCCGATATAACTGTACCAAATTCTAGCCTGAGTATGTGATAGATTGGTATGTATAATGTTTGATTCTCACCCCTACAACTGCAGCAGAGAGGACTAGCAATATTGAGGTCCATGCCGACAGACTGACATGCATGTGCCGACATGCTGGTGAGGACAGATCTATCTTGCAGTATATAGTACCATAAGGTATAAGGAGTACATTGTTTACTGCCAGTAGGTATAGTGTGTACTGTGTCTAATGAATAAATGATGTATGTTACACTAATATTGATCCACATGATATCCATTAATAAAAGTGTCATTTCACGGTAATAAAGATTTATACCACAAACTGTTGTGTTTGCTCTGGTATGTTGCTGTAGAAACAGAATGTGTACAGGTTTTTCACACCAAATATGGTGTTGACATAAGAATTAACTGAGGCTGTTCTGAGAACCAGCTAGCATGCAAAACAGTAGAATGTGGAGCTGTAAAACAAGATTTAAAGGAAATGTAATATTGTATGCACTAAGATCTGAATCCCGAATAGTAATGTCTACAATATTATAGTGTGTCCCCCCCTGCTGCATTGCAATATTGTGTTACCTTTTGCTTTCCAGATTATATTATTTCAAAGGATTAAAACACAGTACAATAACTAATTGCCATGCACGACTGTCAGGATTACAAGGTCAGACTGTCTAACCCAGAGAGTATTAGGCAGAAATCAGTCAAGCAAGAGACATCAGTTTCCCGGTGGCTCAGTGTGATGGAAAATAGCCCTGTTGTTCATTTTAGCACGCCCAGACACTGATTGAATCCAGGGAGTGGTACTGAGATGTATGTATATATATACCCTAAAGAAATCCTGAATATTTGTAGAAACAGAAAGTGTTAACAGATATTTTCTCTGCAGGTCTTACAGGTAAAGAAATGTGTGTAGTAGCTGTATGAAAGGTATACTAATACACTGTGTACAAACTGTTCCACTGTCCAAACCCATATGCCTGCAAATGACAGCAGGATAAGTACATACACCATGGACTCTCCCCAATACATGTCCCTCAAGTGTCATGCTCTCATGGCTAGTGGTCACTGCTGCCAATAACCTTGTACACAGATTAGAATCCAGGGAAGTATGCCAGTAGCAGACTCGCACAACATCAGTGCACGATGCCCATTCTCTGTCAAGTATGTAACCCCGACATGTACAAGCCCCCTCCAGTAATGTAGCCATTGTTCTTCCAGTCACGCAAGAGAGATCAGTTTCCCAGTAGCTCAGTGTGATGAAAAATAGGCCTGTTGTTCATTTTAGCACACCCAGACACAGATCGAATCCAGGGAGTGGTACCGAGATGTGTGCATATATACACTAAAGAAATCATACCTTTTTGTTCTGTCCAAACAATACCTTTTGTACTTTCCAAACCCATATGCCTGCAAATGATAGCAGGATAGACACATACACCATGCACACTCCCCAATACGTCTTTCAAGTGTCACACTGTCACAGCTGGTGGTCACTGCTGTCAACCACCTTGGAGACAGATAGGAATCCAGGGAAGTATGCCAGTAGCAGACTCGCACAACATCAGTGCAGGGTACCCCTTCTTTGTCAGATATGTAACCCTGACATGTACAAGCCCCCTCTAGTAATGTACCCATAGTTGTCGCAGTGTGCCTCATACCATTACAGGTAAACAATTTAACATGTATGCATGTGCTACAAAAGCTATGGGCCATAGGTAGATGCAAAGTGAGGACAGACCTGTAGAGCATTGAGCAGTACTGTTGTGAAAAATTGAAGCCTATGCAGTTGTTAATTGACTTTTTTCTCTCTACCCACCCCTCATCTGCATCATTTATTATTATTCATATACTACGGGAATGTTTTTCTCAAAACCTAATTTTGGGACATGTTTTCTATTATTGTTCATATATTTAATTGTTCAAATACCATTGTTGGCGGCCTGTTGACGTCAATGTAACTGGCATGCTTTTACAATGCTTACTGTTGTTTCATTTATGCATGTGTTCTGTTTGCTATGCAACTGTTTCAAATTTCTTGGTTTGGGTTAATTGGAACACCCACACATTCTGTTATAAGTAATATATCTTGGATAACCTCAACATTATACCATGTTTGGGAAGGCAGATCCTGGCAGATCCACCTGTCCCACCTCATATGGCCATAACACCAGGCCCCAGCATGTCTGGGACCCAACCTTGAATTTACTCATCCTCTGGTCCTGCACCACCTTCGAGTGGAACTGCCTCTGGGGACAGGGCCCATCCTCCCGGGCACTGAGAGTGGCCTGTCACCCACTGCAAGTTCTGGGGTATGGTGCGCAGTGTCATTGTCTCCGAGTTGAATGGATGGCTGTGCCAGATGGACGGCTGCCTGGTGCACCTGGAGGGGCACGCTGCCCCTGTTGTACAACCCCCAGCACAGCCACCTTCGGGGCCATGAAGGTGCAGTGGTGACTGCCTATGGGTGGGGACCTCAGTCCCACTGTATCCATTTGGGGGCTCATGGGCCTCTGATTCCCAGCAACTCTCATCCAAGGTGTTTACTCCCATGTTTCATATACCCCCGTCTGCTGTCTTGTGTGTCTTGTCTTTCTGCAAATGCAACCTATCCTACCCAACCTACCTCCCCAAATATACCTACAGCCCTTCCCCAACATCCCACTCTCACCTAATAAAAAGGGCATCTGTCCCAAAAAAAAAATCATTGCCCTATACATAGCTCTACATTTTTGCCCCCATGTCCAGTGAAATAAATCAATCAACACTCAAATTACTGTACAAATGTATGCTGCCAACACCCCTCCCTGTGGGGTGTGAAGCTGTAAATTAAAAATTTTCCACATCAGTCACAGCTGTTGCTGCAGTAGAAATGTAGAGGCTATGGTCCTTTCCTACACCTCCCCTAGCTGGTTTTCATGTTTTACCCCCTGCTTGTCCCCATTTCACCACTTTCCTACCACCCCTTTTTCTTTTCTTTATTTAAAGTGAGCATGGGTGTAAGCATTGTTAAGTGAAGCTAAGAAGACTTAACTGTCTGTCAGCATCGCATCGCTTAGCTTTGCACAAAACTGTGCAAACCCACTTACAACTTCTTAAACGTGTTTTAATCACTCTGTCGCCATTAGTCCTTGCCGTGCCCAGCTGAGTCTCAAACCCAGGATGCTGTGCACTACAATCACAGCAATTTACCACTACACCATTTGAGTTGGGAGAATTTGTAATGCTTTTACAAACATATCAATCATTATGGTAATTTAATATTAATGAAAAAAGTCATCACCACCCAGTCTTGAAGCAAGGACCCTGTACACTACAATGACAGCAACATACCTCTACACCATCTGAGCTGTGAGGATTTGTAATGCTTTTACACATATATCATGCACTACAGTCATTTAATATGAGAGAATACATATCTGTAGTACTCATATATATATATATATATATATATATATATATAAATATAAATATCCCTCCTACAGTGTCATCTTCCTTGGTAAGATCATACAACATAGCCATCACTGTTGAGGTCACCATCGCCCTGCCCCCCCTCTTTGTCAGGGTCAAACAAAAATAACTTTCCAAAACTGACTATAAATCTCCTCAGAGCAGGTAGAAGTAGCTTTACAGCCACCGTCCCATCAGTTGGAACTAGCAGTAGTGTCCAAGCCTACACCACAATACTATGTGAGCACCTACATAGCTGTATGGACTCAGCAATACCTGACAGGACAAAATTATCTCCCTCAAGGTACGGTAAACCTCTGTGTTGGACAGCAGCAATACACAAATACCATAATAGGTGGAAATAATTGCTGGACAGGGCCAAGAAGGAGGAGGTGCTTAACTGGAAACAATGTCACCTGGGTTTGAATGAGCAAATATGGTCACAGGTGAATTACCCTAGGGCTATCTTTGAGTGAAAATTGGACACATGCACCAAGGCCAATCACTAGGCCTTCCACACATATATCTGCAATCCCAGACGAAACACCCAAATCTCCTCTGTAGTAGTAATCAATAACACCACATGCACATATGGCATAGATATAGCCAACCCGCTGCAGACAGGGTAAGTGTAAACATCACCCCCCTGTCCCCCCATTGGTACACATGGACATGCACAGCACCTGCTCTTCTCCCCTCACCTTCAGGAAGCAGGTCCATAATGCCCTCTCAAAGGCAACACACAGAAGTCTCCATAGGCCAGATACCATCCCTGGCTGCATCCTACATGAACTCAGGCATGAGCTTTCAGATCCATTACACATTGTAGTCAACCAAAGCCTGAGCACCAGTGTCATCCCATCTGCACAGAGGACAGCCACTGTCATCCCTATACACAAAGGCGGAGCAATCCACTGACCCAGCCAGTCATATGCACATCAGCCTAACTAGTCTGATCTGCAACGGCATGGAAGGCAATATCAAGGACCTTATAAACAGGAACACTGGCAACCTCCAAATGCTTGAGCCCACAAAGTGTGGTATTGTCAAAGGGAGATCAGGCCTGTTATACCTGGTCAACTTCTCTGAAGAGGTCAACAAACACAAGGAGCAGGGGAAGATGGTGCACACTGCCTACCTTCACCTAGCCCAAATCTCTCGCAATAATCCCCAGGCAGCCATGATACATAAGCCTACACAGTTAGGCATCAACGTGTATGTTACAAGATGGGTAGCTAACTGGCTGGTCAAAGTAGTGGAAGCCACCTCTAGTAGTAGACTCTTACAGAACGGTGTACCACAAAGATCAGTCTGGGGGCCTCTACTGTTTGAGATACACATTTCTGAGGTACAAGACAAAACCAGTGGTCTTTGACTGACCAGGTTTACAGATGATTGCAAGCTGGGCACTGTTTTACATTCCCCTACTGATGTGAGCATCCCACAAGAGGCCCTTACCCAAATTAATGACTGGTGCAAAAAGCATTGACTCAAACTGAATTCCAGAAAATGCATAATTTTCCCTGTTGTGGTAGATGTCATCCACACTAATTATGACAGTAATAACAATGTACTGAGAATGCAATCAGGTATGAGGCAACTTGTACACCTAGGTTGGTAGCAACCTGACAGTTTCCCACTGTGTTGGAACCATTGTACGGAAGGCTGTCTACATGGCCCACCTCACAAATACGGGTATGCCATCCAGGAACCAAGAGGCCACACTATTTCTGTACTCCACCCTTATCAGATGCATTACCGAGTACAATGGCTCCTTTGGCATGTACCTTGCCAAGCAAATGCAGCAGTTGCAGAGACCATAGAGATTCCTGACCAAGCAAATCCAGCATCTGCAACACCTATCCTATACAGATAGGCTGAAAGCCCTGTCCCTGTACTAAGTCTCATACAGACTGCTCATAGGCAACCTGTATCTGGCATACAAGGCCATTTTCAAACTAGCCTTGATGGCGTTTTTGCATATTCATAAGACAAACCTCACTCATGCAACATGAAGACAAGGCCCTCATCTGGTCTGTGACATGTATACTACTTGTTAGTGGGATAGTGTAGTGTCCCACACAATACACTGTCTGCAAAGTACACTCCCTCCCCATGTCTAGCAAAGTACATGTATAGCCCTCTTGAAGAAGAAGCTGGACAACTGCATGGGAAATGGAAAAGACACCCCTGGGATTTTGTTTGTGCCGCAGCTGGGCAGGGGATACAGGTGATGGCTTTGAAGGGACATGGGCAAAAGTCTGGTCTAGGCTTATGAGGGCATCCTGGCCAATAGCCTGGTATCTTCTTATGAAGCTATGCACCTAGTACTTTACATGTTTCCTGTATGTCCTGCAATGTTGTCTGAAATGAATCCATGTGAGTCTGAACTGTGTAAGTACTGCACTGATACAGTATTCTCTTGTTCCTTCATTAGTTATTATCACAAATCATTAAACCTTGTCATTGTGTTTGGTCTGTATAGCAGTAAGTTAGCTCTTACAGTACTTGCATATGCACTTGGTGACACTGTATAGCTCACTCAAATAGCCTTGGTCTTGGTCACACTTAACATTCTGCTAACAGGCCCATCACACAGTAGGATTTCTCACCCTTTGTTGAGGGCCTTACAGTAGCTGTTAAAGAGATGGACTGTGGCAGTCAGAACTACTGTAAGGTCTGGCCTGAAGGGCCCATACCAGGAGAGTGTGTGTGTGTGTGTGTGTGTGTGTGTGTGTGTGTGTGTGTGTGTGTGTGTGTGTGTGTGTGTGTATCAGCAAACATAATACTGCAGGGTTTAAAATTTATGTTGTCTTACCCTCACAGGTGAACATGGGGGTTGGTGTCTCCCCCACACAACTTGATGTCCGTGTCTTAGCAGACTCTCAAGATAATGATGGTCCATAATGAGGCACAGGTTGGGTTGTCGGGCCTGAATCTGTGCCATTGGTTGGTGTCTCACTTTCATCCACAATGTCCCTGCACAAGGTTAGTACGCCCACAGATAACCAGTCCGCAGCAGCCACAGATAATGGACAGGTGGAGGGTGATGGCATGGAACCGGTTAGTGTGGTGACTATGGCAAGGGTGAGTGTAGACACTAGCCATAACCAGACAGCAGACATCACACACAGGCAGATGAACAGGGGTGCTCGACAGTGGACTGCTGCAAGTTCCACAGCAGGTGTCACCAGATGCATGTTATGGTCCATCATGGAGGCACAGGCGTGTACTGACTGTAACACCAGACAGATGCTCAGGGTCATGAATTCAGCACTTCCTGCCATGCATGACAACCTTCATGGCATTTGTGATGCCAGACATAATTTTGCCGATGTCATGGATAGACGGAGGGGTGAGATATTGTCACTGCTCGACCATGCAATGTCTGTGCCTGAGCATGTGGTGGGAGTAGGGGATTGGCCAGCTGGATGTAGGTCAGCAACATGATCAGCTGAGAGCTCAAGTGGCCGTGCACATTCACAGTCTCATAGTGGCATTACCACCAACACTATCAGAGGAGGGGTGCTGTCCACACCACACAGGATCAGGCCATAGGCACGTGGTCCTGGCCAGTCCCATCAGGGATGCAGATCCAGCAGACAGCAGTCACCACTGGGGAGTAGTACTGCATCTGTCCTTGGGCCTGGTGGTGCCAGTGAGACTCCTGACAGAACCAGTTCCCACTTCCCTGCCAGGAGACGGTGAACCGTATATCCTGCCATGTATGGTCCATGGCTGTCTAACATAGCCCTGTGTCGGGCATCCACATGGCTTGATTGTGTGCAAACACTCACACATCTGTATCACAGGCCGGTCACCATCAGACATGCAGCTCCTCTGCACAGCCCAGTTGAACACCACCCCTCGAGACACACACACACACAATGTCAATCATATGGCCCAGCCTAGGCCTCTGGCAATCCCACACCACACCACACCTCATGCATGTGATGATACTTGTGCCACAACCCTGTTATCCATACCATTGATGCAGGGACAGGCTGAATATAGTACAGTGTAGTAATGTAATGCTATGTAAGGTGCTGTCTGCTGGCAATAGTTATGGGTACACATTGAGGTGTATATATCTTGTTAACCATGATGCATTATTGCCGTTAGTATTGCTGACTGACTGTAGTGTCGTGTACTGTATTCTGGTTGTGTTCCAGGTGTCTGTGTGTCTGCAAGCTGTGGGCCTGCTGACAGTAGCAATGATGAGTATGGCGGAGTGGAAACACAGTGACTTTTTCATAACCAAGGTACAGCTGTATATGTACATGTTTACCAGGTGTGTTTACATGCAACAGTGTGTAAGGGACAATGGTGGCAGACAGTGTGACCTTGCATACATATCCTTGACACAGCCAGCTAGCCTTCATACATGTCACCTGGGTGTTCTGTAGGACTGCAGGCTCACACATACAGAGGAGGTTACTTGAGTACTGGCACTGGGTCCCTCACAAGCTTAGCCATTACTTTAAATGCAACAGATTCACCTATCAGCACCTGTTGCCCCTGCCATTTCTGTCCCATCCACTCAACCTTCATGCAGTTGATGAGAGTATGCCTGGTACTGTGAATGACAGGTTTGGGGCATGTATTCCTGACACAGGTCAGCCTGTGTTAGTCTAACTTGACAATCACCAGCATGTGTGACTGCTAACTAAAATGCTAATCTGGCCTCTCGTGCTGGTACAGCAATCAGAGTCATAGTTCTGTACATGGGGGCAGCTGTTGAAGGGCTGAGCACAGCCCCTACCTGCACAGTCTTGCGAATGATAGTGCTAGATACATAACACAAATAGCACAGAGGTAATGTAGTGTTGCAGTTTCTGCCACTACTATTCAAGTGGGTGACAATTGCAGGGGCTGTTAGGATTGCCAGTGGTGGGTTCAGAGACCCTTAACATGTAGAGCCATCTGTCACACACACACACTGCTGCATGGGGACATGCATTGAAACATGCATGCACATGGAGTTGACATTTTGCAGAGTAGATGACCTACCCATCTATTTATGCACAATACACAGTGATACAACCACTGCATGCACCACAGTGGCTTGGTGTTAGAAACTGTGTAACTGTGCTTGTACGGTGGATGACATCTGTATGGGATGAAACTAGGTTGGCGATGGGAGAGTTCACAGGGTGGAAGAGGCACACAAAATTGTATAGCCATCACATACACACAGTAAAGACAGCCACAGGGGCTGTGCATATGGAAACACATACACAGTTGCCAATAGACATATTAGTAACCCTACGTATCCAATTGTATGTACTATAGTGCTACGTACACATGACATGCTCCACATAGATTATATACCTGGGACATAACACACAACCTCTTACAACAAGTAATCTTGGGAATGCCTTCATGGATGGTGGGATAACCCACCAGAAATAGCGACTGGTCTCATCTACTGCTCCTACAAACCTGCAGAATTGATAGAGTGACAGACTTTGTATCAGCATGATGTGCCAGTCAGGTACGATGTCTGATGCTGGCATGTGTGTCAGTATGGTAACTGTGACATATTTGGCAATGATATAACAGTAATGCTCATCGTTAGGGGACACAGACCATGTATAGGTTGCAAACGTGGATAGTCCATGTACATCTGCACATATGACTGGTATGGGCTGTATAGTGTTACATGGTGCATGTGAGGCAGATGCCATTAACAGGATCTTTAAAGAAATGTGACTCTGACACACACAAACAGAGTAGCCAGTATTGAGTTTAGGATCCCTACCTATCTAATTATGTGTACTACAATGTTATGCAGTTATCACACGCACCACAGAGCTTATAGGCTTTAACAGTGTCCCAAGGTATATCTAATGTGAATTACATCATGAGCTCTTGTAAAGTATGGCAATGGGAAATGTACTGGGTGGGAAGGGGATCAAAATACATTACCCTACAAACATACACACACACTTGCCAGAACTGAGAGTAGAACCCCTGCCTATTTAGATATTTGTACTATAGTGTTACACAGTTATCACACACACTTACATTTGTCAGGATTTGGATTAGAACTTCTACCTATCTAGTTATTTTTACTATAGCGTTATGGAGTTATCGCACGCACTACAGAGCTTATAGGGCTGACACGTGTCCAAAGGTACTTCTAAGGTGAATGACATCGGCAGGACTGCTAAAGTACGGCATTGGTAAGCATTGTGGGTGGGAAAGTCCTCAAAATACTTCATCCTACAAACATACACACTTACAAACACTTGTACATACACACACACACACACATTTACTAGAACTGAGAATAGAACCCCTATCTAGTTATTTGTACTATACTGTTACATAGTTATTGCACATGCCAAAGAGCTTATAGGGGTGGGGCTGTTCAAAGGTACTTCTAAGGTGAATGACATCAGCAGGACTCCTTAAGTAGGGCACTGGGGAAGTATACTGCTGGGAATGGCCTAAAATTGTTTCACTTACAAACACACACACCCACACACATGCTTACATTTGCCAGGACTGAGATTAGAACCCCTACCCATCTAGTTATTTGTACTATAGTGTTACACAGTTATCACACACACTACAGAGCTTATAAGGCTGACAAGTGTCCAATGGTACTTCTAAGGGGAATGACATCAGCAGATCTTGTGAAGTAGGGCAATGGGAAGTGTACTGAGTGGAAACAGCCTCTTAATACTTAAACCTACAGGCAGGTGATGTGATATTGTAACCCCCACATCAGTACTATTACACAATGGAGCTCACCTTCATGCTGTCATGTGCGACTGGTTATGGCCAGTATGCAACTGTCCACAGCAGGACACCACTCTATGCCATTCAGAGTATCCCTGTGTATGACTCACTCTGTGTGTGTGTGTCTCCCTGTCTCTCTCTCTCTCTCTCCCTCTCTCAATCAGTGTCTGTCTCTCTCTTCCCATCTATGTGTGTATGCTTGACATATTGTTATATGTTGCCCATATATATGTCTGTGTATCACACGCAACAGATGCAGATATATCACATATGGACCACCTACAGCTAGCTGAGGGTAATCCTGTCTTATGGGTGTGTGTAGAGATAGTTAAGGTGTACATAGCTGTCTCTATGCAAAGACATATGTGCACAATACAGTAATATAGTCTGATGTTGGTTCCAACATGGGCTGTGATTCTCTAAGTGTAGGAACATGCCCAGTATGACCTTCTATAGTAAGAATGGGACTCCATTCCAGACGTAGTTATACTCCAGTCTGGGGTTATATGTGCTACAGCCATACCTTTCAGAATTAAACAGGAAGTTGCTAGAGGTGCAGGGTTTGTTTTAGCAGACGTTTCTGATGTATCTGAAGTCTGACACTGGAATGTATTGTGTAATTACCTACTGACTGACATCCTCAAATCATCACAGTGCTTTACCAGAGGAACACAAGATGTATGATGCACAAACCAATATTATGAGCCTAACTATAGACATTCTTGCCCAAAAAGGGCAGTTGAGAGGTGTTGCTACAGCCGGTTGACTGATGAAGCTATGTAAACAGTTCAGCAATTTGGTGATCTACTGGCTGGGGATCTCCTGCTTGTGTTGTATTCTTCTTACCTGAAAAGTCATATCCCGGTGTGGCCATACCTCTTAAATGTACAGTTTGTGGCAGATTGTCCAGGAGTTTGTCTAAAGTTTCGTCCAGTCTACATAAACTTGTGTTTTTATGGCAAGTTAGTTGCAAATAATTAAAGACTGACGTTACAAAATGACAGACATTGTTTCAGACTTCATAACCTTCAGACAATTCCTGCTAATGCAAAACCCGTTATTCTACCAACTTTCTCAGTTTGTAAGAGCAATATTTACAACACGTGCCTATCATTGGGCCTTTGTCCCACCTTTATTTATGACCCTGTCCAGATGTCTTGGTGTTACAGGTTCAGAGGTATGGGTGTGGGTGCAGAGTGCACTCTACTCTACTGCAGAAATGTCTATTATATGTGTAGTATATTCCACATAGCACTGTGTGACATCCAGGTATGTCAGTGTATAGGTTGATATGATATTAGTGGGGTACTGGCCCTGAAGCCCTTATAACCCACGCAGACGGGAGCGTAGCCCATGTTAAGACATGCCAGCACAGAGTCCCTGTCTAGCAGGGACACAGATGCAATCACAGGAATGTATTTTGTGTTTCCCATGCACTTATACAGGCAGCACATCACTAGGGGTATTGAGGCACTTGGCTTGATGTGGACAGGGAGTGTATTCCACAGATGTGGAAGTGTGTGGGACACATCTGTCTCACCAACAAGCCATATTGATATCACAGACCAGGTTGATGTTGTGCCTATAGGTTGATCGAGTGGGCCTTGACTTCCATATGTGCAACAGTCCCATCAAGGCAGGGTCTGGATTGCTTTGTATGCCAGACAGGGGTCACCTCAGCAGGGTCTGTATGGAATGGGGTAGAGGGACAGTGCTGTTAGGCTATCTGTGTTGGGCAGGTGTTTGAGGTAAGGCCTTAGTGTTTGCAAGATCCTGGTGTGTGGAGTTTGCATGGTCGGTTGTGTGTACGTTTGTGGAGACTTCATGTAGTTCTGCCTCTGAGGTGTCCTTGGTTGGGTTTTTGTTTTGTTGCGGACCTCCACTAACATGGGTGTGTGTTGTGTATTTGCAGGTGATGTTTACTGACTCCATACAGTGCATGGCACCTTTGTTACTGCACAGTTTCCATTTGTCTGGCCAGTGGCTCCCCTTTCCCTTATGTGTGTCTTTTTGTCTTTCTGTAGTCCAGTCACAGGCATTGCCTACAATGGCTACTGTTACTTATTTGTAATTCTGATGTGAGTGGAGTAAATGCTGTAACATCACACACAAGGTTGTGAACTTCACACCTCTGAGTGTACCTATTTAGCAGGTTGTCCATCATTGCACCACTACATTTGCTGTGGTCCTCAGATGGTTTGTGTTGCTATATGTTATTATGAAGCTACATGTTGGCCTAGCTGTCAAACTATCACAGACTGACATCTAGACAGGCCCATATATGACAGTAAAAGGCACACAGATGGGGACAAGGTGTTAATGCTGTTCTGTCACACAGACAGTTAGGAGACAGTTTGGCATTTACTTGCTTTTTCTTATGGGTATGACATCTGCTTCCCCACTGTCTGCCATTGATGTTTTGACAAGACCCTTTCTTGTTTTGCAAATAGTTGGCAGGCAAATGCAATGTTAGGACAAGCAGAACAGTTATAAAAGTCATACTTGTGCTCCTTTTGTGACAACCTGTCATTCCAGGGGTATGGATAGTGGCCAGTGACATATTGTCAGTGCAGACACAGTAAGTTGGCAGCCTTTTATGACCTGGCAGTACACTTACCTTCAGGTACCTGCTGTCCTACTAGACACCATACCTCCCAACAATTTACAGCCAGACATTTGGACAAAGCCACAAGTAATTTGGGGACAAAGGCCTACATATAGGGACCATTGTTAACTATTGGCCTTACAAACCTAGAAAGGTGATACAATAACAGGTTTTGCATTAGCATGCATTTTCCTAAAGGGTATGAAGTCTGAAACTATAATCTGTCATTTTCTGACCTTAGTCTTTTGTAGTTTGCCAATGATTTGCCAGACAACCACGATTTCATGATAAGGAGACCATGGATATGATGCAAACCTCTGGACATTCTGCAAAATGTCTGTACAGTTGAGGAGTATGCTAGGCACTGTGTAAGTTACTCTGAGCTGTGAACTGTCCATATGTGTGGCCCCCTCTCCAGCATTCCTGCAGTAACAGATACTGACATCTGAACAGTGTGTACACTCCTACTGTATGTGTATTTGACATTAATAGTTGGCACTGCAGTTCTTGGAACATGGACCCTGTCAACCACAATGCTGTACTTAGGCCACTAAGACATGACACCCAGGAGTAAGTGCAGGCCACATACTGACCGTATTGACCACACACATATACATAGATCATTGACTCCTGCATACTTTGGACATGCATCAAGTTGACTGGGACAGCCCTGGGGATGTGTGCTCTGCTGCTTATACCCTGCATTTCTATGGGAACATGTGTGTGTTTGGGAGGGGCACACCTGTCAACTGTTTACATTTGCATGGATTTCCCTTTACATTTTGGTTCTATTTAGCAAAGTATTGTGCCTGTCTGGGAGACTACAGGGATACCACTAAAGACCACAGGTTAGAGTGTAAGGGCAGACATTTGGGTTTCAGACTTCTTACCCTTCAGAGCCTTACTGCAACTGCAAGACCTGCTGTGATATCACTGTGCAAGTCTGTATGGGCATATTTCATCATTGTCCCCATTTGTGGGCTTTTACCAGACGTTTCTTTATGGTTTTCTATGGCTAACTTGCTGGGGGAGGCTGAGGGGTGCGTATGGGACCCCTACACTGACATCCACGCATGTGACCTATGACCCCCCCCACATATAATGCAGTGAGATCAGTCACCTTGAGGACTACTGCATAGTGTGGGGAAGGCAGTATTGGGCAGACATTTCCTGCTGTCCCACATAGCTGTCGGTTGTCTGCTGCTATCTCAGTAGGCCACTCCATTCTCTTGCATGCATGCAGCAATTCCATAGCTATGCTAGCAGAACATAGTACTCCATTCATTTATTATTAAGAAGATTGACTTGCCTTGTGCCTGCGGCAGTTGTGAGGATAGTGCTCGAGGCTGGCTCTGTCGGATGCATGCAGTACACAGCCTATACATGGTAAGATACTGGTAATGTGATGTGTATGGCATCCATTTTACTGTGGGCGCAAGTTGGAGAGAGGTGTAAATCCCTGGGTCCCTACGTGTCAGTGTGTGTGCTATGCATTGCCTTTTTGCCAAGGCCTGGGCATACTGGGCATGTCTTCATCTGCCTACAGGAGGCAGCTCAGGGGGTTCCTCCTCTGAGTCGCCCCTGTGCCTGTGGGCATTGGCAATGGTGGGGGGCTGTGTTGCACTTCCCCGTGATGCTCCTGCTGCAGCTGTTTCTGCAGGAGCATATTGTGTAGCATGGCACATACTTGAACATGTGTGCACATGTGGCTGGAGATTACTGCCGGGCTCCACCCGATATGTTGAAGCAGAGGAACAGTGAGAGAAGCATCCCAAACACACCCTCTATAATGTTCCTGATTGTGTGTGTACCTCATTATGGCATTCTTCAGTGTGTGTGTGTGCGCATTTCTGATGGGTGTCATTATCCACGGCTCCAGTGCATATCCAGCATCCCCCACCAGATAGCCATATGGGATGCCACCCCCCTGGCAAATGCCTGGTACAGCTGTGAGGCATGTCAGATGTGGGAGTCGTGATAACTACCAGCACACCCATTCATGATAGTGTTCTGGGCATTGCACATGACCTGGCAGTTGACGTACTAACAGCCCTTGCAGTTGACATAGACTCTACCCTCTTCACCGGGTGGTGCCTTGATGTGGATGTGTGTGCCGTTTATGGCACCTAGTACCTCGGGGTAGTCTGCTACACCGGTGTAAGAGACGTATATTGCTGTTCCTCTACTCACGGGTGCTGGGGAAATATATGTGATCACGAGCATGTGTTTCGCATGACATCCAGGAACTAGTGGAGTACCCTGGATGCAGATGCCTGTGAGATCCCCATGATGTCCTCAGTAGGTCTTTGAAAGGTACCTGTATCTAGTATTCTTAAGGCTACACATACCTTGGTTTCAACTGAGATGGGTTCCCCTCCGTTGGCTCTGGGTCTCAGGCGAGCACAGCTCACAGAGTTGCTGAAGTAAGTCCCCGTCCACCCTGTAGCACTCTAGTATCTCCAGATCATGTATCCCGAGGTAGGTTACCCAGGGTCTGAACACTTTTCTCCTCCACCTCAGTCTGGGACGGTTGTCAGCATTATCCTCCTCACTGCCCTCAGCCTCTAGCACACACTGATGTATCAAAGTGACAGCAGCCCCTAACATTTTGTCAGTTAAAATTGCACAGAGTGTGTACACCAGTGGTGCAGAGTTTGTGGGGATAAAAACAGAATGAAAGGTGTTTGCATAGTTTATACTTGTGTGCTGCAGATGCTGGCTGTGTGATTGGCTGACTATGTTACATTCCACCTGCCAGCTATATTATTTGTACTTGAGTGCCTTTATTCTGCTATTTTCCATTTTTGTTCTTCCCATTTGTGCCCCTTCTAAGCCCTGTGGCACACCGTGCAAACCCGCTGCTCAAATGTAAACAATTCTGCTAATTCCTGTTCTTTTTTTTTTAATTTCTATTGTGTTTAAGCCCCGCGGCTTGCCACAAAAACCCTGTAGGTATAGTAAATAGTTGTCGAAAGATTTTACTCTTCTAACATATTCTGGAAGAATCACACCAAGTTCTTGTAAGCAAGTAAAACAGCTTTATTTTACATGCATGGAGACCTGCTACATGATAGTAGTATGCCAGCAGTTTGGTTACTTGTACTTTGAGTTCTCCTTATATAGACCCTCCTGCACGTACATACACGTAGCACAGAGGACTTTCATTAAAATTGATAGTTTGATTACTTGTTTTTACCAGCCAGTACCACAGTTATTCTTGCACCATTAACTTTCTTATCAGCAGTTTAAGATTAACTTCTGCATTCCTCAGTGATGAACATTTTCCAGAACATTTCAGTTTGCACGCAGTGAACATTTTTCTGCTTAACCCTTTAAATACAGAATACAAAATATGTTGACTTCAGTATTTTTCCACATTTCCCCCCTTACAACATTTTGTATATTGTTTATTTTACACAATCCCAGATACGTTGTATACCTTCTCATAATCAGAGAAATATGCTTTTGTAGCATTGGCAGAGATAACCTTCGATATTATCATTTTGATACATGGTATGCAACAGCAGCCAAGCAGCAAAAATATGATTGCACCAACACATACAGCAATTAAAATGTTCATCAACACAGAACCCCAGTTTCCAAACAGATTTTGGAAAAAGTCAGACAAGGGGTTTGGACCAGGTTTAGTCAGTTCAGAAACTTGTTGAATTATTTCAAGATGGCTCTGAATCGCGTGCTCGTTATCAGGAATGAACGAGCAGCACTCCTCGTGTGTGAGAGCGCAGGTACCTCCTTTCACCGCTAGGGTGAAATCGAGCGCCATACGGTTCTGCAACACTACCGTTCTCATCACCGTTAATTCGTCCGTCACCAATTCTAGCGCTGAAAATGTCGCATTACTCAGAGTCTCTAACAGTTTTGACAGTTTTCTCAGTTCCCAGATGGATTTTACTGTCCCATATGCTGGCAAAATACCAGCCCAAGCAATTACATCATCGCCTAGGTCCATATGTGAGAGTCCTTTGCTGCTGATGTGTGCCAAGTCATGGTGATAAATCCATGACGCATCAATGTTACCTACGGGATTAATAGGTTTATTAAGAGAACGTGCATTTCGTATTTTACTTTGAGGTAATACATTTGCGTGTCTGATAGCTGGTATCAGATATCCCAAAAAACAACTTCCTGACCAGCCATATGGTAACCATTTATATGCTTTCCTACCACAAATAAAATAACAATCATTCGTTTTTATGGTGATATTGGTTGCAAATTCATAACTCCCATTTGGCTTTAGCCCCACCTTAACTTTCCCAATCTTTTGAAAACACACTGTTCCGTTTTGGCGCCCCAGAAGAGGCAGCACCACCTTGTCTCTCAGTGGTACTTCTGTGGTTTCAAACAACAAACTATTCCAAGTATCATTTGTTCCCAGAGGGGCTGTCCCTAACATTAAGCCACTATGTACAGTAGGTATTACAGTACATACCCAACATTTTGAGACATTCATTGAGGATGCATATGCATATTTAATCGCTTGATATGTATTAAAGTTTGGATGCCAGCTGGTGTGTTTGTCTCTTTTTGAATGGCTAGCTTCATTAAAAGACAGAAATATTACAATCACAATAGTTATAAACAATAAAACATTGCAATAGAACCATTTTCTCTTATTCTCATTATTGTCCTTCATGATTGCTGCTGTCTGTTTGTTCCTCAGGGGAACTCAAGTCTTTATTTAACTGAAAATGTCTTACGATTTTGCAGTGCGTTAGGTGGATCCATGAGGACCTTTCTTTAATCCGAACTGCTGTTGGAGTTGCGATTAGCACCTGGTAGGGGCCCTCCCATTTGGGGGATGCCCGATTCTTGCGTTTTATTATTTTGATCCAGACCCACTCGCCGGGTCTGATTTCCGTGATCTTGTCGTCTCTTGAACCTGAAAAACAATCATTCGTTAAACAGCTGTTAGTATTGGTCAGCATTTTCGTCATGTACTCAGCTATCTCCTCACCCCCCTCACGTTCCGCAGGCAACAAGTTTTGCCACTGCGGGACGTAATAAGGTCTCCCATACAACAACTCAAATGGGGTGACTCCTTTTGAGGTGGGAGTTGTCCGCATGGAAAGGAGGGCTAGAGGTAGACAGGTAATCCAAGACTGATGTGTCTCGGCCATGAGTTTTCTCAACTTGCCTTTTAGAATGCCGTTATGGCGTTCCACCAACCCTGCTGACTGTGGGTGGTAGGCACAATGGTGTTTCAATTCAATTTGGAAAACTGTAGACAGTTTCTGAATGATCTGATTGACAAAATGCGTGCCGTTGTCAGAGTAGATGCGTGTAGGAAGTCCAAAGTGCGGAACGATGTGATTGACCAAAATTTTAGCCACTGTTTGAGCATCCGGATGTGTCACCGGAAAAGCCTCAACCCACTTAGTAAAGGCATCTACTATCACTAACACAAACTTCTTTAGTTGTGCCGGGGTCAATTCGATGAAGTCCATACATATTGTATGAAAAGGATAGGGGGGTGTTGGAAATAATGCCGGAGCAACTCTGACCCCTCCCCCGTGGTATTTAGCACATACTATGCAGGATAGACAAAAACGTTTTGCATATGCAATGAAACCCTTGGTCCAAAAGGTAAGGTGGATAATTCTAACCATAGCTGCAGGGCCCAGATGGGAAGGGCCATGCACAACTAGTGCTGCATACCTAAAAGATTAGTAGGCAAAACATATTTATTATCCGGTCCCACATAGATTCCTTTGTTCTGTCTAACACCATACCTAGTCCAGCGTTGTTTTTCCTGTACTGTGCTAAGTTCCTGCATGACTTGTAAGGTTTGCAAATCAAACTTATCTGTTGGTTGTAATTCTGTAGGTGTGGTTTCAAGTGAAAAGGTACTGGACATAGCTGCCTCTTTGTCTGCTTTGTCTGCTAGGGCATTACCAAGTGATACCGGGTCCTTAGCACGGGTATGAGCAGCGCATTTACAGATGGCCAAATCCCGTGGCCGTTGGATGGCTTGTAGTAATTCAAGGATTAGTTCTTTGTGCATGATGTCTTTTCCCCGAGGTTGTAACCATCCCCCTATTTTTCCATTGCTGAGCAAACACATGTACCGTAGAGAAGGCATATTGACTATCCGTATAGATAGTGACATTCCTGTCCTCTGAAAGGAGACATGCCCTTGTCACAGCAATCAGTTCCGCTGCTTGAGCGGATAAGTTCCCGGGGAGTGGTCTTGCCTCTATTATCTGAGTTGCAGTAGTAACTGCATACCCTACCTGCGTGGTGCCTGTTTCTGTTTTGCGTGCTGACCCATCTACAAACAGTGTCCAGTCCGCATGTAGTAAGGGTTGATCTTTAAGATCCGGTCTTGGTAGAACTTTAGAATGTATGAGATCTAAGCATACATGCGGGATACCGTCTTCAGCAACAGGTAGCAATGTCGCTGGATTTAAGGTAGTGCATCTCTCAATTGTCATGTGTGGCTGTGATAACAGCGTAGTCATACAAGATAAATGTCTGCTAGGTGACAGAAATGTTAACTTGTCCTGCAGAAGGATGACTGCTACAGAGTGCGGGACTTTTAACGTAAGATCATGGAACAATACCAACGTGGCAGACGCTTGTACCGCCAAAGCGGCTGCAATTACTGCTTGCACACAGTGTGGTAATGCTCGTGCTACTAAGTCTAATTTGCTAGAGTAAAATGCCAATGGTCTTAACTTATCTCCATACATTTGCATTAAAACAGATGTCATAAATCCCTGCTTGCAATCTACAGTCTGTATAAAGGTCTTATTGTAATCTGGAAACCCCAATGTCGCTGACCCAGCTATCAGTTGCTTGAGCCTAGTGAATGCCTGTACTGCCTTGTCTGTCCAGAGCAGCAAATCTTTTGCCGCCATCGGTATTGCAAAAATTAAGTCTGATAGTGGGTGCACTTCTTCGGTATAGTTGGGAATCCAACTATGACAGAAGTTCGTAATGCCTAAAAAGGACATCATTTCTTTTTTTGTAGTTGGCATGGGGGCTTGTAAAATAGCATTCTTTCTGCTGTCATCTAATCGCCTGCCCTTCCCAGAGATAGTATAACCCAGGTAACGTACTTCTAATTTACAAAATTGTAACTTAGACTTATTTACCTTATGTCCTTCGTGTGCCAGAAAGTGTAGTAGTCGAATAGTCTCGGACTTACAGAGTTCTTCCGTAGTCGCCAGGAGGATATCATCCACGATACAGCAGTAGGTGGCACCCTTGGGCTGGTTGGAACTGAGCCAAATTGGTGGACATCTCTTGTGAGAAGATGGTCGGACTTTCAGAATCCTGCGGTAACCTGGTATAGGTATAACGCTTGCCCATAAGCGTAAATGCAAACCAAAATCTACTATCTTCCTGCAAGGGAATAGAGAAAAAGGCATTACTGATATCAATTACAGAAAAGTAGTTATCCGTTGGAAGGATATCGTTCAGCAGAATAGACGGATCCGGGACTATGGGGGCCCGAGGTACCACCGCGGCATTTATTGCCTGTAAGTCTTGTACCATCCTCCATGTCCCATCCGTTTTTTTTACTGGAAATAAGGGCGTATTACGGTGAGTCTGTGCACAGAATTAATACTCCAGCTTTCAAAAGTGCTGTGATTACCGGTAAAATGCCCTCCTCTGCCTTTCTGCTCAAGGGATACTGCCGTTTATGAGGTCTAAATTCTGACTTGGGTGTAATCTTTACCTGTCCTGCCGTTCTAATCAGTCCAATATCGTGCTGACCCTGCGACCATAATGAGTTTGGAATCATCTGCAATTGAGATTCTTCCATGGGGGTAAGGAGACATAGTCATAATGTCCCAGGGGATTGTATCGGTTCGTCTTCCCAGAGGTGCACGGTCGGTCTGGCTTGTGTAACCCAGTTAAGTTTTTGAACCTGAATGCCCTTACCTGCCAACTGTTCTGGTGTCCATCCTACCCATTCAGTTATTTTCTTACCCACGAGGTACCATGACATTCCTTCACCCTCCGTGACTGAAATATGTGTGGTTAATTCATTCTTGTACAGCAGCTGCATATCCCTTGTAAGGCTACATGTGACTGCAGAATTACCTAGTGTGTCCCAAAAAAGGCTATGCAATACTAGTTTGGTGACTTTAAAACTAAGAAATTAATTTCTTTTCGTATTCTAAATCAGGTCCGGCACATCTTCTGTAATACATTGTGCAATGTAATGGATCTGACACCTTCGGATTTGTTATGCCGTATTTGCTTAATGCCAAATTTGTAAGAGCCGTCACTACACTCTGGGGGCCTGTCTCTATCAAATCATTACTATACCAGTAATGTAGATCTCCCTGCCCCTCTAATAGCATTGCACTATTCGGTTCAATTCTCCTTGCCACCATCCCAGTGGAGGTTGGGACGGCTGCTATGCCGAACACTTGCATTAAATCTCTTCCTAGTAAATGTACTGGGCAGATTTTTGAAATTACTACTCGGAACCGTATGGTTTGGTTCGTCTCTGGGTCGGTAAACCACAGAGGTTTGGACAATGGCTCTTTATAAATATGACCATTTGCTGCTTTTACAAGCACATATTCATCTGAGGTAACATCGGATGATATGGCAGTACTTCTGACTAACGTTCGTGAAGCCCCTGAGTCACAAAGAAATTCTATGTCTCGGCCCTCAACTTGCAATGTGATCACTGGTTGGGATTCCAATTGCATAGTTGATGCTAGTGCTGTTAGATTTACCATTTGATATTCCTCATTTTCTGCCATCTACTGTCCCCACCCATCGTCTTCACTTGTACCTACTTCCCCATTCTCACTTTCTTCTTCTTCCTCATACTCTCCATCTACGTCTTTTTGACCGTCATATAGTCATGCGGTACCACCGGAAGCAACCATCGGTTTCTCCGGTCCTCTGCAATCTCTGGCGAAATGTCCCTTCTTACCGCACTTAAAACACCCCCCCTCCTTTGCCTACCCTCGAAATCCTCAGAATGACTTATGCCTCCCCGTCCTCTTCCCCTGCCACGCCCTCTTCCGCGATTTGCGGAACCTTGAACTAACATTAAAGTTCCATCTTCACTAACTGTAAAAGTCTGGGCTTTTTTATCTTTTTTTTCCTTCAGGTATTTCTCAGCATGTCTAGCATAATCCATAAGGGGCTGTAGACGCGCTGTCCTGTGTGTGATCATATGCTTTTGTATAAAGTTACCAATGGCTGTCTGGCAGCCCTTTAGGAATGCATTTTTCAATTGCTGTTCATAGGGCGAGTCATTTTCCTGATTTTCTGCCTTAATCAACCCACTATGAGCATCAAAACATTGTGTGAGACGATGTAGATAATTGTCTACGGTTTCGTCATCTGATTGAACGCATTGATTAATGCAAGTCCAATCTGCTTTGGGCTTCCAATGTTCTTCTATTTTATCTAAGAGAGTCTTTATTCTGGTTCTACACACTTGGAAGTTTTATTATCTTCCTTTTTAACAAAGTACACATCTCTTTCACTTGAATTACCACACCTTTTTTTTTTTTTTTTTGTTCCCTCTGTCTCTTATTTGCTTCCTCCAGCCATTTTTGTGCCTGGGGAAACCCCACCTTCTTTTGATTCCTTGTCTTATTTCCTGCCTGTTTGCGCAGTAATCTTACTAGATTTTGACATTCTGACTTATTTAAACATCCACTAAACCCATGATCTTTTTTCCATTTATCTAAATATTTTACGTTCTTTGGGTGTAAATCAAACAAACTTTTCATCTTCAGTTTTGTCATCGCCTTTGGCACAACTGGTTCCTGTTCCCATTTCTCTTACGAGAAACTATTCCTGTTCCTGAGATCTCTTGTATATGGAATCTATTCACATATACTCCTTATACTTTGAGAAAATTAAATTTCTCCCTTGACTAGTCCCTTAAAATTTAGACAAAAATTCCAATCAGAAACAACAAAAAATAGCGTTTTGCTTACCTTTGTGATTCCTCCGCCCTGTTTCGCTGCCACCTCACGGATTGAATCTGGAAAGAGTGACTGGCCTCTAATTTCGACCTGTTTCAGTCGGAGGTCTTTCGTTCGAGGAGAGCCTGATCTCTCTCCACCTGCGCAGGTTTTCAGCCTCTCTTTGTTCGATTCGCGCCGTGCAGGGGCCGCCCTAACGTTGGGCGCCAGTTATGTCGAAAGATTTTACTCTTCTAACATTCTGGAAGAATCACACCAAGTTCTTGTAAGCAAGTAAAACAGCTTTATTTTACATGCATGGAGACCTGCTACATGATAGTAGTATGCCAGCAGTCTGGTTACTTATACTTAGTTCTCCTTATATAGACCCTCCTGCACGTACATACACGTAGCACAGAGGACTTTCATTAAAATTGATAGTTTGATTACTTGTTTTTACCAGCCAGTACCACAGTTATTCTTGCACCATTAACTTTCTTATCAGCAGTTTAAGATTAACTTCTGCATTCCTCAGTGATCAACATTTTCCAGAACATTTCCGTTTGCACGCAGTGAACATTTTTCTGCTTAACCCTTTAAATACAGAATACAAAATATGTTGACTTCAGTATTTTTCCACAATAGTATTGAGCAGAAAGGAACCTCCCAGAGAAGAGACACACTCAGCATTTCTTGAACTAGCTCAGACACACCCCCTTGCTTAGTTGAGCACAAATGGAGGCAGCGGAGCTCCAATGTGTTTACAGCAAGCATGACACACCCGCTTTTTATGTCAGCTACTTCTCCTGCTTACACTACAGCATTATAGCTCCTACACGCATAGGTGCAGGTGGACACAGTCTCCCATTTTGCTATTCAATAAATTTAGTTCATTTACATACACCACTGCCTTAGTCCCTTGTTACATGACTACATCAGAGTCCATCTCTTTAGCTACCAGTGAAACCTGTTACTGTTTTGGTTCTGCATGCTACCCACTATAATGGCAAAAGTCATATTTCACGTGGAATTGTCTTTGTACATTTTTTTATTTCCTGCATGATCTCATTTGCACGCCACTGCGCTATTTTTACACGACTGAAATTGGCCAAAAAAAAAAGGAAAAAAAAAGTTTTTTTTATAATTTTGCAACGGTTTTCCATGCCAAGGGCCATGGCTATTGGCATGGCTAATAGTCATAATACGTGCTTTATTTTAAGCGGTCTTTATTTTAAGCGGTCATGCCCCCGTTTTGATTTTTTGCAGAAATGTACACGGTTAGTAACCAAACACATTTCTGCAATGGACATTGCTCTGACATAGATGCCTGCCTGCTTACTGAATCACTAATTCACCTCATTTGCATGGTTTTCATCAGCAAATGAGGTAATTAGCATTATTCAGTGGTGTCTGTGTCAGAATAGTGCTGGCAGGCTCATACACGCCCCCTGCCTAGTTAACTGGATCGCTCGGCGGCCATATTCTGTGCAGAAGCTGCTACACTATTCTGACAGAGTTTGCTTTATTGAATCCCAGCGGGTATCTTTCAGTTTTCAATGCAGTGACAGCCTCTGTCTATTCTGAGAAGCTTTCTGTATTGTCTTTGAAGTGAACTAATTACTACCTCTGAAAGCAAGAAGGAATGCAATTGTTTCAGCATCTGCCAAAGATCTGAGATCCATGTATTTTCACAGGTAGATGCTAAATACTGCCAAGCTTCCAGTAGTGGGTGTTTCACCTGGGATAGAGTCACATGACAAGAAATGATGTCATTCTGCAAGCTATCCCAGCAGTAACATTTGCGATATTAATTTGAGAAGTAGAAAGACAGGGCATTCTGTATGTGGTCTTGGACCTTAAAAGAAACATTCACCACATCATCTGCCTTGGTCTAAGTAAGTTAATTAGGGTATAGTTATTCTCTTAGATTCAGTCAGGAACATAGTGAAGCATAGTTTAGACATTTTTATTTATTTGAGACTGACCTGCAATGCTATTTTAAATATTTCCTGTGGTTTTGAACTCTGATGTCACTGTGAATATATATTTAGTATTGTCTTGTTCTTTTATTATTAAATATATTTAAATCTATCATCGTGGCTGATCAGTGTAGAGTTAAGTTTTGAGATTACTTGCATATTTATTTGGGGTCCTAATAGCCTTGCTCATAGTCAAGATACCATTTATACTAAAATTAATATTACACAGTAAGTTTGGGCACCCTTTGTTAAGGAACGTAAAGTAGCTGATAAGGAGCTGACTGGTGGCAGCAGTAACTACCTTATAGTCTAGGTAGAAGGGGGCATAGCTAGTAAACCTGTGCCAGCCTCTCCCAGGTGTGTGTGTGTGTGTGTGTGTGTAAATCAAACCTCAAAGAGTGTGTGTGTGTCAAGTACTTGGGCAGGGACACAGTACTGGTTGGACAGATTTAGTCACTCAGCTAAGATCTCAACTCTAGAGCTGTGCCAGGGGGGAGTCGTATTGGGGATCTGGAGAAAGAGGAAGAAACCAGCCCTGGACTGACTGTGGTCTCTGTGTGCTGAGCTGCATCTGGGAATATGGTGTGTACCTGTTATCCTTTGTGTGTACATCCCCCACTGGTGCCAGTGGTGAGGATTGAGGCTCCTTGATTACTGATCCAGTTACAAATAAGGTTCAGGTGCATGGAACGCATAACCCTCATACAATTTTTCTTGCAAATATGTAACGATCAGGGCTGGTTAGAGAATACCTTGTAGGGCAGACATAATTCACCTCTCAATAAACAATATGAGACGGAATAAAGGTACAGAGTCCTACGCTTTGTATTTTTTTAGTGTGAAACCATGGGGTTGTTCTAACTGATGTTAAATGCTTGGTTAGATACATTCAGAAGGGAGCATTGTACTCAATTATAGGCCTGATGAGGGCCGAGTACTATGGCACTACGACTTCTTGAGCAGATTTTGTCATTTTTAGGCCTGTTTGTAGGGTGGCAACATCATTTGGAGATGCAGTGACTGTTCCCAGCTCATTCCATGCAAAGCAGAAGCAAAAGGCAGTGAAGCACTTATTTCTGTTAACTAGATAAGTCTGCTAAATGGGGATTGCCTCTCAAGTGCAACTTTGGAAGAACATCACTGAAGAGGAACCTGTATTTGGTCCAAATCTTTACTTATGCTTCTTCTCCCTTACTTCCTGTTACTACATGTTCTTCCCTGCCCATATCTCTCCACCTGTTAGTGCAAGAATTATGGACAAATGTCCAAAAATTGGGACACAGAAAGACAGGTTTTGCATTAGCATGGACTTTCTGAAGGACATGAAGTACGATAGTTAATGTCTCTCCTTATTTAGTAACAGCAATCCTCAATTATTTTCCAGAAAACCACAAATTTCCTGAACAGACCAAAGCATGGGGCAAACATCTGGGCATTCTTGTGAAATTATGGACAGATGAAAGGTATGCCTCTGCTTATTTCCAGATCCGGATTGCGCTCGTGTCTTCTCATAGCATCTGCTGCTCCCTGGACTTTGCATTCAACCATTTTTATTTTCTCTAGCGTGTGCTTCTTCTGACAGAAGTTAGTTTTTAGCAGCCAGCTTGAACCTTTAGCTTTGGAGCTATATATTATCTTGCTTAGATATGCATCTAGTGATTACCTTACAAACTCTTGTTCATTTTCTTGAACTTTCTCTCCGACTTCTGTGACCTACCTTCATTGTTAAGGCTGGTACGCAAGAATCCGTTTATCAATTCCATTAATAAATAGTTTATTATTTTTAAGCCAACACCCCATTGTACACCTTGTTCAGCAAGTATATAATTAGTAAACGGATCGACTTTATTAACATAACACAGCATACGTCTAAATAAAGAAAATAATTTCTTATAGTCACAATGTGATGAGCGCAACAAGACACTAGTAGCCTAGATGAATGAGGTTTGCACAGATGAAACAAACATTTTGCTGAGGTTGTTGGAGATAGGAAACAGTTGCGTCATCTACATACCAAAATCAGATTTGGAGAAAGAATTACATATACTAACGTTCTCTAGTTACAGTGCGTGCATCGAACCAATCTGACAGAACTAAAAGCTGAGATACAAATATTCTCAACTGTACGACTTTTTTACAGATACACAGTAGCCATCCCTTTAAGAAATATGATATCACGATTCATATTATACCGTATTATACTTGGTAAACGGCTGGCACATCCTGCAAACCACTGCTGTGCTTCTGTTTAGTGGGGTCAGAAGCTGTTAAAGAGCCATAACCCCCAACACAGTTTAACACAAAGAATCGCTCGTGACATGCTACACACAAACGCTTTTTACAACTCTACGGTTGTTTCAAAAGACATTCTCCTAATTCGTGACTCGACGTGTATATTTTATCTTGTAGGTGCAACTAAACAAACGACTACCTTAACATCTGTCCTGAATAAATGTTGTCTACGTATCCCTTTTCAATGTCATACTTTTATGTAACAGTTTGGCAGAGATTTCTATATCAAGCGAGGCAAAATCAATTACTTTAAAAATACAAAAAGCAGACCAAGTTCCGTTGACACAAACATAACACCTTAACCGTTTCCATGGACTATAGAGCTGTTAGACTTAAGAACTGCACAGTCATTTCCTTCCATTTGACTGGTGGTGAGTCACACACACAAACCACGGTGCTGCCGAAAATTACATAAAGAGCTGTGTGGAAAACCCCGGTGCTGTCGAAAATTACATAAAGAGCTGTGTGGAAAACCCCGGTGCTGTCGAAAATTACATAAAGAGCTGTGTGGAAAACCAGTTAAACACCACACGAGGAAAACGTTTTGCTGTCAACCCCAAATGCTTTGACATTTATAACCTGCTACAACACTCTTTTGCGTTATCCAATCACAATCATCTTATCAGCAAAGTAAATCGTCCAACTTCCAATCACTTCAAAGTTGAGAGGGGTGGCCTGCATGATGCCTGACGTCACTTGCATCTCCATCTCAACTAGCCATTTGGAGTGCCACTGGTGTTGTTACCATACCAATCTGTAGTCTAAAAATTGGGCGGTACTACAATAAGGACCAAGCATCTAGCAACGGGGGCTGTGACCTTTGAGACAGTTCTTTAGCCAATGGTACTACAACTACAAACAGCATCTATCAATTCGTGAAGACGGAGGTGGGGTTTCAGCAGTGTCCTGTTCCGTGTGAAAACTTCGACCGGCTCGGGTGCAAAGTTTTTTTAACCGTCTGCAAAGTAGCTTTTCTGTTGGTTTAAATAGTCTGTAACGATGAAATGTTTTGGGTAAAGGATTGGTTTGTTATGTTCTTAAAATTGGCTGTCTCATCTTAATAGAAAATAGCCTGTTAATGTATTCCAAAACGTTTGGAAGTGTCAGAGCTGGTAGGACAATTGCCATTTGGATGTATGAATTCTGCCCACACTGGACAGCTTCAATGTTAGTGGGTTTCTGCTTCAAATGCCTACACTGTGTATAGTATCACAGCTGATGAGCCTGATCGTGTGATGTAAGTCGCACGATTTCACTTGTCAGTAAACATTATTACTGGATCTAACAAGGCATTAAGCGTGACTGCTGGTTCGAGACCGACGTTGGGAACATTAACAATGGATAGCAAAATGGCCTGTGAACCAAACCGCCTGCGGCTGCTCTGCATGCTGTCATTGACCACTTTCTTTTTTGTAGTTGAAGTGGTTGTTAGCCGCATCACTTCATCCCTGGCGATGCTGTCTGATTCCTTTCATATGTTGTCGGATGTCATCGCCCTGATAGTGGCTTTAGTGGCCGTGCGTTTCGCTGAGAAGACACAGGCAACCAACAAGAACACGTTTGGATGGATTCGAGCGGAGGTAATGGGGGCCCTAGTGAACGCTGTTTTCCTTACTGCCTTATGCTTCACAATTGTATTAGAGGCTATCGAGCGCTTCACCGAACCCCATGAAATTGAAAATCCTGTGATGGTGATCATTGTGGGCGCAGTGGGACTGGTGGTTAACCTTTTTGGGCTCTGCATGTTTCATGGTAGCGCAGGTGGTGGTGGACACGGACACTCGCATGGTGGTGGAGGAGGTGGACATGGGCACTCTCACACCACCAAAGGTAAAAAAAACAAGCATAAAGCGGACCATCCGATAGGGAATTCATGCATCGCTGACAAAGAAGAAACCAACAATTTGGTTAATAGTTATATTAGCCCTAACGGTGTGAACCTGGAGAAGCCAGAAGTCTGTGGTATGTATTCATATGGTTTTAGTATGTTAATGTTAACAGTTTAAAGAAGAAGGCATCTTTACTTAGTGTTGCACAAGCAGGCAAGTTCTGTCATGTAATGATTTTTAGTTGTAGCTAAAATGATATCAAGCGTTGAAATGTTCATGGCTTTCAGAAAGACTTCCTTGTTGAAGCCTGATGAAATTAGATGAATTATGTCCGTAGATGAATTATGTCCGTCCATCCATCCAACTAACGGACGCAAACGCTTCACTTGCCTAAGGTTTATGTTTTGGGGGGATAA
>NC_056725.1:223626545-223736545 GCF_019279795.1 Protopterus annectens | reverse complement strand
TGTATTTCAGTTTAGATAGTCTTGTGTTAAGAGTTTGGTATTTTTGGATTCTGTAATTTTTTTTCTAATATAGCTTAAGTTCTTTCTTTTTTTTTTTTCCTGTGTCTAACTCCGTTCTTGTCTGAGTTTGAGGTACCTTTCTAATGCTGGATTACTTTTCCACTGCTATTTTTGCTCCTGGCTTCCTCATTATGGGTCAGCACATGAAAGCAACTTTTCTTCCCTGGCACTATAGGTTTGATTCGATTTTTACATATATAGGTTTTGTTTTTATTTTATGTATGCATGTAATATATATATATATATATATATATATATATATATATATATATATATATCTATGTGCGCTTGCATATATAATAATATACACACACCTTATCGTAATTTCTTGTGACCAGGTCGCTCTTTCTTGGACCATATTTGAGATAGAATTTCTGTTTTATTGTTGTCTTTAGCTGGGATTACTTCCTTTCTTCTCCTGGCAAAAACTATATCTTGATGACCCTAAGAGCTTCAAATTTCACCTCATCTGTTGGCTAGTTGTCTCTTCCCTTCCATAACCCCATCATCTGATCCTTACCTTTATACTTGGTTGATTTTCTAGTAGCTTACTTTTCCCTTTAATTCTCCAATTCTGATGGCAGTGAGGATACTTTCCATTGAGATGCATGTAATGTGAATTGGACTTGTGTTGAAATCTGCATATATTTACTTTTCTATATATTTTGGTCTAGAGAAGGTTTTCTTTTGGTAATCCTCTATTCCAGGTTTGTATTTGTCCTCCCAGTGCTGGCACTTGCCTCATTTTCCCTGGGCCAGATGCTGTTTTGCCAAACTTTGTTCTCACATACTCCTAGCATAGTAATTTGCATGTTCTGGATACCTGCAGGCAGCTACATTACCATGTTATGATATCCTGAGTAATTTTTTTTTCCTTCTTGCTTTGTGAAAATAGGGCAGCAGACTTTTTCCCCAGATGGCTATATGACTTTACAGTGTTCTTTTGCACTGTGTACCAGAAAAATCTGACCAACTGATAAATACCCTTACTTCACTTGTCTTTTTTTCAGATTTGTTCAGGCCATAAACTTAATTGTTTTTGTCTTCTGCTAGTATTTTTTTATTAAGTTCGAGAAGATAAGGAACCTGTGTGCAGATCAAGGTGCAACAAATTGGTCTTTCAGGCACTCGTATCATTAATGCAGCATTAGCTTTCGTTTGGCAATACACCACTTTAGATTCTGTCCTGTCTCTTGAATTTTATGCAGGATTTTTCTTTTGAAGTAATTTTGGGCAGTTATGTGAGGTTCTTGCCATAATGGTACATGTTTGGAAGATCATAGTAATTATTTTGAATTTGTCTTTTAACAGGGGTGACAAACTGATGTTTTGCAGAATCTTTGTGCTTTGATCTGGGATATAAGGGTAAGACTGAATGTAGTTTGCACAAAGAGTAACTTGTCTACTCTAATCTGTATGTTCTAGGAAGATAGGAAGAAACCAGAGCACCTGGTTAAAAAATGGAAATAAAAATGTCAATGCATACAACAGGAAAACATGCAGATTCCATACTGACAGAAAATAGAACCCCATGCCCCAATATGTGGGTAAGAAACCTTAACAAATGCGCCACTGTACTGTCCATGCAACTGTACCTATTGCAACAGGTATGAGAGAAGAGCCTGGTGTTTTCTTCTGGTTCTCTCTCATAAACTTTACTTTCAGCTGCAGCCTTTAAATTTTCTTTTCTTGTTTGTCAAAGGTTTATTGTTCTGTTTTCTCGAGCTTTGTGCCTTTACTTTTTTTTTTGTTTGTTCTTCCTCTGGATGGCTGGATGTACTGCATAATGTATAATGATCCACATTCTTTATGGACGTAAGATGTAAAATGTGCAAATACTGACATCAGCAGGGGAAGATAACCATTTTAGTAATGACTTGAAAATTACTGCATAGGACATGACAGTAGTCTTGTTTAGTGGAGCCTTTTCTTGAAGATCATATGTTAATAGTAGCTTATGTAATTGCTCTTAACGCGTGTAGAACAGGTTGAAGTGCCTCCCTGACTTTTATAGACATTATATCGGCAAAATGTAAATTTTTTGTAGAACTTATAGTTAATTGTTAGTTAAAACAAAACTGTATTTTCAATAATTAGTCATTAGAATTTGACGCGAAAGCCACGGTGGTGCAGCGGTAGCATTGTTGCCTCACAGCAAGAGGTTCTCCCGTTCTATTACCGGCTGGAGCACCTTGTGTGTGGAGTTTGCATGTCCTCCCCGCTGTCGAGTGGCGTTCGGTTCTCCCATTCGATTCTCTGCTGGAGCACCTTCTGTGTGGAGTCTGCATGTCCTCCCCACTGTCGAGTAGCATTCGAAAGACATGCGTGAATGGGCGTGCCTTCGTTGAAGGTTGGGCGTCTGGCTGGCACCATGGCACCGTAAAAATCTACTGCTAATCATTAGCGGACCGGAGTTTTGCTGTGGCAACCCCTAAAAGCCAAAAGAAGGAAAACAGTCATTAGAATTTGACTACAAAGCTTTCTAGCTTCTTCTACTAGAAAATGTCAAAATCCTGCCATAATATGCAAGTGATGTGCCTCTTTGCTGTTTTGAACTGTGGAATCATAGTGCTTTTTATGCCAGTTTAGACATTTATTTCCATTGGTTCCTTGTGCTGTAGTAGCTAAGCAGAAATTTGAAACAAAAAAGGCTAGTTAAAGGAACAGTGTGCTAGAAACCATTTTAACCTTTTTTTTCCCTGAAACCTTTCAGTGCTTTTGTTCTAACAAAAACCTCTTTAGAAGCAGAAATTTACCTTTTGGCTTGTCCTATGAAAAAATTCTTGTTGCACATTTCACCATCTGTTCCAAGACTGCAAAACTGAAGTCTAACCATTGTTTTGATGACTTTGGGTATGGTGGCTTGATGCTTATGGGTAATTTTATTTTCCCTGAAAGTTGACTAGCTGTTTACCGAACACTAAAAGAATGATTCAGTGTACAATCCTACATTGTTGGGAGTAATTACTTCCTTTCCAGAACATGCCACAGTTAAGGATGCTGCTGATGCCATAATACAATTTCACTAAGTGTACAACATAGGATTGTTGTTGCTTTTTGATTCACAACAATGCTGGTAGAGTTGAGCTGTGGGTTAAACATAGGACATCAAAGTGTCTTTCATTGTGAGATCAGTGCACACCTGTTGTGTACTTTGTTGGCAGTCATAATTTATGGTTTATGGCCAGCTGAAAAAAAAATAGTCAATGTAGCCTTTTACACTGTTCTGCTGTCATGGCACAATGCCTGCTGTCCTTGTGGCTGTTGTATATGGGCTGAGTACCCACAGCAAAGATATGTACATAGTCCCGTATACACATTTCAGTTATGTATTATAAGATCTTGGTAATTTTTTTAGCTGCAGTTTGAGACTTTTTAAAAACTATTTTTCTGAAGTAATTGTGCGTTCCCATGACCAAAAATAATTGTAAAATTAAAAATATGGATTGCCTTATTTGTTGAAACTGCATATTTCCCCTAGTTTGGGTTTTTGCCTATTTTCTTTATATATTCCAAAGACATGCTAGCAGGTGGAACAGCAGTTTTTCTGAGTATGTGTACCCTGCAGTGAACTAGTGCCTCAATGGATTGGTTCCTGTATTATGGTTTGGCCTTCTGCAACCAGAAATTGAATAAATCAAATCCCGCGGTAGTGGTGCTGCGGTAGCGTTGTCGCCTCGCAGCAAGACGTTGTCCCATTTGGTTCTCAGCTAGAGCGTCTTCTGTGTGGAGGCATGCGTGAATGAGCGTGCCTTCGTTGAAGGTTGTACGTCAGGGCTGGTAACTCGGCACGTAAAAATCCACTAACAAACATTAGTGGACCGGAGTTCCGCTGTGGCGACCCCTAACTGGGATAAGCCGAAAGACGCAACAACAACAATAAAATTGATTTAAAATTGATAAATAAGGTATGGAAGATAAGTGGATGGGTGAAAAATAATATGGCATGTGGGGGGAATGTGGTAAATTGCATTAGAAAAACATTATTTTGCACAGATGATGGGTGCAGGTCTGTTTATGATAATATATGAAGTTTGTGATGGGCTAGCATCTGTAGTGGGGCTGGGTCCTGCCTTGCTTTCATTGTTTGACAAGAGTCTACTTTGCTCTGTATGATCTTAAATTGGTCGAAGGTGGATGTCAAAACATTTTTTAATATAACCTTGATTTGATGTTTCCTGATGTCCTATATTATAGTTCAGTCAGCAGTACCAAACACATTTCCCTTATAAAAGTCTTTCGGTTTTTCCCGGTTATGGGTTGCCACAGCAGAACTCCGGTCCGCTAATGATTGGCAGTAGATTTTTACGTACTGGCTTGCCGGGCCTAACGCACAACCTTCAATGAAGGAACGCCCATTCACGCATGTCGCCACACCAGAGGATGCTCTGAGAATCGAACGGGCAACGTCTGACTGTGAGGCGACAACGCTACCGCAGCACCACCACCACAAACACATTTCCCTTATACAAGCAGAAAAGTTTCTTAAAGCTACAGAGATTTTTATGACTTAAACTGCGCATTTTCATAGTTGTCCACATACCCACATGACTTTGTAGTGTAGTTGCTGAAAAGCAGTTCCATGGCTTTGTAGCATTCAAAGAACAAAACCAAAATACATGCATTGAAATGAATGAAGATTTTGAGGAAGTAAAACATCTTGGCTTTATGTTAAAACTGCTGATGCATTTTATGTAATATTTGTGTAAATTACTTGTGCTTCTTCTTTGGAACGAGCTGTTCAGGAGTGCTAGTTGTTGCAACTTGTGCTGCACCTGGCTGAATGACATTGCTTGTTGTTTAAACCTGTTAAGTCATTGGCTAGACTGAAAAACAAATACAAAAAAAAAATACAAAAAAAAAAACAAAACAAAAAAGCACACCTTACAAAACAAAAAAGCACACCTTCACCTTTGCTGAGTTTAAGTAATGCAGAGGCTTGATTCAGCCTTATTAGTAATTCCCTTCATCTTTGCCAGATGTAACTAATGCAGAGGCCTCATTTCCCCTGTGACTCCCATCTGACGAAGTCGAGAAACTGATTTGCTCCTTCCTCTTCCTACATTGATCTCTAACTTGCACCAGTGTTAAAGCTGCAAAGGTTGGATTCCTGCCTTTACACAATGATCTTCGGTAGTTGAGTTCACGTGAATTCTCTGAGTTGATGAAAAATGCTTGTAAGCAGTTAGTATTTTCTTCATATTCCATGCTACTCTGTAATTTACTTGGCTTTGTACATCTTGATGCATTTGTGAGAAATGGGTGTACAAACCCCTCCCTCCAATGCCACCAATGTTTATATGATGGTATGGGTTTTAAAGTCCAGTACCAATGGTGCAAAACAATATACAAGGGATGGTAAACAGTATGGTAAATGCTCACTTTTGCTGAAGTGATAGCAAACACATGCCCCACTCAGGTGAGTCTTACACTAACCATTTGAAGAGCAGATATACTATCTGTCTCCCCAGGATGGCACCACCTTACTCGCAGCTCAGTGCCACTGAGTGTTATGTTAGCAACAGTTTGTGAACTTGCCACCTTCTTCTGAAGGACTGTGACTACTCCTGACCATCTCTGCTTCATTCCCCCCAAGAATGCACACAACCATGCTGTCTGCTAGCTCCGAGTGGCCAAGCAGCTAATAGAACACTGGTTGCCTGGACCATAGTCAGGACATTATCCCTTTGTATGACTGGAGTTGGTGCTTTCTGGCTTTTATTTTTTATTTGTTTTTTATCAAATTGATTTCTCCAGTCATCTTTAAAAGACCAGAAACCAGCACAGGAAACTTTCAGTGCACTTTCTTGTAATGAATATTTTAATGCGACATCTAATGTGTATACCCTACAATCTTTCTGCTTTAACCAGTTTGTGTGTTTGTGCACGTTCTCGTAGTTGTTACCTTGAATGTATTTATTTTTTTAATTTCAATGTTGTAATGTACAAGTTCGAATTGTAAGCATAGTTCAAATATTTTTGATTGGAGCAATTTTTAGTTTATTTTTGTAGAGGCAATGCAGTCATTACCTTTAAGTAGAATTACTGACACCAGGATCTGCAAACATTTTGTGTTAGCAATGTTTTTTTCCTTAAAAAATCTACATATTTATCATCCATTGGCTTAAATCAGTGACTTCTGTATATCGGAGAGCATTCCAGAACTCCTAAAGTTTCTTAAACTTAAAGGTATTACTAGAACTGGAGATGTGAAATGTTTAGAGGCTTTATTCTTGTAGCCATAAAGATTTATCTAGTTGGTTGCCAGGAGAGCATCTTAACTTTTATTACTAGCAGTGGTCCTGCATTGCTTCTGAAACAACAAGTGTGGTTGATATGTAAAATGATTAAAGCGAATTTGGATCTTAGGATCATAGGTGGTTACTAGGCTAATGGCCCTGGGGCCCTTCCAAACCTAGCCAAGAGTTTATCCCCCAAAAGAAACCTCAGTCGGCATCTGTTGCCCCTGGGATAAATTTGTGGTTTCCCATCCACTCATCAACATTGTGTTTGAAGACGGTCAGCCAGGTGCTCTGATGTGTATGGGAAGTCTATTCCAAAGACTGGGCAGCCTCTGGGAGACAAACCTGTCTCTCAAGCAGGTTTTGCTAATGTCACTTATTAGATTTAGGCGTTTTGAGTGGGTAGTGCATAAGGAGTTAGACTTGCAGATATGGAGCATCTCTAGTAGAACATGGTCCGAGATGATAACCTTGAAGGCGAGACGCCGATCACCTCTGAGTAATCCTGTATGATACTAAGTAGCATGATAGTGATTTGAGCCTGTCTGTATAGGACAGGTGTTGGAGGCCATGGATTCTCTTTGTGAGGTATTTCAGTGGCCTTTCCGGTTGGTGCAGATGTTTGGAGAGGTACATCCCAAACTGGGCATTATACTCAATTATTGGTCTAATGAGGAAGGAGTACAGAGAGCTAATGACCTCCTTTTTTCTGTGGTTGATTTGGGCACTCGTGTTCTACAACATGATTGTCTTGTAGGGTTAAAACCTGTCCCACTTTGCAAGGGACAGTCCCTCTTTGGGCAGTTGTGTCCTGCAAAAAAATTGAAAAAATGGCAAATGTCCTGAGATTTTTGGAGAAAAATATTTCCTATATTTTATGTAACAGATGCATAAAACAGTTATTCTGTATCTGAAACACCTAAATGTTATAAAAAATACAATAAGCAACTAAAATGCTACAAGAATAAGCTTTCATTCAGGCAAAAAAGTGAAGTTCTGTCCTTTGTACTGGCCATAGGTATGTTTTGCTCTGCAAAATCTGACATTTGTACCAAAAATGTCCCACTTTGGGCATTGGAAAAGGTGGCAACCCTGTTGTCTTGTGATTTTCCCCTTTGTGTGTGTGTGTGTGTGTGTGTGTGTGTGTGTGTGTGTGTGTGTGTGTGTGTGTGTGTGTACGCCTCTGCACACACCTCCTAAAAGATATCTTCTGCTGGAGTGCCAAGACCCTGTCATTTGTCCCTATGGCCTTTGTGAGCACACATACTTTCATCTTCGTCTGAACATTTAGCTGACCAGGACCACCATCTCTCTCTTTGCAGGACAGGTGTTCTGACTGTTACCTCAGTTGCTAGCATTTCTGCACTGCAGGTTTGTATGGCTTCTGAATCTTGTATTTTGCTCCATAAGGGTAGGCTTTGACTCTGCACCGATACTTCAGTTATTCCAAAGGTTATGTCAGTAAGTGCTCAAAATTAAAAATATTCAGTTACATATCCTTGGAACCTAGGGAGAGGACCTTGCGTACTGTGTGGTCCAGGGTTGTAGTTTCTTCCTGTTTGTGTTTGCCTTGGAATTCTACCTACATGCAAGTGAATGCAAGGCAGGAGTGAAGAATACAGTAGTTGGCACATAAAATGTTTATCTTGTGATAAATGCTTTTTATATGTAGGCAGTATGACAAACATCATAATTTTTTATATGCCTGGCAGCTCAGTGCAAAAGTTAAATTATGTGATGCTATACCTAGAGTAGACCCTGCAGCAGTTCTGGGTTTGTTTCTGCAGCCTCCATTTGCCTAATCTGTGACTATGAACAAGCCACTTGAACCTGACAGTTGTGCTCCCAGGTTGTCCCTTTATTTTTGTTTATTATGCTTAAGAAATAAAAGCGAATAGCACAGGTAAGGCAGTAGGTACTGTCAGTATATATTCAACTTTGTTGTTGAGGAGTCAAAAGAGAATATTTTTTCCACCATTCTTAACAAATTAATATGAACATTTTTAAAACAAATGATACTGTAATTACAGAGCTTGTTCAGTGTGCAACTATGCAAAAACTGCATACTACCATTACACCTATTCCCTGTATTTTTCTGCATTACTTCTACATCTGTGAGCTAGGGAAGATGTCGTGTTTGTGACACCGCTGTTAAACATCCCCATTCCAGAACGTGTAGTGTTCTGGTTGGTGGGCTTGTCCTCCTAGAGCTCAACTGGAAGCGACTGTTACATTGTTTAACCTGTTGCCATTTCTCAATCATTTTTATACAATATGAACCTATAATGTATAAATCTGTTTGAAGAGTGCAAACGATGAAGATTGCTTGTATATTTAGTGTCATTGCTCTGACTTGCTCTTACCGCATACCAGCATGTCTGGTTCAAAGTTCATGTAGCTAGTACTGAACATTTTGCTGACTGACAGTTTCTTTTTTTAAGTCTACTGTTTAGAGACTGTGTACAACAGAGTATAGTTCAAATTTCGTTGTTGTAGATAAAAAGGTTGCTTTGATATGAATAATGTATTGATTAATTTAGATGAGTTGTTTTGTAGTCTGAGGTGGTATTTTTTTCTGTCAAATGGCATTTCTTGGCAAAAGCAGCCACATTTGCGGTTTCTAGACTTTGATAGAAATTGAGGAAAAAGTGGCATAGCTGCAGTTTACGTTAGCACTGTCTGATAGCAGCCTATAAAAAATTATGTTGATATGGTAAAACCATGACACTTGATAATTGATCATGAATTCCAATTCTCGGAACAGGTCTACTTTTCAGTGCCGGTTGAATTGGCGCTTCCTTTGAGATTTGCTGCTAAGAACCAGTTACCTACATGTAGAAAGACCTACACTCTCCTGACATACATGTTTGCTGCTGTTACAGCCACACAATTAATTAATGAAGAATCTTGCTGAAAAGAAACAAACTGGATCATTTGGACTTTTTGTGGAAGTCCTATTTTGTAGGATCATCAAGCCTGTGTTTTCTAGCTTTAGATTATCTGTTATATTATGATAAACGGACTGTATAATCCTTGTGTGTCCCAGCTGAACACAAAGATGTCATCAGAACAACTAATATTTAATCTATTGCTTAGGTCTGTCCTATCATATGGTTGAGTGGCATGTACTTTGCTGTCCCAATCTTTGTTTTGTACACATGCATTTTTACTGAGTTAGTGTAGATAATGTCAATGTTATACTTGTAAATTTAGGTTTTTGCTGTTTTATGACATCAGCTTAGTAGGTACCCTGCTAGAGGGTCCATTATGTATGCTATGAAAGTATTCTAAAATGTTAACTATTAAGTGGGAGTATTTTGAGAAATATTTTACTGGAACAAATAAGTCACTACAGTAAACTTTCAGTTAACTGGAACTCAAGCAACCGGCAAAAAATTAAAATCCAGTACAATTTTCATGTGTTGAACTTTCTGTTTTCCCCCCACAGAAACATGCCTTATGTTCTTAGAGATTTAGAGTTTTAAAAAGGAAGATAGGAATAAATTCTCTCTCACCCCAACTTGAGAACAAAGTCAAACCAAACAAGTAGTATAGGGTACAGTATTAGTCGGGCCTATTTTTAATAGTAACTCTCAAGCAACCAGAAACTGCAGTTATCTGGTATCTACCAATCCCCATGGGTGCCGGTTAACTGAGAGTTTACTGTATTTTGACATGTTAGCGTGTGGAAATTGATGTAGACTTTAAAGTGTCTTTTTCACGTGGGGTTGTATGTAGTTTAAATGTGCATTGGTTATTATGTCCTTATGAAAATTTGGTAATCTGTGAATTTTAAGAGGATGTCAGTTGTTATAATACTTAGATAATGTAATTATCAATTATTAAAGAACTACAAGGAAAGTCTTTCTCTTGTAAGTCTTTGGAACAGGAGAGCTCAACAAGTAAATATTGTACATTCTCATATACTATATATTTTTTTTTTTTTTTTTTTTTATTGCTGCTTCATTACTGCTTCACACTCCCCAGCAGTACGAACGTTATATATTTTCTGTTTTGTGTTCTCTTGATGATTAGCTCCCCAGAATCTTCAGTCAATTTTTTTTTTTTTTTTTTTTTTTTTTTTTGTGTATTTGAGGTATAAATTATAATTTTTATTTTTTTTCCTTTAATTATAGAATGATGGAATTCCAGAGGTCTGTAAAATACAGGAGAGAAGAGAATAAGGTGGTAAAGGCCTACAAAGCTGAAACTTCAAAAGCAGCAGGAAAGAGCTGAAAAATTAATAACCACCAGATCAAGCTGTAATTCTGAGGAGTGCCATTATGTTCAAATAACTTCCCAGATAAGATTACTGTAGGAACTTCTTTTCATATAGTTTGCTTTTAATATTTCCTTAAGTGTAGTAAATAGTCATTGTCCAGTCTCCAGCACCAGAAAGGTCATTCAGGATGTTGATATAGTAGACATCCCCTTCCTCCTTCAGGCACCCTTGCTTTCCTTCTCAATTGTTCAAGTTCCCTAAGGAATGCTTCAGTTTTTCATGTCTTAGATTCCAACCATGATGCAGTCTTTATTAGTAGTCCATGATGTGGACATAGCCCTGCCTTTCTTGGAGGGTGAGGAAGGAGTCTGAGATCATACTGGCAGAACTCACCTGTGTACTAGATAAGTGATGACATCAGAGGTAAGGTGACATCAGCCTGGCCATGTGTTTATTTCTGAAAGTCAGACCAGATGTTCGTCTCTACCAAAGGCAGAGATCCATATAGTGATTAAAATGGTGACCATGGTTGAACATATGCTGTTATGGTAAGTGGCCTAATTTAGTTTTCATTTTGCTTCCTCCCATCCAGAGGTCTCCTGCTTTTCCTGACATCCGTTAGGAAGAGCTTGCCAAGGCCATCATGGAGTTTCAGCACAGATGGACAGTTTATATCCCTCCCTCCTCTCTCTTTCTCTCTCTTTCTCTCTCTGTCTTTCAGTCCTTTAAGAAGTGTGAAAGTGGATCAGATGTGAGTGTTTATTTCATGAGTGGTTCTAGTAATTTGACAGGCTGTCCACTTCAGCTTCCATAATTCTATTCTGTGAGCAAAGATTTTCCAGCCCCTCCAGCTTTCACTAGTTTGCTGACAATGCCTTTGGCATCAGGCCGCCTTCTGATGGCCCATATTGTCTCTCTGCTGTCTTTAGGTGGTCTGGCATTGTCTAATACAGTGCAGGCTTGTCTCTTTGTTCTGGCAATGGCTGCATTGTGGGCCTCCGTGTTTGTTCCATTTGGTTCTACACTGGCTGCTGCAGCATTGACTCAACCTTCAGCTAGTGAGATACTGGTATGAACACATGTCCACCCAATGTTGGATAGACCAGCATCGTTTGCACAGTTAGAGGTGCAGCATCAGTCTGCTTAAATGCAAAATTTTTATGAGATGATATTCCTTACTCCTTTGCGGACAACCCAGAGACCTACCTTCAGTTTTGGACCATTTGGCATCTAGATATGTTTTCTTTCTCTGATACATGAATGGGTGTTCTGCGGAAAATACTTGGGGGAAGTCTCAGCACATTGACAACCCCCCACTAGAGTATGATAACTGTGAGCCCATTTTCCCTTCTTTGTTTCATAGGACTCTAAGTTTAACAAAATGTTCCAGATAGGGAACTGGCCTTCACAGCAGTGAGTCTGTCCTTGCTGACTGATATAATAAATGATGCATTACTGGGATAATCTGGATATGGTGGCCCCATAGGAACAGTACTAGACAAACTATCACTGGGACCATTTGAGGCCTAGCCCTATACACCTTTAAGAAGCCACACTTAAATCTCTTGTCATCCTTCAAGTCCTTAATAGTGCCCACCTTTCAAATCAAGCATGGCCATACATGGTAACTCTGGTGTACATTTGTCTACTCATCCAATCATCAAGACTAGCCGCAGACAAAATAGTACTTTGCTTGACCTATAATGGTAGCTTATTAAATAAGCTGGAAATATGTTGATTTGGGAATCTATCCATCCATTGAGTCTTATCTTTTTGGCGTAAATTTGTCTTTTGTACAGGTGTCTGCAGAGCCACTGGTTTTGCGAAGAAATGGGTTGAACAGTGTTTGGTCTTTAATGGTTCGAAAAGTGAGACCAGGTCACTTTAGAGCAACAAGTAGGCTACTGAGTATAAGGAGACATTTGCTAGTCTGTCAGGGAGAGTTGTATGATTTAAGGCCTTAAATTATTTTTACTTAAAATATTTTTGGGCTTTTCTGGTAGAGCAGTCAAACTGGATTTGAACATCACAAAGGGGGCAGTATATTTGATGATTGGTCTGATAAAGGCAGATTACAGTGGTAAGATGACTTTTTTTGGATCTTGAAGATATTAACTGAGACAGGATTTCCTGACTATGACTAAAATGGGAGAGAGTTGTCAACATAAGTACCTCGGTCTATCAAGAGTGTGTTTGTTTGAAGGACAATTACCACTTTCATAAACTATGAAATGGGAGTAGTTCTTTTGCCACATGCTACTATGCTGCACTTTTTTTTACAATTGGCATGACACTTTTTTTCAGTATACCAGGTATGTGCAAAATCCAGCCCTTTTTGGAACAGTTAATATCAATGGATAAGCAAAAAAGTGCCCTGTGTGCAGTTATCAGCAAAGTTGGGTCAACCACACTTGAGGAATGATGACTGTGATGTCGGTAAAATAAATGACACAGGAAAGAGTCCTGCAGTAATCCCTGTGATATCCCACTAGTTATAATTTTACATTCAGTGAGAGTATCAGTAACTTTCACTACTCTGGATCTGTTGGTCTGTTCACAATCCAGCAGACAATGTAGGGGTGTAAAATAACTTCATTTGTACCAGCATGAGAAATGGTTTCAAACGTCTTGGCCAAGTCAATGTAAGCAATGTGAACAGAATGAACTCTATCCACAGCCTCTGCAATCTTTTCAAAGAAGTTTACTAGATTCAGGAGAGAGGACCTGACCTTCACAAAGTCAAACTGATTAATTGGGATCTAGATCAGTTAAATTGCTTATACCTGCTTGAATGAGTTGTGCTGTGATATGTTCTATAGCTTTGCATATAAGTTAAGGTTGGTGAGTCTGATGGGTATATAATTACCTGAGTCTGTAGAGTACAGCCCTTGTTTATAGGAGTGACTGGCTGTTCTCCAGGTGTCTGGGACAGATACTGAAGATAGGATGAGTAGAGCAGTTTAAATGGAGGTTTAGGTAGTACGTACTTAGCACTGATGAGAATGCAGTCTGATATGTTATTTGGTCCCGTAGAAAAATAATTTTTAGACTTAACCCACCTACTCGCATTGTTTTATCCCTATACATGAAACTTAACACTTATTTGTATGCTTAAGTATTGACTTGGCTTGGAATTTGAATGTGTGATAGTGGTATGGATGAGCTTGTTGCACTGATGAACACTATTCCTCAATTCCCTGGCATAACTGAAAAAAAGATTTGTAGTTTCCTTTGGAGTCTATAGTGACCTTATGTTCATAGACTGCTTTACATTTTAATAGTGCTCTTACGTTTCTTGTTGACATGTTTCAGTGTGGTCTTGTGTAGGGGAATTAAAATTTCTTACAACTTTTTATTTTTCTTTTATTATACAGTTTTATATATGAGTTCCACCATTCCTGAATTTACCATTCTATTTAGGATGGATGGGTACAGATGTTTCTGAGCAGCCGTTAAGCTGCTTGTAAAGAAAAAAAAATGAGGTGAAAGTGACAGCCCTCTTAGTTGGTGCCATTTGGAGGGGAATGTTGGGAATATTGCACAAGCTGATTTGTGGTTAGATTTAATCTGAGATGAGGACATAATGTAGTGGGGTACATATCTGGGCTAGACTGGTAATTATTTGGTCAAGGATATTCGTCTTTAGTGGGTAGTTTTACAACTTGTGCTAGTGCATTGGTAGTAAAGTCTAGGAAATGCTGAGCATGGCATACTGATACCCTAAAAATGGATAATCAGTGCTAGAGTATTTGAACTCTCGTAGCAAGCAGATATTTTGTTTGATATGTACCTCTCAATGGCATTAAGGTAATTTCCGTGATCCTGTAGGAACTGTGATGGGGAGCTGTAGTTAGTAATGACGTAATAGTTAGGTTTGTTGTGGGCGACTTTATCTGCAAGAGCTTCGGGGATGTGGGTAATATGAAGTGGGTGGTGATGTTTCTGACAAATTCAGATGCTGCCCTGCAGCTACCCAGGGGCTTGAAGGCATGATGGATGCTAAACCCTGCTGCATTTGAAACAAGGTCTCAGCGACTACACTTGTATGACTGTGTTAGTTTTCAAGGGGGCTCAAGTTCTGTCATCTTTTTGTTTAGACCCTAATGTCAAGTAATGGCATCACAATGTCAATTTTGGGTTTGAGTCCAGTAAGGAGACTTTTTGTTTATTATTTATTTATTTATATTTGTTGACCAGGAGTGTCCGACTGGACGTAGGTCCATTTTCAGCAGAGGCCCGGGGAGAAAAGCTCCACAGTTAAAATAAACAGACAGTAGTTACATTGGCTTACATAGCGATTAACAATTTACATAGCAATTACTTGCAACATATTTACAGATGAAGAACATAGTACATCAGTAGACAACTAGAATCTTTATCTGTGAAGTACATAACCGACATTAACAAATGTTAAAATAAGAAGTTCCTGCTGTATAATAAGTACTAGGCTTATGAACATCTGAGTTTGCTATAATCAAGGTAGTTAGAGGAGTGGAAAGAAAGGTAGTGGTTGGATGGGGTAGATGATATTTAGAGTGGGAGTTGCAAGGGCATAGCCAGCATGTTTTAGGTGCACTTTTAGTAAAGTTTTGAAGTGGGTGCATGATGGTATGGAAGTAATTATGGGTGGGAGGGAGTTCCATAATTTGGCTATGGTGCAAGAGAATAGTGCTTCACCAGCAGAGTTATTGTTAGAGTTATAGTTAGAGTTAATAAAATGGTATAGCCACTCCAGAGAGTAATGCTGGTATGGAGTCAGTAATGTTTGAAAGATATTGGACCTGACCCGTCTGGCATGGGCTCCAGCTACTGAAACAAGGTGTCCAGTGCCAGTTCTGATGGAGTAGATTATTTCATATCATTTAGTATCAACCCATAATCTCTTGGATGAAAGGCAACAAAGTGAGCACCAGTGAGAAAAATGCTGGTTTCTTGGTCGTGTGTAAAGGTGGCAGAAGGCTTTATATCCTAAACTGAGAAACTGGCTGGGGAAGAGAAGCCAGCAAATTCCTGCTGAACCTTGACAAAAGGGCCTCCGTAAACTTTATCAGCGAGACATCGCAGACATGGTGACATACTTCAGAGTTGATAGTCCCTGTATCAAGTTCTCAATAGCCATCTGTTGTCTAATGTCGACTCCACAGCTGCTAAAGTCTGTGAGAGTAGAAGCCTAAATTAGTCAGGAAGGCAGATTGCTGCCTGACTCTGGTAGTAACAGGAAAAGCAGTTTGTTTTTTTTCCTTCACAACTTGAAATGGTACCTTTCTAACTAGAGGCGTCATAACTTGAAAAGCCACAGAACTTATAAGTTTGTAGGATGATGCTAGGCTATTGGCCCAGAGACAGTTATAGGCCTAGCCAAGAATTTCACCCATGTTCCCACAAAGTCAGCACCTGTCTTCCCTGTCCAACAGGGACACAGGTGGGATCCCAGGGGTATATTTTCTGTTTTCCATCCAGTCGTCCAGGCTCTTCTTAAAGAGGGCTGGCTAGTGAGGTACTCTGTTTGACATGGAGAGGGAGTCTGTTCCACAGATGTGGGGAATCTTTGGGATACAAATCTATCCTGCCAGCATGTTCTATTAATGTCTTGGAACAGGTTGAGACCTTGTGTGTGGGTTGCGTGATTGGAGTTTGCCTAATAGATATGCAGCAACTCCATCAAGGCTGAGTCTGAGACTGCCTTGTATGCCAGACACAGGTCACCTCTGCTCAGTCTGTACGAAACCAAGTAGAGAGCTCTATCTGTATAGGATAGGTATTTTGAGACCCTGGATTTTCCTGGTTAGGCACCTCTGTGTTCTCTCCAACTGCTGCATGTTGCTTAGCAAGGCACATGCCGAAGGGGGCGTTTTACTCGATAATGGGTCTGATAAGGGAGGAGTACAAGGATGTTATGACCTCTTTGTTCCTGGATAAAATACCCTACTTTATGAGGTGGGCCATGTAAAAAGCCTTCTGTACAATGGAGGCAATGTGGTGGTCAAAAGTCACTTACCATCAACCGGGGTGCCCAAGTTCCTCACGACTGATTGCGTGCTTAGTACGTTGTTATTCATATGATATTTAGTGGTGATGCCGTTTTCCTCAAAGGTTATAATGATGCATTTCTTGGCATTCAGTTTGGAGCCATGCTTCTGGCACCAGCCATTAGTTTGGGTAAGGCCCTCTTGGAGGATGTTCACATCACTAGAGGAATTTATGACAGTGCCCAGCTTGCAGTCATCTGCAAACCTGGTCCGCCACAGACACTGGTTTTGGCTTACACTTCAGAAAAGCATATCCCAAACAGTAGAGGCCCCAAGACCAAGCCTTGGGGTATGCCACTTGTTACGGCATTACTTCTAGAGGTGGCTTCCCCTATTTTGACTGAATGGGTTCTATCAGTGAGCCAGTTGGCTACCCATCTGGTAGTATATGGGTTGATGCCTTGCTGAGAGAGTTTATCTATTCTGCCTGAGTGGAGAATAGTGTTGAAGGCTTTGGCTAGGTCAGTGTAGGTCTTCCCCTTATCCATAGCTTTGGTGACCGTTTCAAAGAAGAAGACGACTAAGTTTAACAGGCATGATCTCCCTTTGACAAAACCAAACTATGTAGGATCAAGCATTTGGAGGTTGCCAATGTCATTGTTTTATAAGGTCCATGATAATGCGTTCCATGGACTTGCAGATCAGGCTAGTTAGGCTGATGGGCCTATAATTGCCTGGGTTGGTGGTCGCACAACCTTTTGTGTAGAGGGATGACAGTGGCTGTCCTCCATTCTGCTAGGACGAAGCCATTGCACAGGCTTTGGTTGAACAGTGTGCCTAGTGGTGCTGAGAGCTCTTGCCTGAGTTCATGTGGGACACAGCCAGGCATATTGTCAAGTCCATGGAGGCTGTATTTTTGCCTTTGAGAAGGCATTAATGACTTGCTCCTTGCTGATGACGGGAGGGGGGCAGGTGATGGGGATGTCCTGGTTTACTGTTGGGGGGGGGGGGACAGGGGGGAGAAGTTTTCACTGAACTTGTCTGACAGCTGATTGGCTGTATCTATGTGGCATTTATGTATGTGATATTCTTGACCACCAGTTCAGAGCACATTTGGGAGTTTCCTTTGAGATTGCGAACATATGCGAAGAAGGACTTGTGATTGTCCTTGGTGGATGTGGCCAATTTGGACTCAGCCTTAGAGGATTTCACCAGTGACCTTATTTGCTTGTTCAGACAAAGAGATTGTTTCCAACTTGGCATCTGCTGCTTCTTAGTCCTGGGCAGCAATTTTTTCTTTTTATGGTTTATTGTTGCTGTCCACCAGACAGGTTTACTCTTCCTTGAGGAAGATTATTTGGTCCTGTCCGGTATTGCTGAGTTCATGCAGTTATATAGTTTTTTTGGTGTAGGCTTAGGCATTAATGCTTGTTCCATGTGAAGGGATGGTGGCTGTGAAGCTGCTTATACCTGCTCTCAGGAGGTTGTAGTCCGCTTTGGGAAATGTTTTTGTTTGACCCTGGCAGGGGGGGGGGGGGGGGGGGCAGGGGAGATGGTGACTTTGAAAGTGATTGCTTCATGCTTGGATCTTACCAATGAGGATGGCACTGTAGGGGTGCTACAGTGGCTACTCATGTTGGTTAGTACCAGGCCCAGGATATTTTCACCTCTTGTGGGGGTATCGACCAGCTGATCCAATGCCTTGGCATTGACGAAGTCGAGAAATCTCTGGGTGTTCGTGTTTGAGCTAGAATAGGTCTTCCAGTCTGTAGTTGGGTAGTTAAAGTTGCCCAGGATCCAGGGTAGAGGGTTGAATCTTGATGGATTCATGTAAGTCCAGATAGGTGGAGTGGGCCCTCCTGAGTCATGGTTGGGGGTCTGTAGCTAGCTGTCATTTGAATAGGTGTTTTGTCAACAGTTAACTGCACCTGGAGTGTCTCCTGTGTCATACTGTTTGATCAGCCTGGAGGTGGGTATGTCTTTGATAAATATTGAAACTCCACCTCCTTTGGCTTTGTAGCCCTCCATTTGGGGTCTGAAAGTATGGTAAGACAAGTAACCTGGTAAGGCTGGGGTGCTCTCTGCAGCTTTGAACCAGGTTTCAGTGATTGCAAAATTTGTCAGCATCTTCCAGGGTGAGGAATGCTTGCAATGAGTGCAGTTTCATGTTAAAGACTCCTAGCGTTTAGCAGCATGACATTTAAATTTCATTTAGAAGAATTTTTCACGTTGGTAATTTTGTCCTCATGACTTTTCTTAAAAAAAGCACTATGGGGGAGGCGAGAGCCTTTGCCCAAAGCTTAAAGCCCAGGAGAGACAGATAAAGGCCATCTCTGGCAAAGCATCGTGGTCTGTCAGTCATGTCCTCCCAGGCTGTCAGGTACTGGATCCCCTTGGAATTACTGAATAAGAAATGTGGGCTTTTTTGATAAATTTAGACTTGGTACTCAACAACAGTGTGCTGTAATAGTGTTGAGACGTTCTAGTTTTGAAGCTGAAAGTCAACGGCGTTTAAATAACCAAAGACTGCCTTAGCAAATACAGATACAGAAATATATGAAAGTTATGCCCAGTGTTGATGGTAGGCAGCTGCTCAAAACAACAGTAATCAAATCAAAAGACCTTCAAAAGCACTAGAAAACAAAACATTCCCAAATGCCAACCAAGTGATTTCAAGTCAGAAGAAACACTTATTAAAACCCAGTGAAAAACAAGTCTCAATCTCCCTTTCTCTTGCATGCATACTTTTTTATAACACCAAATCAGTAAATGCTAAAAAAGAAAACTGAACTCCTTAACACCACTTTATATATTTTAGATTAAGTTGTTGTTCCTTCGGCTTTTCCTGGTTAGGGGTCGCCACAGCAGAACCGCTAATGATTGTCAGTACATTTTCATGGTGCCGACGTGCCAGCTCGACGCCCAACCTTCAACGAAGGCACACCCATTCACGTATGTCTTTCGAATGCTGCTCTACCGCGGGGAGGACATGCAGACTCCACACAGAAGGTGTTCCAGCCGAGATTCGAACAGGAGAATCTCTTGCTGTGAGGCGACAACGCTATCACTGCACCACCGCGGCTGTTTCATATTTTAGTTTAAGTAGAGAACTAAAATAGATTCAGTAAACGTGTTTTTTAAGAAAATGGCAGAAGAGTTTCTGTGGAACTAGGCAAGAAGAAGAAAGTTCAGTAGTAAGACAAATCAGCATCGTGTACACTAGCAAAAATAATAATCCCTCATAAACCCCTCCCACCCTCAAGCTAATGAAAAGAATTGCTGCTTGGGTAAGTTTCTAGTCACATTATTTTCTGTATTTTCATCATTTCTGCTATCCTTAATGCTTTCAGCTATGTTTTCTCTGTTATATAACATATCTTCACCCTTTTCTTAATTTTCATTTTTCTCTGTATTCACTTCATCCTACAGCAAAAGACAATTAAACTACAAATGCAAATCTTCATTACACTTTCTACAAACAATTTTCTACAAACAATTTTAGTACAATCTTTTATCAAACAAGTCTCCTGTTACTGTATTAATAAGGTTCACACCTCCTACCCCCTTTCTGCATTTTCATTTCTTCACTTTTAAAACACATTATGTCAGTATTCAGCAAAAAAAAATAATTTTAAGTTCTGTGATATCTGTTCGTACATTCATATACTAAAAGCAGTCCTTCCAAGATATCCACACACTTTTTTTTCTCCGAGTCATTAACAAATCTGCTGAAGTGAATTTCTTAAATGTTCTCTCACTGAATCTGCCGAAGTGAATTTCTTAAATGTTATCTCACTGAATCTGTCCCCAAGTGTGCGATCTCCATGATATCACTTACATTGTACCCAAATAGTGTGGCATTTGTGTTGCAAGTAACAGACTTATCAGTGGGCAGCCCATAGTCTTTTTGCAACTGACAGATCTTTCCATTTGTCTATAATCCACTACAGGTTTTTCTAATATCCCCTTTTGCTTCAACTCAGCCACTGAAACAATGTCCAGTATTATTTTGGACATATCTATGTATTTTCAGCTGGTATAAGCTCTATAAATGGTACATGTTTGCTGATAACTATCTCCTCTGCTGAGCTCTGTGAACCTGGCACATAACTCTACAACTTCCCCAAAGACGTTGCTGATTCGTCATCTGGTTCCTTCTATTCCATACGGTTAACCAATGTCTCATCATTCAGTCTGCCTTCTGACGTAATATTCATTTATTTCCGTAGCAACCGTCTCCTACATACATCTGAAAAGAAACGGAAGCTCTCTGGCCTGCAGTAGAGAGAGAGTAAGTCAATTTCCCTGGTTCCTTGGACTAATATCCCTTGGTCATTATGAATACCATCTTGGGGCTTCTTTGAAAAGAGGCCATAAGTCTGCTGGTACTAACCCTGTCAATGAAAGCATATACAAATCTATAAATACTTAAATATCCAAAATAATTTAAACCAGTGTATCCCTTTACCCATTTTTTTAATTTCTTATTTGTAAGCATGAGAAGTGCTTTTTACACAGCATGATTGTGCATCTTCTATTAAGATGCTGTATTGATGGAACTAAATCCGTACAAGTGATATCCAAATCTTTTCTCATCTTAATACAAATCTTTTCTCATCTTAATACAAAAAGGCCTTTAAACACATCCTTTACAGATGGCACTCTGATAAAGTTTTCCTGCTTCGGTCATAAACAATTGGCTGATCTTGTTAAAACTCATTTCATAAATAACTGTAACTACATCCATTTAAAATTGTAGCCCTTAATGATATTTGTGCAGCAGTTTCATGGTATTTACTCAATACCTTTGCTAGGCATTATGAATTGAATCTCCAGGTCCAGATCTGGTTTGAGGACTGCTCTTTCCACGGGTATATTTTACTAGGGGTCCACGCACTAGTAAGTACTTGACTCTTCCCTGACATTGCAGAAACTGGATGCCACTCCTGTCAGATATGAAAGTTATTTACTTACTTAAATAGAACAGGTTGCTTCCTCTGTAATAATGTAGCATAGTTTCCCCTGCTGAAGCCAAAATATGCTCATATGTTACTTTTGTATACATGCTTTTACTGTAGCAGTGCAAACCTGGTATCTGGAGAAGGAGAGCAGTGAGGTGCATGATGGGATTAGAGAAGTTCTTAGCAGCCAGGGAAATTTTGATTGTAGAGTACTCCTAACATCTGCAGCCTTAGTCCTATACATTATGAAGTATGGATCCACGACTACAGATCCAGCAGTATGGTAAATGTATAGCTTTTTGTTTAGTGAAAGTTACATGCCTTCCTTCCCCCAGCAAAGAATGGGGCACATCATTTCTGATGTTTTATTTGAATCTTGTACAGTTTCTTTTTCTAGTTGTATTATATATTTTTTAATTAAATGCAGTTACTTACTACATTCTTAAATCTCTCTCAAGGTTAGAAAGGGCTCAAACAAATTAAGAACCTAGTAATGCTGCTTCTATATGAATGCCCTGCCCACAAATCAAGGTTCCATGGAACAATTAGTGAGACAGCATTTGTCTTCACATTGGGAAAAATGACAGCTGATGAAATTTCTGGCTAGGAAAGAAGATGCTTAAAGTGAATAAACCCAGATGTTAGGGTTCTGGTACTGTGGCAGTGGCCTCTCCTCAAAGGTGCCCTGTTTTTGTAACTGTGTTCAAGTACAACTGTACTCCTGAGAATTGAAGTCTTTTGGTGTGATCTCTGATTATTATGGTCAAAACCAATGAAAGCATTGAGAAATATTGAATAGGCAAGAAGTTATGTCCATTTTAGTACAAAAAAATCATCCTTATTAATGTCTTCTGGAGAAAGTTACTTGGCAAAACATGGCTAAGCAGATTGTGAAATAGTATTATCTGTTGAAGTTATGCAGCTTAGACATTTGTCGAGGAACTATACACATACCTAAAGTAGGTAAGGACTAACTTTTTTGTGGATTTGTGCAACAAAAGTCCACAAGTATGCATTTTGAATGATTTTGGAGAGCATGATATCTGGGCACATCATTTTTGTCATTTTCCTTAACTGAAATCCTGAGTTTATGGAAGTGTGACATCCCTCCTCTGGGCCATTAACTCGATCCTTACCACTGACATTGGTGAGGGACATTCACTTGGAAAAAATGGATACATACAGTATTTTCAGATGCAGCTATCTGCACCAAGCACAATTTTCCTTAAGAGCACACTGGGAACACACTCTGTCCTGAGGCTGGGTTTCCCACCCCCCTCTCTCTCTCTCTCTGTCTCTGTCTCTGTCTCTCTCTGTCTCTGTCTCTCTCTGTCTCTGTCTCTCTCTGTCTCTGTCTCTGTCTCTGTCTCTGTCTCTGTCTCTGTCTCTGTCTCTGTCTCTGTCTCTGTCTCTGTCTCTCTCTGTCTCTGTCTCTGTCTCTCTCTGTCTCTCTCTCTCTGTCTCTCTCTCTCTCTCTCTCCCTCTCCCTCCCTCCCTCTCTCTCCCTCTCTCTCCCTCTCCCTCCCTCTCTCTCTCTCCAACCCCAAATAAGACTCCCCACTGACACAGCTGTAAAGTTGAGTCCTCACAGAGTGTTCCAAACTAAGCACTCCACCATCTGCTCTGTGTCCCTGCTTCAAGTAGCTGACACACACACACAGACCTGGGAAAGGCCGGCACAGATTTACCAGCTGTGCCATCTCTGCCCAGACTATAAGGTAGTTACTGCCACCAGAACACTCCAAAGCCAGCTGCGCTAAGGCTGTTACAAGGGTGCCCAGTTATATTGAGTAAAATTAATATTGGTACAAACGGTAGTGTTTAACTAATGCAGCAAGGCAGGAGCGGTCATAGTCTCACCAAATAAATAAAAGTATTATGAAAGTTTAAAATATTCTCTAAAAGACCAGCCACAATGAAAAGTTTAAATATATGTCTGAAGTTGTTAATCTTCTTCCTATTCATCACTGATGGGTTCGGTTCTGAGCCCTCAGAACCGAGTCGGCCTTGTACCAAGCTTGTGTGCACCAAAAAACTCTCGAGTTAAGCAGCTACCCACAATGCCCTTTGCTCAGTTACCTCAGATCTCATTTGCCGCGCAGCCATATAGCAGCGTTTCACCGAGCTCTCCATCTAAGTGCTTTATTCTGATATATTTACAAGTTTTGTAAAAGGTTTTTCCTCTTTATAATCTGTTCTTTGATATCTATATTGTTTAAGCTCTACCCACAGGTATTTCTTATCATTGTTTGTATTTTCTTGGTATTTTCTAACTTTATACCCTTGTTGTATCTTGTTACCATTGTTGGTATTTCCTTTCTCTCTCCTTCATTTCCTCTCTTTCCTCACTCTTTCCCTGTTGAGTGAATGTGTGTTCTGGGATGTCTGAAAAGAAGGGAACTACGGGGTTTAAACACTGCTCTTCTTGCAGTGGTAAACTACCGAATAGTGACCTCCATGAAGAGTGTATGTACTGTTTGGGGGTTCCGCATTTGTCGGCAAAAACCCCGTGTGATGTTTGTGCTAGTTTCAGTCAGCAGACGCTGAATGAACATCATAACAAACTGATCTTAAAGGGCCACCCTGCTTCACCTTTTTCGGAGGCTATTTCTGCGATGGAGGTTTCATCCCCCTCCTGCTATGGACAAGAAACGTCCTCGCTTGGACCCCTCTTCACCGGCTGGTGACAGAGGTAAAAGTCACAAGCACAAGGCCCATAAGTCCTCATCTGAACACCATTCTGCCTCCTCGGTGCTGACTACTACATCGGTTCCGAGCTCTGCTCCAGCTAAGCTTACCGAGGTCGCCTTGTCAGCACCTACCCCGGCATTGACTACTACGGCTCCGTCTACTGCCTTGGTACCAGCCAGCTTATCAGTTTCTCTCTCTGCACTGACCTCGCCCATTTCTTCTCCGGTATCTGTTCCGACAACTATCTCGGAACCGTTTTTGTCATCCACCCCTATTGTAACTTTGGCTCCTAGCCCATTCACGACTCCAACCATACCGTTATTGCCAGTTTCAAAATTGGAATAGTCTGTGCTGTTCCGTGATGCACCACAGACCCAGTACTCGTCTACTGTGGACTTGTTTGCTGGACAAGCCTGCAGTCCCTTTTTGGACCGGCCTGATTCTCCCTCAGGGGCATCGGTGAGATCCACCAGGAGCCTTTCCTAATTGGATGTGGTGCGCCTTTTTGACCAGCTGCTGACTGCCAGGGGAATTTCAAATCCGCCTAGACCCTATCCCACTCCTGGCTTTGGGTCTATTTCTCTAGCAACCCCTACTTACTCTCCTCTCTTGGATCCCTCGGTTCCAAGGCTCATTTATCCAACTTTTACTAGAGGACCCCCCCCTTCCTTGGCACCGACAACGACACTGTCTGAGGCTCTGAGATCCCTTTTGGGTGTCTGTTCTGTCGGAACCCACCCTTCCTCAATCTCATGCTTGGGGTGGGGTGGAACCTCCGGTTCCGGTCTCATTTCAGACGGTTTTGTCGGTCCTGACTTTGGATCTGAGAGTGACTACCACTCAGAGTCTGCTTGAGGCTCCGTCCCCGGGGGCGGACTGTCTGGAGCGGGGTGTGACCCCGGTTCTGATTTTGTCTTCTGTTCCGGGCTCCCACTCCTCTTCAGGTGGACCCGCTTTCTGGGTGATGGAGAGGGCGCTTGCTGCTGGCAATCCTCCTCCGTTGGTTATTTCCCCAGTTCCTTCTGAGCTGCAGCTGTCAAAGGCCACCCCCCCGGACTCCGAGAGCGCAAGGCCCAGGAAACCCCTGTCCAGGGCATTTCCCTTTCTGAGTCTTCTTCGGATGCTCCCACCGAAGAACCCCCTCGGAAACGGGTGTGTAAGAGGAAACGCATGGACTCCCCAGAGGAGTCCCTCATGGAGGATACGGACTACGATGATTGGGAAGTGTTCCCACGGTCACCACCCTGACCGTCTCCTTCGGAGATATCCTGGAAATCTTGAAACAGAGGGGTGACTGGAAGTCCTCCAACCCTTCCTCTGAGGAATCCGTATTCCTGCAGGCCTTTCGCTCTCGGCCCTTTACTTCTTGGGTGACCCCCCCGCTGATAAGTTGGTTAAACTCATCGTGCAACGGGCATGGAAGAACCCTGACTCCAGTGAGGCCATTCCCGGGAGATCAGACAAAGTTCTCCCCTCCAGAGGATTAACCCCATTGGTCTAGAGGTTTGCCAGTGGACGCTGTGGTGCTGGCGGCAGCCATTAAAAAGGACCTTGCAGAAGAGAGTCCTGCTGTTCACCTGCCCAACAGAGAGTCCCGGGCAGTGGACAGGTTAGGGGAAGCGAGTCTTTGCATCAGCGACCTTAGCAGTTAGGTCTCTGAACTTTCTGGCACATTTTACGAGGCTCCAGAGAGATCTTATCTACAAATTCTCCGGAACCATTGCGGGCCAAGTATCTGATGGAGCATGAGAAAGTTGCTACCCAACTTGCCACCCGTGAATCAGTATCTAATTCATCCATGAGGTTGCTGTCACACGCAACCGAAGGAGCAGCTAGAGCTGCGGGTGCAGGCGTAGTCATGAGATGACATGCCTGGATGTGCATTTGCGACCTTGCGGACTGAGCGATCTGCTCTGTTCGGTGCTAAGGTCAAGGATACATTAGCCAGGTGCGAGCAAGACGGGAAGACCTTGTCTGCCATTGGCCTATGCTTTTCCAAACCCCAGTATTCCTTCTCCATGAATCAGAGGAGCAGAAAGATGTGGCACAAGAAGTCTCAAGGTCCTTTCCGAGACGCATGTGGTGAGGTCTCCCCCAGAGGCAGAGGAGGTTTTAGTAATGGAAAACATCCCCTTTCGGGGCAGAGGGGGTCCCTGGAACCAGGGCTCCCGAGATTCCTTCTCTGGTAGACCATATCAGCACTCGTGAGGCGCTGCCCGATTGCTTTCCTCTGGAAGCAGTCGGGTCATGTTTTTCTCTGCACCAAGCTGCCTGGCTCTCCATTACGAATGATCGGTGGGTACAAAGAATCATTACCAGAGGCTACGATATTCCCCTAATAACTTATCCAAGACCTCCGAAATCCCTTCCTGATATTCCACCCAAAGGGAGGAGGCAGCTTCCGGAGTATGAAAGCTATGTCAAAAACGAGCCATCCAACAGGTCCCCCCAGATGGTGAGGATCAGGGTTCTACTCGAGATTCTTTTTGGCGTCAAAACCGGGGACTGGAGGCTCATTCTGGATCTCAGCCAACTAAACAAATCGGTAGTTCAGACCAAATTCCGCATGGTCACGATTCAATCTATCCTCCGCTTTCTGCGGGAGGGTGTGTGGATGTGCTCATTAGATCTTCAAGATGCTTATTACCATATCAAGATGGACAAATGCTCCAGGAGCCTCCTTCGCTTCCGGTTGGGAGCCAATCACTACCCAATCACTACCAATTCAAAGCCCTGCCTTTTGGTTTCTCAGCGGCCCCCAGAGTGTTCACGAAATGCCATGCAGTGGTTACAGCTCATCTGACTTCAGGGATTCCAGGTGTTTCCATACCTAGACGATTGGCTCCTGTCTGCCCCCACCAAGCGTCTTCTGGTCAAGGCCCTATGCTACACACTGGCTCTAGTGGAGTCATTAGGCATTACCATACATTGGGAGAAATCAAACCTTCAATCATCACAACTGGAATTCATAGGGACAGTATTCAACAGCCAATCAAGCCTGATCTCACTTCCTCTCCACAGGCTTCAGAGACTAAGGGCACAAGTTCAGGTAATACTCTGTCGAAGCAAGGTGTCTGCAAGGAAAGTTCTCCAAGCATTGGGATCTATGGCTGCAGTCATCCCCATAGTTCCCTTAGCCAGACTACACATGAGATTACTAGAATGGCTCTTTCAGGCCCAGTGGATACCCAGTCTTCAACCCCCTGAGCTTATGGATTCTCATCACCAACATTTGCAAACAAGATCTCCTCTGGTGGATGAGTACAGACTAAAATCCTTGGTGTTGTCCCTTCCAGGTTCCACAGCCCTGATGGGGTTGGGGGGCCACTTCCAGAGAAAGTCGGTCCAAGGCACGTGGTCCGATTGTAGAGGTCAATTTGCATATCAATGTCCTGGAGTTGAGTGGTGCTATTGGCGTTGCAAGCTTTTCATCCGCTCCTTCTCTCGAATGATTGCCGTCTAGTCAGACAACATGTCCATGGTCTGGTACATAAACAAACTGGGAGGGACCAAATCTTACCCCCTATGTCACGAAGCCATGAGAATCTGACAGTGGGTGATAGCTTCCAACCGATTTCTGATCGCAACGCATATCCCAGGGAGCTCCAGCATGATTGCGGACAAGCTGAGCAGATGCATTCTTCATCCTCACAAGTGGTCTCTCAACCTGAGTGTGGCCGCGGAAATTTTCAGCTGTTGAGGCCAGCCATGCTGCAACCTTTTCATCTCCCTGTCAAACAGAAAATGCAGTAGCTACTTTGCCCTCTTTCCCCCTCTCAGGGAGTCACTGAGAGACACTTTAATCCACGATTGGCCCACGGGTCTACTTTATGCTTACCCTCCGATTCCTCTGATTCCCCCTGTTCTATGGAAAGCTATTCGGTCGAGAAGCAAAGTGATCCTCATTGCCCTGTTCTGGCCTCGTGTGGTTTCCTCTTCCTTCGACTTCATCTATTACAGCCTCCTTGGATCCTAGACACTCGTATCTCACCGACAAGGGCTGACTTCCCCGAATCTGTCCACTCAAGCTGACAGCTTGGTTTCTCCACTTCTGTTAGTTGCCAGGCAAGAAACCTTCTTCTCACTCCGTGATATTATCTTAGCCTCTCGTAAACCATCCACCAGGAAACTTTATAGGGATAAATGGAAAAGATTCTCTATTTGGTCGCGTAATAAGAAGCTACACATGTTCTCGGCCCCCATAACCACTATTATTCATTATCTGGTTGAACTTTTCGACAAAGGGGCCTCAGCTTCCACCATTCGAGTCATTCTAGCAGCTGTTTCCAACTTCCATAACAGGTCTGATGGAGTGCCACTTATCTCCTCTCTCCTTTGCAAGACCTTCCTCAAGGGTATTTTTCACAGCAGGCCTCCCATCTGACAGCCGGTGGAGGCATGGAATAAGTCCTGGGTTCTGCAGTCTCTCTCCCCCCCCCCCATTTGAGCCGACTGCGACATGTGATCTAAAATTCCTGTCATGGAAATCCTTATTCCTGGTGGCTATAACTTCAGCCAGAAGAATTAATGAATTACGAACATTATGTATCGAGCCCTTCTCTGATCTTTCATAAGGACAGAGTATCACTTCGTACTAACCCATCCTTTCTCCCCAAAGTGGTTTCTGATTTTTCGATTAACTAGTCCATTGAGCTCCCTGTGTTCTTGCCAAATTACTCTTAACAAGGGAGAATACTGCCTACGTTCCTTGGATATTCATAGACAATTACGTTTCTATCTGGACAGAACTAAATCCTTTCGCAAGTCAGACCAACTTTTCTATTTCCTTTGCGAGTCCTAGAATGGGAGGCGCAGTATCGAAAGTTACTTTGTTTAAATGTCTCCAGGATTGCATTGCCTTCACATATTCACTTACGGAGGGATTGAAGCCTGGCCAAATCAAAGCTCACTCAACTAGGGCTATTGCAGCATCTGTTGACTTCCACTCTAGGACCTCCATGGATGACATTTGTGCAGCTGCCATTTGGGCTAAGCCCCATACTTTATCAAGCATTACAAATTGGATCTGATCTCCAGGGGAAGAGCGGCCTTTGGTTCTATAGTTCTCAGGAATGTTCTTCCATAAGGGCCACCCAGGTTCTTCAAGTAGCTGGGGACTCTGTCCCATCATTGAATAGGAAGAAGATTAACAACTTACGTCTTACCATAACGTTCCATCTGAGTTGTTTATCTTCTTCCAGTCATCACACCCTCCCACCGACCCCCTCCTAAGGTTCCTGGCAGATCTTCTGGGTCTTTGTGGTGTATTAGGGTTTCTGCGCAGAGATGTTTGTTGCATGCAAACTCAATCTGAGGTAACCGAGCAAAGGGCATTGTGGGTAGCAGCTTAGCTCAAGAGTTTTTTTGGTGCACGCAAGCTTGGTATAAGGCCGACTCGGTTGTGAGGGCTTGGAACCGAACCCATCAGTGATGACTGGAAGAAGATTAACAACTGAGATGGAATGTTATAGTAAGACATAACTTCTTTTTAATAATAAAAACATGAAAATACTGAATATCTAGTTACAATAAACATAGAGTTCCACTCACGGGAAATATTAAAAGCAACACTGAGGGAAAGGTTCACACAGATGCAGAAAAGCAATACTTAACTAATCGCACTATATTTTCCTGACTGATCTAAAAAATTACTGTCTCCTAGTTCTTACTAAAGCAAGGCAAGATGAAGTGGATGACTGGTCTTGTATCAACTGTTTTGCAAGGTGCTATTAATTGTAATAAGATTGGGCATGATACCTTGGGGGGTTAGAGGGAATGCATATGAAGGACTGCTCCGTGTTTGCTGTGTTGCAAGTGTCTTGAACAGTATGAAGTACAGCTTTGTATGAGTATGCCAGAATGTTATTACATACATGTTCATTATTAGATCACTGCTGCAGTAGCCTAAGCTTTATGGAATGTCATGCCACAGACTGAACAAGCCAAACAGTTTCCAAAGCTTTTAGGTACCCTAGTCACTGCCCTGCAAGAGGGAATCGGGATGAAATCGGTGGTAGGCCACCAAAACTTCAGAACTGTCTTGCCAGAGAAGATTATGCTCATCTGCAGGCTTTGGGTGATTAATGGTTAGCTAATACTTCTGCAAGGCTGGACAGATAAGTAATCTGTTAGGGTTTACCTTCCTCATAATTTTTTTGTGAAGAAAACTGTGGTTAGTCACTACATTTTGTACAAGAAGCTTATATTTGGATTTAAGGTTCTATGAAGGAATCCCGTGGGATTGACTTTTACCTCAGATTTTATTGTTAGGGCTTGAATTTTTGGTTTTGAGGGTTGTTGTTATTGTTTATTGTTTTAATTTATTTTATTATTTTTTTACCACAAAACTTAAATTCTTGTCGGTTTTCTTTACTGACTTTGCTAAGCTCTCCTAAACACTTATCACACACCTTTTTTTGTCTGACAGCTGGTCGTAGGTCCTCAGTGGGTATTCTCATATTTGTTTCCTTTTTTTTTTTTTTTTTTTTGGTGGGGGGTGCCATTTCTGAAAATCTGTGTTGAGGGACTGGGGTAGTGCGTTTGGTGGTAGTCACTAAAATGGTTTACCTCAAAGTAGTTTTCAGTCAGGAGGTAACACGGACTCTTCTAGGCTCCACTGTCCACCTGTGACGCTCCATTTTGTGGCTAAGACATGGACATGCATCCCAGTAATACTGTTAGTCCTTCCCAGAGCTGCAAGAAAGAAGTTACTTGGGAGACTCAAGTTTAACCTCCAGCTTTCTCTTTGTTTCGGCCACTAAGTGTCGCAGTTGTGGCCATCAGTTGTTCCTTGTACTGTTTGTTTTTCTGTCCGTCCCTGTGGTGCTGCTCTTCAAGAAGCTACCAAGGATCGGGACATAGGCATATTCTTGCACTGGCTGTTCAGCTGCTCTTTTTGGGTAAGGCAGAACCACCCTACTGGCATTGGGGAAGAGACCTGGGGGATGCTTCCTCACTAAGCTGCTCTTACGGGCTTTGTTTGGTGAAGGGGCATTCCTTTTAAGCCAATCTTTTTTCCTGAGGGACCTGCCAAAAAAAGGAAACTTAAAAAAAACTTTTTTCCTGTCCCAAAGCAGCTAAATAAGATTGGCCAGGTTTTGATAAGGGTTTATTTAGAGTCTTTTGATCTTTTAAATGCTGAACCATCTCCTCCAAAAAAAAAAAAAAAAAAAAAAAAAACAAAAGTTATGAAAGGTGTTTATTGTTTCCTTTCATGGTGTACTGAATGCTTTGCGTACGAGATGTCACACTAAATATGGCATATTAATTTTGTCAAAAACTGAAGACTGGATCTGCATACTTTCCACCCAAATAGCTCTTGTAAGTTCTATTTCATTAGTAACATGTATTCTTGTTAAATACTCCCCTTAAAGATATTGCACTGCTAGTGTCTATTCTTGTTAAATACCTCATTCCAGATATAGCTTGTCAGCAACTGTACTTGTTAAATTTATTTATTTATTTTATTTTACATTTGTTGACTGGGATAGTCCAACTGGATATATGTGCATTTTCAGTGGAGGCCCGGGAAGAAAAGCTCCAATTACACAGTTTGATAATTATGCTCGTCTCTTATGTGTGATGTTCTAAGTAGTTACAGTGTAGCCATCTAGTAGGGTCTTACATATAATGTGTGTCACATTATACAAAACTAGTAGGATTGCAACAATCTGTTTTGAGCAGGAAGTGCATACAATACTATAGGTACTAAACCGTAACCGAAGATACATTATGTGCTATCGTACACAAAAAAAAAAAAAAAAAAAAAAAACAGTGGGGTGCAGCAAACTATTTGAGCAAAATATGCATACAGTACTATACAAGTAAGATAGTTTATTTGGAAATTAATCCGGGTTGGTACAGAGGTAAAGCTAGTGAATATTAAGATACTGTTTTGAGGCCTTTATTGAAGAGACTTAGGGTTCAAGGGTAAGTGTGGAAGAAAGTGAGTTCCACGTTTTGACAATGATGTTGTCAAACAGGGAGTCACCAGCTGAGTTAGTAGCTTTATAGGTTTGGACTAACAGTTTATTGGATGAGCGTAGTAACCTTGAGTTACTGTATTTTATAATATTTTTAAGTGCGGGAATGTTTTCAGGTTGGTTGAGAATTTTGTGAACTACTGTGAGTTGATTAAATAGTAGTAGGCTGGTTAGTTCTAGCCACCCAAGAAGACTGAGGTTTTGACAATGATATGTTCTATATGTTGAGCCGGTGGCGAATCTGGCAATATGTAGTATGCAGTGAGAGAGCTTGTTGAGTTCAGTTTTGTTCAGATTGGAGAGTACAGGGGAAGCATATAGAAGGGTAGAGAGTAGGTGAGAGCGGGCGATTATGGTCCTAGCTATTTGGGTAAGAAAAGGTTTGGCTCTATATAATGAGCCAAACTTCTTATTAATGGTTTTGTTGACATGCAGATCAAATTTGAGATTATTATCCACTGTTTCCCCTAAAAGCTTTGTACGGTCATCGGGAGAGATAGAGGTACCGTTGTTGGATGTTATATAGAAGGAAAAAGGGGTGGATCTATGAGTGGGAGTAAAGAGGACCAGTTTAGTTTTGTTGGGATTTAGCAGCAGAAGGTGACTAGAGAGCCAATTTTCAACTGTATTAAAAGTGTTCTGGGTTAAGGTTTGCAGCTCTGAAGGGGAGGAGGCTGAGCAAATCAGGGTGGACTCCTCTGCATATTGGATGCAGGTTGTTTCAGGGATGGCAGAAGGTTGTTTGAAGATAGAAAAGAGTAAAGGACCTAAAATTGAGCCCTGAGGGACACCAAGGGTGACAGGTAGCCAGGTGAACTGTTTATAATGTAGCCTGCTGTCTGCCACTCAGGATTGGAACCACTGAATAGCATGGTTATCCAAGGAAAAGGATTTTAGGGAGTGGATGAGTAATTTGTGGTTGACTATGTCATAGGCCTTTGACAGGTCTAAAAAGAGGACTGAGGATAGGTTATTCCTGTTTTGGTTTATGACATTGAAAAAGGAAAGGAGGGCAGAGATGGTGCTGTGATGTGGCCTAAAGAAATGTTGAGAGTTGGCCAGGAGACTATTCTGAATGAGGTAGTCCATAAGTTGGATATGGAGACAATTCTCCATTATTTTGGCGAGTGTTGAAAAAATTGCACTCTGTCTATAGTTGGACACTTTGTTGAACTACCACCTTTGTAGAGTGGGATCACATGGGATATTTTCCAGATTGAAGGGATAGTGCCATCCGTTAAGGTTTTATTGATTTGGATAGAAATGGGGTATGCTATGGTGTCTGCGGCTTTTTGTAGGTACTCTGCAGGAAGAAGGTCATCAAGAAAGGGTGGTTGGTGTTAATTTTTTGGTTAGGGATTGGATAAAAGGGGTGGAGACAGGTTAGAAGTGAAAGAGGGGATGAGAGACTGGTGTGTTTAGTGGTTGAGTTAGACTGAGCGTGAGTAAATTGGTTAGCTAGGGATTGAATAGTTTCAGTGAAGAAGTTATTAAAGGCACTGGCAATGTTCTCTGGGGATTTATGGATGGAGTTTGATGGGATTGGAGTAGCAGTTTGTCCTGGTTGACGAAGTCTGTTTGTTTATATCTGCCCAAAACTTTTGTGGATTATTCTGAAGCTTATGTTGGAGGTTCTGGTAGTAGCTTTTATGTCTCTCAAAATGGATTTTTTTGTTTCATTCCTAAGCTGACAATACCTTAATTGGTTGAGAGGGGCTTTAGTTCTATGCCGGTTGGACTAGACTTTATTCCCAAGTTTGATTTTTAACTTGGTTTCCTTTGAAATCCATGGTGCAGTATTTGATTTAGTTTTTATAGTACGTGCAAGAGCATGAGAGTCATGGGTGGTCAGGAATTTAGCATTAAAGTAATCTACTGCTTCATCTAGTGATATATTTTTTCAGATTGACCGGTTGACTGACTTTTGGAAATTAATAGGATTGAAGTTCTTATTAGTTTTGATTGTTTTGTAAGTTATCTGGTGGGTGGGGGTCTCTGCTTTATTCTTTAATAATGTAAGTTAGTGAGTGATCACTTAAGTCATTAGAGAATCCCGGCTGTATACAAGTTGGGATGGTTATTGATGAGTATCCAATCTAAGATACTTTCCCTGTTGGAGGGTTTGCTGATCCTAGTAGGGGAGGTTCTTATTTGTGTGAACCCAAACAGATTTATATGAGTGACTGGGGGATTCAGCTGAGCAGGTGTGCCAGTCTGTGTTGAAGTCACCAAGAACAATGGTTTCTTGGGGTAGGTAGTGGATAGCCAATGGAGGATAGATTCTAGAGTACGTATATTATTGCTTGGGGGAATGTAGACACAGATGATATTTATGCATTTGCAAATGTTAATTTGTAGTTTGGTAATGAGGATTTATGTGTCATTAAATGGGGGCAGTTGTTTGGGATCCATGTTGACACTTAGTGTGTTTTTGTAAAGAACTGCTGTCCCACCTCTCTTCTTAACAGTACGGTCTAATCTGTGTATGTTGTAGCCTGGGGGTAATATGTCAGAGTATAGTATCATCTACAAAGTAGACCAATTTGCTATCCTCAGAACAGCAACCCCAACATAGAAGCCTGCAAATCTGAGTATAAAAGAATGAGGGGTGAAAAGATGCCATTCCATCTAACAGTAAAGTGTACATACCCTTGTTAAAATGCCAGATTTTTGTGATATAAAAAAGAGACTACAATAAATCATTTCAAAACTCTTCCACCTTTAATGTGACCTGTAACCTGTACAATTCAATTGAAAAACAAATCTGTTAGGGGAAAATATAAAAAATAAATGTACAATAAGCTGGTTGCATAAGTGTGCAGACCCTTTGTTGAAGCACCTTTTGATTTTAATTACAGCATTCAGCCTTCTTGGGTAGGAGTTTTGACAGCATGGCACATTTTGACTTGCCAATATTTGCCCACTCTCTTCCTTGCAAAAGCACTCCAAATCTGTCCAATTGCGAGGGCATCTCTTGTGCACAGCCCTCTTCAGGTTACCTCACAGATTTAGAATTGGATTTAAGTCTGGGCTGTGGCTGGGCCATTCCAAAACTTTAATTTTCTTCTGATGAGGCTATTCTTTTGTTGATTTGTATGTATGCATGGGGTTATTGTCATGTTGAAAGGTGAAATTCTTCATCTTCAGCTTTCTAGCAAATGCCTGAAGGTTTTGGGCCAAAAGTGACTGGTATTTGGAACTGTTCATAATTCCCACTACCTTGACTAAAGCCCCAGTTCTAACTGAAGAAAAGCAACCCCAAAGCATGATACTGCCACCATCGTGCTTCTGTGGGGATGGTGTTTTTTTGGTGAGGCGAAGTGTTGTTTTTGCGCCAAACTTAATTGTGACCACAAAGTTCAACTTTGGTCTCCTCAGACCATAACACATTTTCCCCAAATACATTTGGGAGATTTGATGTATTGTTTTTTTCAAATTTTAGCTGGGCCTGGATGTTTTTCTGTTTAAGTAAAGGCCTCCGTCTTGCAACTCTACCCTATAGCCCAGACATATGGAAAATATAGGAGATTGTTGTCGCATACAGTATGCAACCAGTACTTGCCAGAAATTTTGCAGCTCCTTCAGTGTAGCTGTAGGTGTCTTGGCAGCCTCCTGACCAGTTTTCATCTTATCTTTTCATCAGTTTTGGAGGGACATCCAGTTCTCTGCAACATCACTGTTGTCCCATATTTTCTGCACTTTTTAATGATTGTCTTCACTGTGTTCCATGGTATATCCTGTGCTGTGGAAATTTTTTGTGCCCTTTTCCTGACTGATGCCTTTCAACAATGAGATCCCTTTGATGCTTTGTAAGCTCTCTGTGAACCATGGCTTTTGCTGTAGCAGGCAACTAAATAAATGTCAGGAAAATCCTACTAGGACAGCTGAACTTTATTTGGGGTTAATCAGAGTCTCTCTCTTTAATTGATGGCAGATGTGTACCCAAGAAGACTGAAAGTTGTAATTTCATCAAAAGGTGCTTCAACAAAGTATTAGTGTGCACACTTATGCAACTAGCTTATTGTACATTTTTTATTTTTTATATTTTCCTCTAACAGATTTGTTTTGTTTTTCAATTGAATTGTACAGGTTATAGGTCTCATTAAATGTGGAAAAAGTTTGAAATGATTTATTGTGGTCTCATTTTTTTTGTATATCCCAAAAATCTGGCATTTTAACAGGGGTGTGTACACTTTTTTTTTTATATCCACTGTAAGTAGTCTGATAGATGGAATGGCATATTTTCACCCCTCATGCTTTTATACTCAGATTTGCAGGCTTCTGTGTTGGGGTTCTTGTTCTGAGGATAGCAAATATGTCTACTTTGTGGATAATACTATACACTAGCACTAAACTCTTTAACACTACTTAGCAGAAAGTTGCAGGCCATTTACAGTAATACATTGACTTGATTCTTTTGAATTTTACTATAGTACTTATTGAAAAAAATGTGCTTTTTACTGGTAAGCAACAAACTACAGAAATCTTAACCAGTCCCACAGCAACAATTGGACTTTGCATTTTTTCACTTGATAAGTGTTGCACAGGAAATTGGCTCCAATAAACTACCTGGTGTAATAATTGACAGTGAAGGAAAGGCTTGATAAAGAAGCAATTTTATCCTGTTTAAAGCTAATAAAACGCTGGGTTGTGTTAATCAGCTCATTCCGAAAACCTTCCAGCACCCTTGTGCAGTGCTAATCTTTACACAAACCTGAAAGGCCATTTACTGCCCAGACTTGAGCAAGGTGCTGGGAATCCTTGCTATGCAATTGCAATAAGGGCTTAAAAACGCAATGTAAAGTGAAATGTCCTACAGTAGAGCACCTGTGTGTATAGCAGGGAACTGAGAGACATATTTGCAGGGCCTTTGATCGGAAACTGAAATATTGTCATAAGTACTCAGCATTACATGTGTGAATGATGCACTCTGAGGGCTTCCTGAATAATGGGATGTACAGCAGTCTACCATGTTGAGACCCATCATTGCAAAACTTCTTGTAACACAGAGTGGCTGGAGTTCAGCCAGCAACTCACTTCAGTACATCTAAATGTGCCAATTACTCCATGATTAAGTGTGCTGTCATAGCCAGTGTCCTAATGTGGCACAAACCACAGTGTTCTCTCACATTATTTACTAGTTGTTTAATATTCCTTGTTCTGTAACTAGATTTGGTGATTTGCACTACCACAGCTATGTTGGCAAGCTATGGAACAAACTTTGTCACTCTAGGGTGCTTATCAGACAACTACATTTAAATTTGCAATAAAAAAGTCTGGCAAGGCAGTGTTGTAAACTAGTAGTACATGTTTAGGTGCACTTCTTTTTATAGTTTTTATAAATGCACAGATTGTCCACTATTTTGAACAATTTATATCTGGGTAGTTACTTTTATAAGTAGTAGGTGCCCTAGCATTGTCTACATACCAGTGTTACTATTTTATCGTTTTATAATACAAGTAGACCACTCTGCTGTGTAGTTATTCTTGGGTAGGTTGGTATTTTATATAGGTAGTCCTTTTTTGTACAGTAACTTCTTTGGTTCTTTTTGATACACTTGTAATACTTGCTAATAAACGTCTGTAGAATGTTCGTATGTCCAGGTGGCATAGTTACCTTACAAATGTCTTTTTCCTGGGACTTCTGAAAATAGTTTCTTCCCAGATGGACATTCTAGGTTAGAAAATATAATAAGTAAATAGCTGCAATTTCACATTTGCTTGCTTATGTTAATGAAAAACTCTGTTGTGACCCTGAAATACAGATGGGAATCTCTTGAATTTTTGGGTGGAATGCCTTAAAGTTATTTACTTTAACAAATGCCAACACATTTGGAAAAGCAAGAGTCTAATCATTACTTTTTATTCAACCATATATCAGCTTTTACTAATTGTATTATTTTTCTTTTTTCAGATTTAAAAGATAACTTTACTGAACTGCACTTAAATGGCACCATTGTTAATGAGGAACCATTTTCAGATGCTGCCTTGTCAGAAGACTCTACTACCCAGCTGAACATGCGTGGAGTATTTCTACATGTGCTTGGAGATGCCCTGGGATCTGTAATTGTAGTTGTAAATGCTACAGTTTTTTATTTTGTATGGAGGCCATGTTCTGGAGGCTCGTGTATTAATCCATGCCTGGATGGTACCTGCCCTAGTCATAAATCGGTCGATCACAATCTTACAGATATGTCAGTTAACAGTACTGAGGAAATGCAACCCAAAGAAGCTGGTCCATGCTGGGTGTTATACTTAGACCCAACCCTTTGTATTATTATGGTCTGCATACTTTTGTATACTACCTATCCTTTACTCAAAGAGTCTGCCCTCATCCTTCTGCAGACTGTTCCCAAACAGATTGACATACGTTCACTCAACCAAAAGCTACGCTGCCTTGATGGAGTAGAAGCTGTCCATGAATTACATGTTTGGCAGCTAGCTGGAAGCAGGATTATTGCGACAGCCCACATAAAATGCCGTGATCCTGCTGTATATATGGATGTGGCTAAACGCATAAAGGACTTCTTTCATAATGAGGGGATCCATGCCACCACCATTCAACCAGAGTTTGCTCAGGTGGGCTCCGAGTCCACTGTATCGTTATGTGAGCTTTCTTGTAGAACTCAATGTGCTCAGAAACTGTGCTGTGGTAATGCAGACAAAGTCAGTTCTGAAAAGAAATTGGAGAAGATGAGTTCTGCTGCTCCTTCTTTAGACATTATTGATGAATCTCCAGAGAACAAAGCCATGGGGATTGAAAAAGTACAAGACAAAGCTGTAGTTCGAATTGATTTGGACTGTGAAACAGATAAACAGTTTGAATCCAGTCTGTAAATGGAACAGTGTTGTCCTCAAGGGTATATGCATCTCCACCCAGCACAGAGATTACATTTAAAATTGCTTAGCATTTGTATCACAGATCTGGTATAAAGCTACAGTACTGATGTGAAGTGTGGGAAAATCCTATGTGCACTTTTGTTTAGTGTCAGGATCTCAACTCTGCTGCTATGGGGTGGACTGGGCAAGGTCCTCCTGTTCACTTACTGTTGGAGTGTGTTTGAAGTGTTGAAGGCCCTTTTCACTGAACTTTAGTCCTTACTGATTTATGTCTCTTGACTGAATGAAAAAGAAAAAAAAAACAATGTTGTTGCTGTCTTGGAAAAAAAACAGCTGGCACTGCAGTCGTGATTGCCCAGCTTTATAGAAAGGTCCTACTACTTGATAATTCCCACAAAATGTTTTGATTGGCGATAATATTGGTAACCTAAACTTCAGTGAGTTGAAACAACTGGTGTAGCTTGCTCCCCCCCGACACACATTAAAATGTATCGAGAAATGTAATTATCTGTTGTACAGTGTTGCAACTTAAAATTGTAGAATTTTAAATTATTTTAAATTATTTTAGCAGCTAGCCACCATCTTTTAAATGTTTATTTAAAAGAAAAAAAAACTGAAGTATAAATGATCATTTTATAGGTCATGCTTTATTGCTAATTGTTTTTTTGGGGGAATTGTCTGTTGGGTAGGAACTCAGTGGGATTATTTTTTATTTTTAACTAGATCTGATTTTGTCGGTCACCCAGACCAAAATTTATGTTCAGTTTTGATGTTTGCATTGGCTAGTTGAAATGTGATTGCTTGTGAATTTCTCAGCAGATTAGCCTACGGTTTTAAGAGACAGTTTTACCTTGCTTCATTCCCTTTCCGTGAAATGATAGACTGTCTGGTGTACCATTTTATTCCACTCATGGATGCTGTGGCTGCAGGAAATTTATATCTTGTGCTTTCAGCGCACTTGGATGGATGGTTTATCAACTTTCTTCCAGACTCCACCTTTCCTCTTCCCTAACCCATTGATCTATTCCTAGCCATTACATCAGGCAAAGGGGACAAATCCTGGTGAGTACATGGATCTTCAAGTATGTGCTTTTATTATTTTTGTTCAGTTGTTTCTCTTGTATGTGTATGGCAGTTCTGTGAGTTTCCCAATGGTTACTCTTAACCTCCGAGTATAAACCAGAGAAATGCCCCTGCAAGGAAACAAATTGTTACATCAGGCAGCCATTTACTGTGTCTGCTGTGCCTATGCCTGAACGCAGGATTATTGCCTTGATCATTTTGAAAAGCTTTTATTGCCACTATTTATAATTAATGAAGAAAGCATTCTAGACTTGTCTGGCAAAAAAGTCTGGCGCCGGAAGGAGGAACTTGACAAATTCAGGAAGCACCAGAGGTACATTCAGCAGATCAAAGGCAACACTACAAAGGCAAGTTGCTCTTGGATGTCCAACCCCTTGTATTTTCTCTTATCCTTTTTTTTTCTGGCTTCTGCAGCAGAGACTGTGGTAGAACAGATGTTTCAACAATCCCAGAGTGTGGTATGTGGTACCCTATAGCTCTTCATCTGAAATTTTAGTTTAGACATTGTTGCAAGCATTAGGTTCACATGCACAGAGACGTATACTAGGATTGCTGTACTTTCATCTTTCACAGCAGTCAACAGACCCTTGCTTTAACCCCAATTCCTTCAGCTCAATGACAGTTGTGGCCCCCATACTTGGGGGATAATGCCTTATACCTGCTATATCAGTGCAGATGTTGTCACAGTTGTTGTCATGGCCTCCGACTTTGTCATGTTGGGCTCTGATGTAGGAGTTTTTTCCCAGCCCCACATATGATAACATCTGTGTTTTTTGATTACTGGGTTAGCATACTTGACACTTAGCCAGATGTCAGATTATCCAATGTTTTGTGTCCCATCACATGGTGTATGCCTCAACAGTGTTTCTGGTTAGGTTCAGATCTTGCCTATATAGTTGTGGGATCTCAGAAGTTAGCTCTCTTTGTCTTAATTAGCACAGGTGGCAGTAGGTCTTTTGAAAGTGGTAGCTCTCTTGATGGTCATTCAGCAGTGTGGGGACAGTCCTGTGAGTGTGTTCTAGGCTATGTTTTTGGAAGAGATGGTAGTAATTATATTTAGCCAGCCCAGGGTCTTGAGTCTGTGCAGTCCCTGTTTGGACTAGCCTATCAAATTAGGCTAACTTGTGCACTTCTTTGCAGTACCCTTCCTCTCTGCTTTAAGTCTCTCTCCCAGTTGCCACCCTGACTTTGTGTCAGTAATAAAGTGATCATTGGCCACCTTCTTGTTTTAAGGACTAACCAGAAAGCTGCAGAAACTGGTCATGTATTTGTCGTCTCACTCCTTGGGAGTTGGACGTAGTGTACCACTAACCAGGACACTGAGGAAGTTGTTGGCTCCATATGATTTGAAGAAAAATCTTTTTTTTTTTTGGGGGGGGGGGGGCAAGCATCTTTGTCATTATTTTATAACAGTATTACAGTATTTAGAATCATAGTGTAACATCATCTGTTTCACATTGCAAACATTTCCATCAATTAACAGCATTCGGCTCATTCCAACTTTGCTACTTCTTTTCACTGTAGCTGTATTAATCTGTTTCTCCCAGGGAATATTTCCATCCTTGTCTTAGCAGAGGCAAAAGCTCAATATATCATTTAATAAAACGTTTGGCCCTGCAGCTAAATATATCAGTCGTTCTCGCCATATGCCTTGCTGCTCTTTGTCATTTTGCACTTGAACAATTTGTGTCGTTGTTGTTATCCTCTGTCTCTCTCTTCATGATGTGGTGTTTCTGAATGTTCTTCCAAAACCCTTTGTTAGCAAAACGGGCACTCTTTCCTGTCACATTACCCATGGCAATGTTGTGCTGAATGTGTCAGTACCTCCATCAGCTACTTCGCCCTTCAAAATATCACTTTACTTTGCCTTTTTATCTTTTAACCAGTTTTATCACATATGGCCGGTGTCTTATCAGATAACTTTTTGTTAGTTATTTAAAGCTGTATCCTGAGAGTATTATATTTAAATTACAGCATCCTTTTCGTAGTTCCCATAACGTCCTGTACATTCAAATTTCATCTCCTTTACCTTATTACCACTCTGTGTCCATGCCTTTGCTTTGACTAAATTGTCTCCTCTTCATTATTTCATAAGAATAACATGGGATAAAAGCACCTAACCCAAGAACAAAGCAGCTAACGCCAACGTAAGACAAAAAAAAAAAAACTTTCAATAGCAACAAAGCATTCCGATATAAAATATCCTTCCTCAGTGCTTAGTCACCTAACGTTGGATCTTAATCTTGCATATTTCTTAACTGTATTAAGTGTTGTGTATTTTTCAAGTCGATAAAGAAGAGTTAGCAAGACTGGTAGACTCATTTCACTATACTTTTCAGTTGGTTTCTGCATACAGTTGTGTGCTGTCAGGGCAAAGCAGCTCCAGTCATATGCCCCTAATAAACAAAGTAATGGAATGTCCTCACGCTGACTTCAGAATAACACTCCTTTTTACATACTTTTTTTACATACTGTACATTTTCCATAATGTGTAATAACTGGCACCATCAAACTTTCCTTGGTCTGTAGATGACAGAATTCAGAGAGTCTTGCATCCATTCCTCTTTTACTTTTAATCCAGTTCTCTTTTACTTTTATAATCGTATACTTTGTGTTCCTTTATTTTTGGACATACATACGAGTTACATTGTGTTGTATAGCAAAACTAAAAGGCTTTATAATCTTTGGCCAAGTCTAACATAACAGAAAACCGTGGAGGAAAAGGAAACCTTATTGTAATACTTATTTTTCAGTCAAATGAGTTGCACAGTTTGGTAGGGAAACTGTTTATGTACTCTTCCCTTTCATTGTTCAGTGGTTTAGGAAACACATTGCCATGTTATAGTTGTAAATCAAATTATTTTTTTTTATTTTGAAGTGACACCCCAACCCCATGTGTAAAAATGGGAAAAAGGGGTTGTGGATGGATGGATTTTGTCTGTTGATCAATACATGCTTTTGCCTTCATTTTACACGTGGAACATTTTCCTTTTAGTCTGTTATATCTGTGTCATTTAAATCTGTTCCCTGTACTGAATTAAACATTTAATTTACAAAACTCCCATTTTCTTGCATTTAATTTGGCAAAAACCGAGAAAGATGAGGAGGTGTCCCATTATTATTTTCCTTTTCCAGTTTACAGCTAAACAGAAGTTCAATTTGTTGCCGTATTCTAGTTATAGCACTTGTGTATTTTTGCTGTCCTTTCATCTATGCATACCTTGGCTTCACCTTACTTGTGTAAGTGTTACTCTAGTCTAGGAGTTCCTTCACTTGACTTGTTCTTATTTTCCTCTAGTCTAAGATTTCCTTGTTGTTCGACTCCATCATGCATTAATTACAGTAAATATACTGTTTGTTAATGAGAAAATGGATATTACATACAGGTATTTGATACATGTGCAAATATAATGCTGGTTATCCTTAACATTTCCTAGGTTGACAGCTGTCTTACTAGGCATACATTTTGAAAATGTTTTTGTTGCAAATACTTGTCCTGTTCAAAAGAGAAAGATGTATTTCTTGAAACACAAACATTAAAACAAACTTACTTTAGATAATAAATATTGTAGTAAAATTGAGGCATCCGTCTTCATTTATCTTGCATCCAAATTAACATATGGAAGAAAAACTTGCAGTGGAAATTCTCTTGTGTAACACGTGTTCTAAGTTATTTATTTATTTATTTATTTATTTATTTATTGTGTAATTAATATTTCAACTTATCTAAAGTGAAATGCAAATTTGGGATTTCCATCCTCCCCCAACATATGTTGCAGTACTCTGCTGTCTTGAAGTATTAAAATTGAAATGTAAGCATTTGCAAAGCTGGTAACACTTCTATGACCGAACATTGTGATTAACCTGAAAATAACCAAATCTCAAACCTGATTTTAATAGCATCATTACATAGTTTCGAACATTCTTTATTCTTGTAAGAATTGCAGTCAGTAAAAGAAAGTGGCACATTTTAGCCTTTTATTGACTTGCATTTAAGAAACATACCCATGTATACTATGCAATCCAGTCCTTCCAATAGAATTTTCCATTCTCTCCAGCCATCTTGTCCCTGGAGTTGCGCACACAAGCAGATGTCTCTCCTTCCTGAGATCAGAGCACTCTTCAATTTATTCTCTGTTAAACCAATAGCATCATTATCTCTCGGTTTAACAGTCTGTTTTTTAATTTGTTATACCTATAGTTGAGCTAACCTCCAGGGCAGTTTTTTTTTCCCCATTTGCTTTATCCAGACTATCGAAGGTCAACACACTGCCATTCTTCTAGAACACCTTCAAAGCAGCAGGAAATGACAATATAAATTTCAGTTTTCTTCATCTGAACTCTTGTATTCTTCTACAATTCAAGTGGTGTTGCTTTTGTCACAGTGGAATACTCATGTCTACAAATATGTCTCCCAGCCATTGATGGCTTTCTGTTCTGTTGCCACTGTCATCATAGTACCTTTTTGTTGTTGTTGTGTCTTTCGGCTCTTCCCGGTTAGGGGTTGCCACAGTGGAACTCCGGTCCGCTAATGATTGGCAGTAGAGTTTTGCGTGCTGGCTTACCGGGCCTAACGCACAACCTTCAATGAAGGAATGCCCATTCACTCATGTCGCCACACAGAAGACGCTCTAACTGAGAATCAAACGGGCAACATCTAACTGTAAAGTGACAACGCTACTGCAGTACCACCACCGCAGTACATTGTCATCATAGTACCTGATGTTCATAAATAAATCACTGTTGCAGTAGCCTAAGCTATGTGGGTTCTATCTTGAAACAGCAAGATTCTCAAAGCTTTGGGCATCATCCAGAAGCTCCACCTTCCAGGAACATGCAACACACTCCATGTAAAAAGCAAGTAGCATGCTCAAAACCTGAAGAGATTTTGTGCTGCCAAAGCAAGCACTTTTCTGGTGGTCTCTCCTTCCTGTCAGTCGGCTATTGATCTTCAGCTTGGGCAGATATGTCCTCATTGGGAAAACCTGCCTTCTGTATTTTATATTTCTGTGGAAAACCTGTGTTGATATCCTGTGTCAGTGGCACAATAGGTAGCACATTCTCCTTTGGTACTGGAAGACTAGAAGGTTGTGGGTTCTCTTCTCACTCCAGGTGACTGGATTGTTGACACTGCAGTGCAGCATTATGGGGTGTTGTACTCCTGACTGTGGTGCTCTCTGGATGAGAGGTTAAAGCCCTGGCCACATTTCCCTTGGTAATAGAAGTAGCCTCTTTGGATCTCCACTGAAGAGGCCACAAGCCCAGTGGGACTAACCTGGTCCGCAAAAGATAAATAAAAATAAGTAAAAACATACTTTGAGAGGTAGCTGTATGTTATGCTTATGAAACATTTTAATATAATGGAAATGTAATTGTAGTGTTTGTTTAAACTTTTTTGTGAGAAAAAGGTTTGGCTAAAAGATTAAGCCATTCGGAACTTGTGTCCCCTACAACCACAGTATCCTTGCCCCAAAACACTAAAGTTGTATACTTTCCTCAGGACCACTAGTTTTCCATTTTTCATCCTTACCTTTTCGTGGGTACACTTTCTGCTTTCCTGACCTCATTCTTGACTTGCCTTTGGAGCAGCAGTTTGTACCTTCCCCTGCAAACAAAAAGAAGAAACTTTGTAAGGAGTCTTTGAGTCCATCCTGCTTCTTGTTTCCCCAGCCTCTGGTTGGTGACTCTGTTGTGGATGGTTATTGAACCTTAGACAACCCATTTAGTTCCCTCAGAACTCTTGGTGCAACATTGCAAGCAACCAAAGACTGTGGGATAGCCATGTCCTCTGCAGCTGTAGGGATGCCCAGGGAGGGCAAAGGAGAACTGATTTCTGCCTTTTCTTTTCTAGGGAAACCCTCAGGCAAGAAAAGAACAGCCTCTTTTTATTTGGATAGGATCTTCCAGCCAGAAGAGCAGTCACTGGAGGAGGAGGGATGTACTTTAGGGGATGGAGCATTCTTAATCTGAGGAAAGTATAACTTTAGACTTTCCCACTGAAGAAATTTCATTTTCAATCATTCTGTCTAAAAAGAATGAGGTTTTTCAACAGAAGAAGAGTGAAACATCTGTGGCACAGAAAATGTTTGGCAAAAGCAACACTTATTCTTCCTGTTTTGCCTGCTTTAAAGACTGTTTTTCTTACTGTAGCCAGTGTGTCTGACAATAAACCTTCTGCTCTTCCAAGAGATGTGACACTTTATACAAGGTGCCCTTATCACACAACTACCTGTTTTTTTCCCCTAATCAGAAGGCAGATTCAGCAGTCCTCTCTGCTCCTCCCATTCTGCAGCTGCTATACCATTTACTGCTTCCTGCCCCATTCCCGCTGATAAAGATGGGAAAACGGTGGATAAGTTGGGAAAGAAAATGTATTCGTCTAGTACTTTTACTTTCATAATTTTATATTGCCAAACCAATATGTTAAAAGTTTTGCTCGTGTCTTTTTTTTAAATATGAAAAAGCTAATTCCTAACCTTCCTGCTTCTGAGGGAATCCATTAAATGCTTCTGTGACAGCGGTTTCTCAAGTGACTAAGGATATTTTAACACATGCTTATGATGTCACTGGTTATTCTTCCAGAGCTGCTGTTTCTGGATCACTTTTAAGGAGAACTGCTTGACTTCATGCTGAAAGCCTCCCTGATAATATAAAATCTGATGTTTTAAATCCCCTCTTAGATAAAGACTCTGTTTGGCCCTTCTTTGCTTAAGAAATGTGATCAAAGGGGAAAACCAAATCAAGGAGTGACCAAATAATAGCTTTTTCTCCATCTCTGCTCCATTTTCCAGAAAGGCATTTAGAAAGCAAGGAGCCACTAATTAAAGTTTTAAAAAGCAATGGAGAGGAGGCTCTAAAAAGAAGGGGAAAACTGTAAAAAAATTGAGGATTGACCTCAGTCAGCATGACTGTTTGCCTGTTCAGCCGAGAAATATTTTGCAGGTAGCAACTTGGCCCTCTGTACATACTTTTACAAAGCCCTATAAATTGGATTTATTTTCCAGGTCCAAAACCGGCTTTGCTAGGACCATACTCCAAAGACCCCTGGAGTCTTGGGTATTGGCCTCCTCTCTCTCTGTATGAACAGTATAGTTGATTAAGTAAACATACTACAACAGAAGCTATTCTAATGCATCACTTTTGCAGTAGCCCTACCTCCCTTTTTTAGCAGCTCCCCCCACATCAGTAAGTGTTTGCACCCTTTTTGTTTATAGTTCTCTATCCAACTCTTGTGGGCAAAAAATGCTCTGAAGCTTTTGAGTTTTCCCACTGCCTTTTATGTGGTGCACCTCAGGTGTGGCTCAGTTGCTCCTGGCAGGTGAAGCACCTGGAAGGTGTCCAAAGCTTTCATAAGTTGGTGGGTGCAAGGAGTAGAACCCTAAACTTGGGCAACTGCAATAGTGATCCATTAGAACATCTACTGTTATGGTAAGTTTACTTGTACAACTGTACTTTTTTTCATAGCATGTCAAAAATACCGACAGTGTTGGTTTAGGTTTCCCATACCCGAATTCAGAGTTTGGTAGTGGCAAGCAAGCATTTCACTACTCACTGCAAATGGTTTGCAAACTCATGATTTACATGTTTTCTGTTAGTTCCTGTCCTTTCTCACCTTTTAGAAATACTATATATTCTGTAATTTCTCCTCCTTGCCTTATCCTGCATTCCAGTTAAATGCTGGTTAGTGTTTAAACGAGTTCAGTGACTGTCTTCTGGTTGTGCAGAAATTCCACCTCATTCTTTGCAGTCACTCCACTGCTGTTCATGCAGACTTCAACAAAGCCAGTTTAAGTCTGATGGTTCAGTCCTTATGACCTTCAAACTTTTGTATATTCCCAGACAGTCAACATTAATACTTTTTTGATATCTGCATTTATTGGGCCACAAAACATCATGGCAACTTGAGTCATCTCACAACTAACTTCTCCTTCAGCATACTTTGCTTCCACTACTCACAGAGCTGTCACTGATAGTGGTAGTGGCAGCAGTGCACCTCCATTACACAGTTCTTACAGGTCTTCTCATATCTGGACAATTGCTACTTTGTAGTATTTTAGTACAATATTTTGGCCAGGTGTATATATTGCACTGCACATCTGTTTACTCTTCCAGCAGTTATGATGATGAATCAAGCCAAGACACATGTGACCTTTTTCTCAGTTTGTACTCTTTCTAGAATAATTCTTTGGCACATTTTTTCTTCTCCCACCACTGTAGTTCATGGCATTACAAAATGTTGCATCTGCTCATGGTCTGTAAGCAAGATATCAGCAAAAATATTTCTTCTGTTTGGGTTTATGGTGGTGACCTACTGATGACTCCTGTGATAAGTGTGCATATAACCTTTCAGGAGACCCAACAGACATAATGAGTCCAAGATCCATAAGATTGGATCCCTGCTTTAGTGTCCAGAACCCATCATAATGCCATTCATTGGTTGATTATCCATTTGCATTGCAGACTCCATTACCATTTTAGAGTGATTGTGTCATAAATGAGCTGCATGCTAATTTTTCTGCACCCTGCATTCAAGAGCCTCAACTCCCAAGAAAAAGAAAGCCGCCTGCTCAGTATCATTTTGAAGAAGTGTTTCTGTTTGTACCCCTCCTCCCCTTGGGTTTTCTAATTTCAGTAAAGTCGTATAACTTATTTGTAGTGTAGTGTAACGCTGAGTTAGTGGAGCATAGTGACATGTGGGCCTCTTATTAAACTTGGAGACTATGCTGATGTGAAAATGTGTTATCCATTTTTCTGACTGCAGTCTTGTATGTTGGGCAAGTTCATTTGCCTGATGGACTGACTTGGCCAGAACCATCTTTACGTTTTTGTCAGCAGGTGTGGTCGCTAATCTGCAAGTAGTGCCAGGACATCCATGACAAATATTAAGTGCAACAGCTTCTTGCTGATTCTGGATTTTTTGAGGCACTTTTCTTCCTTCCAGGTGAAGAGGCTTCTGTATGTCTTTAATCAATTTTATTTATTTATCTTTGTTGATGGACCTAGTGCCACTAGGCAAGTAGCCTCTTTTTAGGAGCGACCCAGGGTGGTATGTATACTACTAGAGGAGATTTGGCCAGGACACCTGGGAACTTTTCCTGCTCTTTTCAGTAGGTTCTTAATAACAAGACTATTGGCCAGAACCAGGAAAAAAAGAGAGAGAGATGGTACCTTGTGTTTCCTTATAGCATCAGCGTGGCTTAGGCAGCTATAATTCCAAGCCGTTTCTTGGGAATGCTCAACCTTTTTGTGTTCATCTTTCGATGATGATTTTGTTGAAATGATGTCACAATTTCCTGTGCAGACTTTACCTCACAGTTTGGATTCTTTACATTCCTATAGGGATCATGGAAGGGAGGGGGAGGGAGCCTTTGCATAATTTAAGATCTGATGTCCGTTTTCATTCTTCCTCGAAGTATGGGTTAGAATCAGATACTCTGATCCAGCTCAGCCATTCTGGCTCGTGGCCACCAACAAACTCTCGAGTTCCTTCCCTTCCCATAGTACACCACCCCTAACATCCTTCTGATCTCGTTTGCCTCTTTTTAGAGTTCAGATGTGGTCGCCTTCAACTCTCAGGTTTTCTGTGAAAGATAAGTTTTCTTCTTAGTTTTTCTTTCTAACTTTAACAAATTACTATTTCTATTACGAAGAATGAAAATGGAGAACACCGATGGAACATTTATGATAAGTATATAACTTCTTTTTTCTGTCTTGGAAGAGAGTCTTCTAAGTGATGATCACTTTGCTCAGGAAAGTTTCAGAGATGTTCTTTTACAGTTCACTGTTACAGTAACAAATTCTGACTCCCAGAGCTAAGCAACCTCAACCCCCCCCCCCGCCCACACACAGACACAGTATCGACACCTTTCCCAGCTAGACATTTTAATGGCAATGTATAAAAGAAACCTCTGCCCATACCATCTTCATTTCTTTCTTGCCAACCTTGTTCAGGAACACTTCTCTATTATTTTGTATTTATTTGCATGGTTGGTAACCGTAGCTTGCGGTTGTTGGGGCAACATGCCAAATCGTGAGAAAATTAATAACTGCATTATGTGTAGGAAGTAGGTCTCCCATGAAGACATTCACAACTAATGTATATTTTTTGTCTGATGCCAGAGTACAAAGTCAGAAATTGTTCTCATTGTGCAAGGTTTAACCAGAAAACACTTGTGAGCAAAATCTCCCTGGAAGCCAAATCTGCTGCTGATGGACACACAGACAGACATACCTTTCTGTCACTGGCAAAAGGCATTCCTAGTGTGTGCATTTGATCCAGTAAGGTAGTTTTGCAGACAATAACCCTGAAGTCCAATTTAACTGAGGGCTCTTGTGCTGTCCTGGAGGCCAACACACAAAAACACTTCCACTAGTTGGTCGGTCTGGAGACTGATTCCAGTGCTGATGTTATTGCATCTAAGGGTGAGGGCAATATACCTGTAGTCTTGGTGCTTGAGGATGTCTTAGCAGTTACAGAATTGGTCTCTGGTACCTGCCTACATCCTGTGGTGGTCTCTAGCTGTCAGGCAAAGCCTATGCAGTCCAACAAAAATGGACATCTGACAGTTTGCTGCAACATGAGCTGGGCATGCTCTTATCCCATTTCTCCCCCATCCTGGGCTTTCCTCTCAGGGTTTCATGAGACTGTCCCAGGATTTTATGGATGTCTTGAAGAGACTGTACCTTACCTCCAAACAACCACTGGTGTTTGGGATCCCTCCTCAAAAAGGGAAGCTTCCCACTGGGGCTCCAACTTCTGTGACTCTGAGGTGGACAAACTGACTTACATTGACCAAGCTTCGTCCTACTCTGTATATGAGCCTAACACTGCGGACCCCCTATCCTTCACTTCAGCATTGATGCCAAAAGAATAAATGGTGCCAGCACATCCAGTCTCTGCAGTGCCCTAAGACACTATTGCCTTGCATCAATAAGGAACTGATCTAGTAGATCCAGCAAACGCTCCTTAATCAGTAGGTACCTTTGAAGCTAAGCCCAGGTACTGACCACAGATCTCTTTGAAGCTAAGCCCAGGTACTGACCACAGATCCCTTTGATATGGCATGTAGAGGCCACTTGGGAGAGATGAGAGTCCAGGAGGTTTTGGATAAAACCCAGTATGAATATAAAAGCAATGCAGTCAGTTTCCATGAAGATTCTGTAGTGCAACGTACTCATCCCAAATACCAGCTGCCCAATGTTCCATAAGCTTTGTGACTCTTCCTTGGAGTTATTACTGCAGCAGCGAGCAGTGTAAAGGACATAGTGTAGTTGTGTTAGAAACTTTCCATAATTATAGATACTGAGTATGTTCAATGTTGCAGTGCCATTTCTTTACATCCTTCCCATAACATATTTTGTCAACATTCTGGGTTTAGGATGCAGTGTCATTGTCACCCTTTTTCTTCTCTTCCCTGTTTGTTGTCATAACCATGAACCTTCCATCCTCAGGTTTCCAGGAGGATTACTTCCACTAGGACAGTCTGCACTGTAACTTCAGACCACACAAATTTACTTTTTCTGAGGGGGGAAAAGAAATCAAAGAATTGTACACCCTTTTTTACCAGTGATGTACAGGTTTGAAGGGCATCCATCTGGCTTGGAGATGGAAGAGTGCCAAGTTCTTGAAACTGAGACATCCGTTTGGGATTTCTGCAGTAGACGTCCCAAGAGTTGTTACTGCAGTAATGAAAATAGTTTTAGCATCTACAGTTTTAGAAGGTTTGTAAGGTTCTCTCGTTCGATTCTCAGCTGGAGCGCCTTCTGTGTGGAGTCTGCATGTCCTCCCCGCAGTCCAGTGATGTTTAAAGACATGCAGGCAGGTGCGTGCGTGAATGGGTGTGCCTTTGAAGGCTGGGCGTCGGACTGGCAACTCAGCACCGTAAAAATCCACCGCCAATTAGTGGACTGGAGTTCCGCTGTGGTGACCCCTAACTGGAAAAAGCTGAAAGACTTTTTAATGTAACTGTACTTTTCTCTTTCTTATTTCTTCATCTTCAAAAGATAGTATTCTATAGCAAAAGTGTTTACTCATGTATGTGTAAACAGTTTCTTTCTTGGCAATATGGCCAAAGCTTCAAATTTTCAGCATCACTTTCACACTATGAATGTCCATAGGCTTTTAAGGCACTGTGCTAATAGGACTTCTGCCTTTAGAAAGATGATCACCTCTTTGATTCCTTCACCTTTGTGTCTGGAGGGTAATCAGTTCATAGAGAGAGGAGATATTGTGTAACATCCATGAGTGCCATATTCCAGCTGATTTCTGTTGAACTTCTGTGTACCACATGACATGTGTAGCTGACGTGTTAACATTAATGTTATATACCCATAAGTAATCTGTTTTAAGTTAAAAAGTCTGTGAATTCATATGCATTATGTTACACTAATTACTGTCAGTTAACCTTAATGTTATACTCTGTTATGGGCTGCTTACACAATTATGAAAGCTTTTTCACATATTTTGAACATATTTCAATAACTAAAACTTTTCCCCTTAGATTTACTAATCTACAGCTAAAATGATTCTATCTTTGTTTTTTTGTTTGTTTTTTTTCAGCAGTTTGCCACTTTTGGTAAATTTAACAAGACTACTTATGCGTGATATGTGGTCTTGCTTTTGGATTGTTTCTGTTGCTCTGCAGGTTTATTTGGAGATACAAAACTTCAAGAGACTCTCTCTTTCTCTCTCTGCTGTTGTTGACTGTCTTCATTTTCGCAGTTTGTATTTTAATGGGAAAGAGAGGTTGTGATACTTGGTTAATTTTCTTTCTGGACCTTTAGCTTTGATGTACCACTTACATGCAGATGTCTCCAGTTTCTTCAGTATAGCTTACCATCTTCCCCATGAGGTATATAGGATCTTGATGAAGTTTCTTTGCTCACTACTTTGCCTTTAGGTTGTAGTCTTTGCTATAACTTTTGGATTCTTGCTTTATCGTCAGTATTCAAGTCTGGTAATTTTCTGCAGTCTATGTCACATCAAACGTTATGTTTCTGTCTTTATTATTCAGTGTTCCCTTATTTCTTCTGCATGCAGGTATCTTCTTGTTTAACTGTGCAGTAATAATTTAATTTGCTGTGCAAACACCTACTGCTTCTGATAAGGTCAGATCTAAGTCTGCCATGGTGTAAGACATTGTGCCTTTTGTTAGTGAACAGTTGTTTAATAAAGGGCAGATTCCTTCTGAGCTGGCAGCCACTTCTGATTTTTCTGAGTGCTGTTCTGTGTTCTTTCTCCTTTTTAAATAAGAGTTAAATATCTTTGTTTTTTCTCCACCAACTTACAGGAATGCAGCACTCTGAATTTCAGCAGTAAAGAATAAAAAATATTTCTGGCTCCAAACGTTCTACTTTTCAGCCAAATTTCATCTCGGCACAAGAGTTCTAGAGGGTTGTAGTTGAACCATATTTCCATATAAAGTTGTACTTCTGTGGTTCCAAATATTGAAGTTAATTTTTCATTTCTACAGATATTTATTCGTTTTTGTCAAATATTTTATCCACTTGACTTTGTCATGTTTGGAAACATAATAACAGAGAGAGAAAAAAATAATCTCCAGTATGTTTATTTTCTGTCTGATTTGTAGAACCTCTGTGTACCACAAGACATGCTGATTTCACTAGCCAGAGTACTAGTATTAAAGGTATAAGCCTGCATGTAATATTGACAGAGGCAAAAAATACAAAAAGCTTGCCAAGTGAGTGTCTTTTTATACAAATGACTAACTGCATATATTTATTTTCCCCAAGGGGCATATTACTATAGAAGTTTCCATTTGAACTGCTCCATTTCTCAACATTCCATTAGGCTATCTTGTGTTCTGTTGTGTGACTTTCCCCACTGCCCCTATGTTCACATACACTATAAGTTAAGTTGCTGCTGCCAGTTCCATAGTATGCTTTAGTACAGTGGTTTTGAAATGCATTGATCTCTTTTTTTGAGGTCACTCAGCTATGGAGTCTGTTTTAAAGGTCTTGCTGACAGTGCCTTGAAGAAAGACTCTGCAGTTAATTTTCAAGCACTTGCCAATAATGATGCATCTCCGTTATATCGGCTTTGACATTGTAATGCACCCTTAATTTTGATGCCATCTTATATGACAGTTGCTTGCTTTGCTTTTTGAGCATTGCCATATTAGTTTCAAGGGGCACATCTAGAAAAAGCTGTGCTGCATCTGTTGTAGGGACTGGGGATGGCTCGGTAGACCGAACTTCAAGTATGTGGAGATAAAGATAATGGTCTGTCCATGTACCTTGGGGGCACAAGTCCTAATGGTCCTGCAGTCAGAGCTTGCATCTGCAAGATGCATTGTTGTGGGGGGTACCTCACATAAATGTCTCTTTCAGGTCTGCTTTGGCATTTTTTTTAGTTGTGCTGCAATTCCATGGTTTAGCATTATTAAAATATATCCGTTTCCCAATGCTGATGCAGTTTACTTTTTTTTTTTGTTTGTTTGGAGATTGTTCATAAAAAGGAAATTACATGTTTAGATGTTTCATTTTGTTGGGTGCAGTTTGGCACTGAATGTATTTTGGATTTGCCAGTGAGGTATAATTTAGATGGCACTTTATTTTTTTCTTTGCACTGCTCTACATATTTTACAGCAAAATTAAAAGCCAAAGTTGTGAAGCCAGCATTAATTGTGTGACCATGTCAAACTTCCTGGCGACTAAGATTTGGGTAATGCAGACTTCTTGACAGACTGAGATTCACTTCATAACTCCATTCCATTAAAAAGCCTAGTTTTCTTTCACTGTAATACATTTTTGTAACTAAAGGTGTCCTACTTTTAATACTGGTATATACCTGAAGTAATAAATAGATTCCGGAGTAATGTTTGCAGTTACTTAGATGGTTGTCCTGAAGTCTTCATTTTCAGACTTATTCAAGGTCTGTAATGCTATATAGTGTTCTTGCATTATTTTTTTTTACAGCAGCTTTGTCATTCCCTGGCTTTACTTTTACTTCTGGGAGTTTATCAAAGTGTATGCTACTTTTTTATTGTGCAAACAAGCAAAACTGGCAGCCACACCTCCAAAAAGAAGTTATCGAGTTACAGAACGACTGTTTACATACATATAGGGCCAGATTCAGTTAAGCCTACAATAACACTTTTCTGTGTGAACAGACAACACAGACATTAATACACACCTTCTTTCTTTTAATTTTAGTTTTCCTACTGATATTCTTGCAGCTTTAAATATTGATAAGAGATTCATGCAGGTTACCACAAAGTGTAGACTACGTGTGCACTTAATGTAATCTTTGAGTGACTAGAAAGCACAAAAATTGTGATAATAATTTTATTGAATACATATCGTGTACGCATAGTGTACACTTAGTGTAGGCTTTATTGAATCTGGCCCATTGTGTTGCAGTTTAGTTATTTCCAATTTTTTATAATTAGAAACTGGTGTGCAATGCTCATGTGTACCCTATACAACACATGAACCAATCATTATAGTTGTCACTGTTTATCTGCAGTGAACAGGGTCTTAGCTTAGTGAGTTTTATTGTTTGTAAATCTGTAGCTCTGCAAGCTTGAAACAGTGTGTGTTAGTGCTGCTAGTGGTTAAATTTAGCAGGAACTCTCTTCTGATGGAAAAGACTGTATTAAAGTGGACTTTGAACAGGTAAGAAGCTAGTATAGTTGATTGTTTTCTACATATGTGTCCTAGAATGGTATTGTTGTTCTTTTAAAGTAAAACTCCACCTTTAAACTACAAAAATACTTTTTCATTTTATTTTGTATCTCATAACTTTTGAGTTCAAGTTTAGTATAGTGCTTTTACCAAAGTTCTAAAACAAATACTTGACAATAAATAGATTTGAAAACCAAAAACATAACAGATGCAATGGAATAAAGCTGTATAAAAAAACAACCCTTGTAGGTAGCAATATAATGATGCAGAAAAAGAATGGAACACTTCACTAATTAGGGGAAAAAAAAATTATTCACAAATTTAAATGTGAAACTGTTTAAAATTGATCTGAGTTTTGGATTCTACTCGGCCATATTCTACAGACTTTAGGTACAACTCTTGAGCTCCTTCGTCTACCCATAATGCCAGAGTCCATCCCAGTACCTCAGGTCTCATTTGCTGCCATCTCGCACAGATGTGGAGCCACTGTCTGAGCATCTTTCAGGTTGAATAGTAAGTGTTTTTGAGTAATAAAATCTCTATATTTCTGTTTCTAGTTACTTATTTTATAGTTCCTTCCTCCCTCAAAGTTTTTTGTGTTTTTTTTTCTGTCAGCACTCGACCTTAGTAAAGCAACTTTATGTACTATTATTGGTAACTTTCTTTTATATATACTTTTTCTGTTCCTTTTTTCTTACATGGCTAGACAGGGTATTCTTAACTACCATTGTTTGTAGTCCTTTTTTATAACCTTAGTTTGCCTTTACCACAAAAAAAAGTTATATATAGCTGTGTAGATATATAATGTAGTTTACTTCATTTGCTCTTCAACCTTGTGGGTATTTGGATCCAGATTGGATCCGAGACTGCAGCTTCACCAGCATCTGATCCGAGCTCGAAGATCCTCCCCTTACCCATAATACCCCTCCATCTCCACCCATAATACCCCCACCATCTCCTTCCTTCCCTCCGCTCTTGTTTGCTGCGGCTTAGCTTAGCATCGTGGTCTCTGACCTCCAGGTATGGTGATTTTCTATTGCGATGTTTTGGGTAAGTGTGTGTTGTTTCTTGTAGTGTAAGGTCAGGTTTTCCCTTTCCTTTACCTCCCCTGCCTTGTTGTTGTCGCATTTAATAAAAAAAAAAAAAAAAGTGTGATGCTCTCCCCTTATCCTTCCCACCACTTTGTTAGTCTGCATGTGTGGTTGGGTCAATAAAGACCATTAGTATTTTTTTCCTTGGCATGGCAGAGCAGACCAAGTCTGTTTTTAGGAAGTGCATAGTGTGGCCACAAGCTGTCCCCAGCTGATGGCCACACTGTGTGCGTTGTGTGCTTAGGAGTCAGTCACCTTTCTACTGCCTGCTCGATTTGTGCAGGCTTTAATCCAAGGACCTTGAAAGACTGCAAGGCTAAGTTAGTTATGAAGGGACTGCTTTCTGCTTTGGGGGCGGCTGTTTCCATGAGTACTCCAGTCATGGTTGTGACTGCCTCTAATTCATCCTCTTCATCCTCCTCCCAGGCCGGGACTCATCCTCCTTAACAGAGGTCTGTGGGAGGGGAACTATCTAAAAAGGACAGGGATAAGGCGAAGAAGAGATTCCTGGACCGATTGGGTCCGTTGGGTCCTCTTCAGAAACTACAGGCTATTTCTAGGCCAAACACTCCCCGGCTCCTATAGCCAAGGTTCTCACTGGAGCCAGAGGAGCCTAGACCTTCTTCAAGGGCCTCTGTGCACTGACATTCCAGGTCGGCGTCAGTGGCATCATTGTCTCACTCCACCAAAAGTTTAAGTGGAGATGGACAAAATGATGAAGATTCATTCGCACCCAGATCCAGATGGAAGTCTTGCCAGCCCCCTTTCCCTCTGCAGTGGGGAGTTCACTTCCCTTTTTCACCTCTAACTCTTTCTCCAATCCAACCCTCGGTATCAGAGTTTTTGGATCCAAGAGGTCTTGGAGTTGAGGGGTTGGTGCCTATGGTACCTTGTACCTCGCCGGCCATTACCTTGAGCATGTCGTATCCGACTAGTTTGGACCCGAGCAGCTCTCAGAGCCATACTCTGGGTGTCTGATTCGGGTCACAGCCCTCCCCTTGGCATCTTGGCACCTGTGGGCTTAGCCCCGATTGCCCCATCGGATCTGAGGAGAGCTGCTTTCTTACTAGTGTCCCAGGAGGCTTGCTCCTCTTCGGCATTTGATATGGTAAAAAGGGTTCTCTCAAGTGGGTTGAGACCCCTAACTATTTCCTCTGATTCCGTCCTGACTCCCTCTGCTCCGGATGCGACTTTGGCCATTTTGTCCACTTAGGGACAGCCTGTGCCTAATGTGCCCCAGGCAGTTCCCATTGCGGAACAGGCAGTTTGCAAGTCTGCTCAGGAGAGTCCCACTGAAGAGGGCCCTCGCAAATGGACATGCAAAAGGAGGCACCTGGACTCTACTTCAGAGTCTCTCACTGAGGACACCGATTTGGAGGAAAGGGAAGGCTCCCCCAGATCACCCCTCGAGACATCATGGAACTCCAACGCCAGCAGGGGGTGAGCCGCCCCTAAGCCTGCATCTGACAAGTTTGTTTCTGGAGGCCTTCGGCACGGGCCTGTCTACTTCCTGGGTGTCCACCCCCCCATGGATCCCTTGGTGAACTTTATCACCACCTGGGCATGGAAGGAACCGGACACCATGGAGCCAATTCCAAACTGTTCAGACAAGATCCTGAGTCCCCCCTTCGGATAGGCCTAGTTGGAACAAGGGGTCCCCTTAGATGCTATGGTGGTAGCCACCAAGAAAGCACTAGCACAAGAAAGTTCTATGGTCCATCCCCCCCACAGAGAATCCAGGAAAATGGATCGTCTAGGAAAGCGAGTGTTTGCTTCAGCCACCTTTTCTATAAGGGCGCTGAATTATTTGGCACGTCACCTGACTGCATCATGACCTTGTTTAAAGAGCTAGCCAAGTCATCCCTGGAGTCCGTGTTGCTGGAGGATAAGCGCACATTCTCTGCGCGGATGGCCACTCTAAAAGCGGTATCTAACACATCCATGCACCTCCTTTCACATGCCACTGAAGGAGCAGCAAGGGCAGCCGGGTCTAGCGTTGCTATGAGGTGACATGCTTGGCTCAGGCTGTGTCAGTTCACTGAACCCTTTAAGGCGTCATTTGCAAATGCCTCATGATGGTTCTTCCTTGTTCAGGAAGACTTTTCATGAGACGTTGGTCCAGGGTGAAAAGGACAGGAAGACACTGTCTGCCATCGGGATTTCACTTCTCTAACCCTCAAAGATCCTTCTCCAGGAATCCGCGAGGGCAAAAGAAGATGTGGTTAAGGAAGTCTCAGTATTCCCGGGACATTCAGGACTCATTTTCCCCCAGAGGCAGAGGGGTTTTTGATAGACGCCGGCCCAGAGGCAGAGGGGGTTCGAGGAATGTGGGCTCTCTGGAACCTTTCTTAAACAGGCCTGCACAGCAGCCCTGAGGGGTTTCCTGACTGCTCTGGAGGCAGTTAGGGGTCATCTTTCGTTGCACCTAACGTAATGGGAGTCTGTGTCAACAGACCGTTGGGTGCTTCAGATCATATCCTGAGGCTATTCCATCCCCTTTGTGGTATCTCCTCTTCCCCCAATACACCTCCCAAGCATACCACCCACGTAAAGGGAGGTAGCAGCGCTCAAAATAAACAAGCTGCTAAAGAAACGAGTCATCCAACCTGTCCCCCAAGATCAGTCTGGATCAAGGATCTATTCCAGGTTCTTTTTGGTGCTAAAACGACGGGGGACCTAAGACCTATTCTGGATCTTTCCACCCTCAACCTGTCAGTTTCCAAAGAGAAGACTGGATTTGCTAGATAGATCTCCAGGATGCATACTACCATATAAAGATTCACAGACACTCTAGGAGGTTCCTCCACTTCTGGCTAGGGCCAATCATTCAGTTTTGAGACCTGCCCTTCGGTCTCACCACAGCCCCCAGGGTGTTCATAAAGGTCATGGCAGTTGTACCGGCTCACCTGAGGCTTCAGGGAATACAGGTCTTTCCATACCTGGACAGTTGGTTTCTTGTTGTTCTCACCAAGCGTCTACTTTGTCAAGCTAGAGACTACTTTCTGAAACTGTCAGGTCATCTGGGAATCACCATCAACACAGCCAAGTCTCCTGTGAACCCATTCCAGGTTCTAGAGTACATTGGATTAAGGATAGACACTTTGCAAATGAAGGTTTTTCTAACCCCAGAAAGAATTCTGAGCTTACAACTCCATGTGTCCTTGATCACTCCATCTTGCCTCCCCTCAGCAGAGATGGTATTACAAGCTCTTGGTTCCATGGCAGTCACCATTATTCTTCTTCCCTGTGCTCATCTACATATGCGGGTACTACAGTGGACATTAGCAGTCCAATGGTCGTGGTTAGATCTACCGTTGACGCATCCGGTATGTATCAGCAGGGCAGACAGGGAGCCCCTCCTCTGGTGGATGCCCTCCTCGGAACTGGCAGAGGGATGCCCATTTATTGCAGCCCTTCGCCAAGCCACGGTGACCATGGATGCCTCCCAACTAGGGTGAGGGGTATTGCTTGGGAAGGACAGTCCAAGGCACGTGGTCCTCGAAAGAGATCAAGTTGCATACCAATGTTCTAAAGATGAGGGCGGTCCTTTTGGCGTTTCAGGCCCTTCATGCTTTTCTCCCTCTGGGAACTATTGCATTTCACTCAGACATGTCCGTGGTCTGGTACATCAACAAGCAGGGAGGGACCAGATCTTACCCCCTTTGTCGCAAGCTCATGAGAGAGTGGGAATGGGTGAGTTCCACCAGCCAGTTTCTGGTAGCAATGCACATTTCCGGGATGGTCCAACATACTGGTAGACAAACTGAGCAGGACTATTCTGATGCCTTATGAGTGGTCTCTGAATTCTTTGGTAGGGGAGCAGATCATCCTCGAGTGTGGTTGGCCTTGCTGTGATCTCTTCGCATCTCCTTCCAACATGAAGTGCAGAGTGTTCTTTGCTCTGAACCCCCTGCAGGAGGAATCCCCCACAGACGATCTAGTCCATGCTTGGCCTCCCGGTCTACTCTGTTTATCCCCCATTACCTCTTATTTTGAAATTTCTCCAGAAGGCTCGCAGGCTGGGGGAGCAAAGTAATACTCATTGCCCCAATGTTCATTGTGTTTCACTGTTGCAGTCCTTACAAATAGGTTATCTGGCTCCCGGTAGCCCACAGTTGGACAGAATACCAAAGTCCTTGGTATATGACGTTGGCTGCCTTCGGTTTTAAGCCTGATGTCAGGACATCCGGTACAAAGGAAGGCAGCCGATGCCATTTCCTCAGTCTTTCTTGCCGCAAAGCCCGAAGCAGAAGCAATTTGCACGAGTGCCGGTCGGCCGAGTACCTTCTTTTTGTATTCCGACTGTTAAGTTGAAGTTTCTTGCTTTAACAAATGTCCGAGGAACTTAATAACTATCTTGCCTGTGGAAAACAGATTCCGCACCATGATTTTCACTCTTTATTGTATCACTTGTCCCTAATTGTGATATCTGTGCTTCTTTTCAACCCGCGTACTGTACGCCGTACAGCTAGGATCTTGTTTAAGCATTTTGGAATTTGGCCTATGTTTGTCAGTATGGCGTCTTCTGGTCTCCTTCAGATGTTCCTAAGAAGCACAGGGATAAAGACCGTGACCGGCTTAGGGTCAAGTTAGCTGACGACGTTCCTGTTTTGGTTGTCTGCCCAGCGGTAGTCAGTGAGGTGCTTTCATTGCCCCTGCAGTCCATGGATGTTCAGCAGCAGGCCTCTACTGAGAGCTTTTCTGAGTCCTCCATACCGCAGGCTTCCACTTCATCTTCTGACCCTCTACCAGTCACCACCTCTGATGGATCTGGAGGCGCTAAGCAGGCGCAGGCTTCTGAGGCCTCTTTTCTCTGCCCAGAGACCAGATCCAGACCGACTACCTTGGTTCAGACTACTGCGGTGGCTAGGTCTCCTGAGTCCCTTCGGCTTTCTAGCAGGCCTTCCAGCCGCAAATCTATTCAAAAGCAGGTGCCGGCCTCCCCTCAAATGCCTCCGTCTCAGATGATTAAAATGGCTAGTGATCTCTTGACCCTTATTTCAGCCACCTCCTTCTAAGAGGGTCAGGGAATTGTCCCCAGAAGTTTTGTCTGCCTCAGACTCTGAGGTTTCCAGCAACTCTGCTGATGAAGAGGGAAACTCTCAACTTTCTTCTGGTTTTGAGTTTTCTGATGCAGAAGACTCCATCCCTTGTGCCTCCCCTCCAGAAGATTTTTCTTTTGGAGATGCTCTGAATACTCTTAGGGAGCATTTCAAATGGGAAAGTCAGGACTACCCTCAGTCTATGAAAAGGATTAGGGAATTCTTGGATTTGCCACAGCATAAGCCTTTGGCTATCCCTCCGGTTTTGGAAGTCGATGATGTTTTCATGGAAAATTCTTTGACTCCTAATTTTGTTCCTCCTGCCCCTAGAAAACCTGACCGGTATTAAGAGTGCCTGATTCGCATCAGTTCCTTTTCAAGAATCCTACTACTGATTCGGAGATTGTTTCTTGGGGCCCTAAAGGTGTTAAAGCCATGGTTGCTAAAAACCCTGTTCCCTCTAACAGGGAATCTAGGGCCTTGCATAGATGGGGTAAAAAGGTTTGTACTTCTTCCACCCTTGGGATTAGGTCAGTTAATTGTCTTTTTCATATGCTTAAGTATCAGCAGCATACTTTGGAGGCTATTAAGGCTAACATTGCTAGTGTTCCTTCCCTGATAGAGAGTAAGGACATGCAAGATTTATTGAATTCTGCCACTCTTGTCACCAAACATTCTCTACATTGTGGTTTTGACACTTTGAAGGCTTCCTGCAGGGCAGCAGCCACTGGTTCTTTTATTAGAAGACATGCTTGGCTCAGGGAACAGTCCATTTATGAACCTGTCAACTCTAAAATACTTGCTGTGCCTTTGCACAAGGACAATCTTTTTGGTAGCAAAGCAGAAGAGGTGTTGAAAAAGTTGGAAGATAAGGCCAAATCTATGCAAACTGTTAAGGACTTTCTGCAAGTTCAGCCTCCTCGTTTTAGTAGGCATTACCTTCTAAGAATTGGACTTTTCGTGATCCTAGCAAACAGGGTCGCTTTAGGCCAAGGGGTTACAGGTCTTCTAGGGGACAGACTTCCACCCCTCAAAAGGCTAAGCACTGGCAGGCTTCCTCTTCAAAATTGGCGAGTTCTAAACAGACTTCCCAAAGCTAGCATTCTCAGTGACTCCGGCCTTCCCCTGCCTGCCTCTGCGGGCCCAGGGTTTCCTTTGGGGGGAAGGTTAGCCATTTTTGCAGATGTCTGATCCACCATCACAGATGACAGAGTGCTCAAAATAGTATTCCAAGGCTACAAGTTCTCCTTTCACACCTTCCCTGTCCACCAAGAATACCCAGAATACCCCCCACATCAAAGGGCAGAAGCAGAAAAAAAGGTTTCTTCTCTGCTAAACCTGGGAGCAATAGAGACAGACCCTGCACTAAAGATAGGCCAGGGTTTCTACTAAAGACTTTTCCTGGTTCCCTAAAAAGGGGGCACCTGGTGCCATATTCTGGATTTGTCCATTCTAAACACTTTCCTGGTGATTCCCAAGTTCAAAATGCTCACTCTTCAGCAGTTGCTGTCAATGCTGGCTAAGGATTCCTGGCTGGTGACTTTGGATCTCAAAGAAGCTTATCTGCACATCCCAATAAGGGAAATCTGCAGGCAGTTCCTTCGCTTTAGGGCGGGGAAGAGGCACTTCCAATTCTCTGCACTGCCATTTGGCTTATCTACTGCTCCCAGAGTTTTTACGAAATGCCTGGCTCCAGTCATTGCTTTTTGCAGGCAAAGAAACATTCAAATTTACCCTTACTTGGATGATTGTCTTATTCAAGCAAACTCTCCAGAGCAACTTTTAAAGGATTTGGACTTTGTAAATAACCTTCTCACCTCTTTTAGCTACACTGTCAACGAAAAGAAGTCAAAATTAGTACCCACTAGGGAAATTGTATTCCTGGGAGTGAGTATGAACACAACCGCCCTGATGGTACCTCCCTTATGAGAAACAAATGGATCTTTAGAATTACTTCAAGAATTTGGCAAGCATGACCCAGCTCTCTGCAAGGCAATTCCTGCAAGCCCTGGGATTCATGGCTTCATGTATTCTGATTCCATATGCCAGACTGCGTATGAGGAAAATACAGTGGTACCTCAAAAACATTTGGTGTCAACACACTTAGGATTTAGACTTGATACTTCCTCTGATTCCCTGCCTGCAGATGGTGTTTCTTTGGTGGACAACGGCCTGTTCACAGAACAAAGGCCTGCCTTTTTGTCCACCTCCTGCCAGCCAGACTTTCACCACAGAATCCTCTAACTACGCTTGGGGAGCACATCTAGAGGGCAGATGCATTCAGGGGACTTGGAGCTGTCAATAGGTTCATTTGCACATAAATCTGAAGGAATTGATGGTAGTCCAGCAGGCCTTGATGGCTTTCAAGCATCTACTCTCTCCTGGTACTCTTCTAGTCAAGACAGACACCACAATCATGTGGTACATCAACAAGCAGGGAGGGACTCGCTCTTACCCCCTGTGCAGACAAAATATGATACTATGGTCCATAGCAGCTTCCATGGGCATTCATCTGGTAGCTCAGTTTCTTCCAGGATGGCTCAACACCTTGGCAGACCAGTTGACCAGGCAGGTCCTGGATCCTCACGAGTGGCAACTAAACAAGACCATCTTCTGTCGCATCATTCAGCGTTGGGGTACTTCCCAGGTGGATTTGTTCTCCTCTCTAACCAACTACCTTCTTCCAACCTTTTGCACCAGGGATCATCACGACAAGGCTTGGAAAGTGGATGCTCTGTCCTTCCCCCTGGACACAGCTCTCAATCTATGCCTTCCCTCCTCTGCCTCTTCTTCCCAGAGTGCTGTTAAAGATAAGAGACAAAAAACCAAGGGCCATTATCATAGCTCCAGACTGGCCCAAGCAACATTGGTATCCACTACTTTGCAGTCTCTCCCAGTCTCAGCCTTGGCATCTTCTCCTGATACCAGATCTCTTGGTTCGGGGGGGGGGGGGGTTCTGCATCCTCCTCTTCAGACTCTGTATTTGGCAGCATGGCTCATAATATAAACCTTTCCCAACAGGTGGTTGAGGTTCTTTGTGAGGCCAGGAGGCCTAGCACTAGGAAATCTTACCCAGATAAGTGGAAAAGATTCTCCATTTGGATGTAAACCTAGAGGGGAAGACCCTTCTCAACCTACTCTTCCTCTTATTCTTGACTATCTGGCAGGCTTGCTTAATGGTGGACTTTCCTTTTCTTCTGTCAAGATTCATGCTTCAGCTATTTCTGCTCATTGTTCCTTTTGAGCAGCCCATTTTCTCTCATCCCTTGATGAAACAGTTCCTCAGGGGAGCTAGCAATTTAAAGCCTCCCAGAAGGGCACCTACTAACTTACTCTGCCTCCTTTTGAACCAGCTACCTCAGCAGATTTGAAGTTTCTCTCCTGGAAAACTGCCTTTCTCTTGGCTATTACTTCGGCTAGAGGAGTTTCTGAGCTGCAGGCCTTAATGGCAGTAGAGCCTTTTATCATCTTCCATGTGGATCGGGTTTCTCTTCGAATTTATCCCTCCCTTATGCCTAAGGTGGTTTCTAGCCTGACTCTTAACCAGTCAATCCAGCTGCCTACCTTCTTTCCTAATCCTCAGAATAAAGGGGAAAGGATACTGCATTCTCTGGATGTGCATAGACAGCTTAGATTTTACCTGGACAGGACTAAACCTTTTCGAAAGTCAGATCAGTTGTTGGTCAGTTTTTCTCCTGGGGCTCAGGGCAAAGCTATTTCTAAACAGACATTTCTAAATGTATTGCTCATTGTATTCACTTTTGTTACTTGCAGCATGGCAAGGTTCCTCCACAGAGTATTAGGTCCCATTCTAGAGCAGCCTCTACCTCAGCAGCTTTTTTAAGAAGATGTACCGACTAGGGACATCCTGGAAGCAGCTACCTGGACTTCTGTCCACACTTTCACTAAACATTACAATTTAATCTTGTTTTCTAAGTTCTTACCAACCCTTAAACAGTGGGTATTCCTCCTCCCTTTTGTTTTTTTCCTGGGCTTTGGGAATCAACCCATTTTGTAAGGACTGCAACAGTGAAACATGATGAACATAGTACAGTTGAGTACACTTACCATAAATGTAGGTGTTCAAGTATATTCACTGTTGCAGTCCTAGTCCCCCCCCCTTCCATCCCCCTTTTTTCCTAGGGCACAGACTGGATTTTTCTTTTTCTGGTCTAACCCTTTTGGGGGCTCCCGACTGTTAAGGCAAGAAAAACTGAGGAAATGGTGCCTGCTGCCTTCCTTTGTACCTGACGTCAGGCTTAAAACTGAAGGCAGCCGACGTCATATACCAAGGACTTTGGTATTCTGGTCGACTGTGGGCTACCGGGAGCTGGATAACCCATTTTGTAAGGACTGTAACTGTGAATACACTCTAGCATCTGCGTTTATGGTAAGTGTACACAACTGTACTTTTTGGCCTTGTCAGGTATGGTTTACCTTCCTCTGGTCTCATCTCCTAGCTCCTCCATGGGTCTTGGATCCAATTCTAGATGTCATCTCTCACCCCTCGGGGTTCCTCATCCAAATCTGGACAGTTTAAAGCTCACTGCTTCAGTTCCCTTGATAGCTAGGACTCCCAGTTTCTCCTCTCCAGTCAACACTATTCTGGTGGCAGCTCGCAAATCATCTCCCAGGAAGCTTTACCATAGTAAATAGAAGCATTTCTCCATCTGGGCTTTTCAAAGGGACCTGGACCCTTTCACAGCTCCAGTCCTGGCAGTGTTGGAATTCTTGGCGCATATATTCCATCAGGGTGCTAGTTCTTCTACTGTAAAAGTTCAACTGGCTGGCATTTCCAACTTCCATATTGGGGAGAACATTTTTTTTTAGCATCCTCTAGACTTGTAAAACCTTTATGAAAGGTACCTTTCTGTTAAGACTCCCCCCCCCCCCCCGGTGAAGGATCCTACCCCTCCTTGGGACCTGACTTTAGTTTTACAGGTTCTGGTTGCTCCACTCTTTGAGCCGGCTGCATCAGTAGACCTAAAATTTTTATCTTGGAAAATGGCTTTCCTAGTAGCTATCACCTCGGCTAGGAGGGTTTCAGAACTTCAAGCGTTGTCCATCAAAGCTCCATATATGATTTTCCATAAGGACAGGGTGTCGCTTCATATCAATCCATCCTTTCTTCCCATATTGGCTTCTGAGACCAATATTAACCAGATGATTAACTTACCTGTGTTCTTCCCAAATTTTCAGAAGAGGGGTGAATATAAATTTAACTTTTTAGATGTACATAGACAACTAAGGTTTTACTTGCACAGAACTAAGGCCTTTCGCAAGCCCAACCAGTTATTTGTGTCTTACTCTAAACCTTTTTCTGGGCAAACCAATCTCCAAGGTAACTTTAGCTTGATGGCTCTCTCATTGTATCCTTCAGGTATACAAAGACACGTCACCTCCGGGTCAAGTAAAAGTGCATTCTACCAGGTCCATGGTTATCTCCGCAGCCTTTTGGTCTAGGGTATGTCTGGATGATATTTGTTCTGTGGCTATTTGGTCCTCCTCTCATATCTTTATTTCTCACTATAAACTGGACATGATATCTAGAGGGAGAGCATCCTTTGGCTCTGCTGTACTCTGGAATATTCTTCTATGAGGGCCACCCAGAGGTTTAGTAGCTGGAGACTCTGTCCCACAGGTTGAAGAGCAAATGAAGTAAACAACTTCAGATAAAGAAGCACCATAGCATTCCATCTGAGTAGTTGTACTTCATTTGTCTTCCACCGTCCCGCCCTCCTTCCCTCTGACCTTATCATTGTTTTATTACACTGGTATGTAGGAGAGGGTGCCTTTGCGATTCCCCTGTTTATGCTTGTTAGGTTTTGTGAATAATCTGTTGTGGTAAGCTCTAATTGGGTTAGGCTTAGGTTTGTGGTGCAGCAAACTCGATCTGAGGGAAGGAAGGAGATGGAGGGGTGTTATGGTTAAGGGGGAGGAGCTCGATCAGATGCTGATGAAGTTGCCGTCTCGGATCCGATCTGGAATCGAAAGCCCACAAGTTGAAGACAAATGAAGTACAACTACTCAGATGGAATGTTATGGTGAGTACATAACTTCTTTTTATATAACAATATCTATATAGATGTAGATCTATAAATAGTTTTCTTACCTATCCTTTTTCTTGTTTTTGTTAAGGTAATATGGCTGAGAAGCCTACAGGGTTTTAAAACTGAATTCTGATGCCCACAGGGAGTGCGTTTATTGTTTAGGAGCACCACATCTGGATATGAACTGTGTCATTTCTGTCACTTTTAACTCTAGCACTTTTGCCGACAGGAGGAATAAGCTAATCCTGAAAGGATTATTACCTCTTCCTTCCTTCTCTGGGGCTCAAACCCCCAGCAAAATGTTCAAGGCTGCATCTGAGCATAGGAAACAATCTCCACCAAAGTCTCTGAAAACTTTTTTTGTCCTCAGAGCTGCCACAAAAAATACAAGGATCATCGGATCCAACAAAGAGATGAACTCTGGATCCAGTCGTTATTTCAGGCAAGTCCCACTGTTCAAACTACAGATCGAAAACCACTGGATCCAACTCCTAGTACTTATAAGCCGAGAATTCCCTCACGCGAGTTCATTGTCAACCCTATTTCTCCTTGGCTCCATTCTTCAGTCATGCAAACTCTGAGGAAGCACTCCAGACCTTGGTCCACTACCTCATCTGTCAGGTCCTCCAGCAGTCTTTCTGAAGATGAAGCAAATAGGATAATGAGAAAGGTCCTCAGAGCTCAGATCCAGATGGGGGTTATACTGGCTATGGCTCCCATTGGATCCGTGAGCCTTCCTGCCACCTCCCATTCAGTTGTATCTCCTCCTCCAATCCGTCCTTCGATTTTGGAGCCCCAGGATCTGAGAGTACTGGAGTCAGAGCCGAAGAGAATTATATCTTTGACCCTGATGGTTTCCCTGACCAGTTCTGTTCCTATTCCTTTGGATCATGATGAGTCTTGGAGTTGAAGTATCTGCTTCCAGTCTTTGGGGCCGGGATCAACTTCGATGATGTTGGTACTGTCCTTGCCTCTTGAAGCCATGGTGCTAGATAGCTCGGGTCTGACTTCCTCATCGAGGCATGGATCTGCACAGAGTTTTGATTTCTCTGTTTTGGGAGAGACTGCTCTGGTGTGGCTTGTCACTTTTTTTGTGGTCCATCCGATTTCGAGGTTGTGGAGAGTGTGTGTTCTCAAGAGATCCTGTCTCTCATATGTCCTCTGATCCTACACCCATTCCCCTTATGGTTCTGAGTTTTGATCTCATCAAACCTACTGGACAGGGACAGCCAGTACTAGCTAGTGTCCAGGCAGTTCCCCTAGAAGAACTACCCTCTCTTTTGATGCCTCTCCAGAGCACTCTGGTGTAGAGGTTCAACAAAAGAGAATGTGTAAAAAGAGGCACATAGATTCTCCCTCTAAATCTCTGACCGAAGATACTTACTTTGTCAAAGGGGAATGGTCCCCCAGATCCACCACCTGAGTACGTTTCATTTAAAGACACTCTGGAGGTCCTTAAGTTGATTGTGGTTGGTCCTCAGATAATCCTTCCCCTGAGGAGTTGGTAATTCTGGTGGCTTTTGGTGCTGGCTCATATACATCGTGGTTGACTCCCCCAGACAGTGAGCTCATCCATTTAGTCTGTTGCTGGGCATGGAAGGAACCATATTCTTTTGAACCAGTACCACATCGTCAAGATAAAATTTGAATTCCTGCAGAAGATAAGCTGCACTTGAGCAAAGGAGTCCCTGTTGATGCGATCATTGTTGCAGCAGCCACCAAGAAGGAGGTAGTAGAACAGAGCTTCTCTGTTCACTTCCCCAACAGAGTATCCAGAGCATTGGACAGATTTGGAAAGCATGTGATCTGAAGTAGTTACTTCATTTGATCTGCAACCTGTGGGTAGTCGGATCCGACCTCGGATCCAAACCGGCAGCTTTCCAAGCTCCAAGATCCGAGCTCCTAGCTCCCCCCCTACCCATAATCCCTTACTACCAACCACATTACTTCAGATCGTTTTTTGCCACGGCTAAAGACAGTTGCTTCATAGTGAAGAGCTCCTGGCCTGGTGAGATTGTTCTAATAATAGACTTGTTTTCTTGTTTAAACTTGTGTGTGTGTGTGTGTGTGTGTGTTTTAAAAATCAAACCTAAAAAACCTTTAAAAAAAAAAAAAAAAACCTAATTTCCCTTTAGTTTAACTTTATCTCTCCCCCCCCCCCCCCCTAGTGTTTGGGTGTGTGTGTGAGAGGTTTTTATGGCTGAATCTAAGGCCATATTTTCAAAATGTACTGAGTGTGGCCACAAGCTTTCCCCAGCTGATGGCCACACTCAGTGCATTTTGTGCCTGGGGGCAGCACATCTATCGGAGGCCTGCCAGATATGTGCGGCCTTCAACCCTCTGGCACTCAGGGACAGGAAGAACAAGCTGATCCTGGCGGGAAAACTTCCCCAGGAATCTGCTTCTTCCTCTCCCAGCCGGGTTCAAGCTACTACTGTAGCTTCGGCGCCGGCTACTCCATTAGCTGTACCTGGGACTCAACCTCCCTTATCAGGTACCAGCTCTGTGGAATCTAGTGCTTCTTCCCACAGGGAGAAGAAGCACAAGGACAGAGAAGGTCACAAATCAAAAAGGCGGGCCGAGTCTCATCCCTCTGCTCCGCCTGAGAAAATCCTGAAGTCCCCTGTGAGGGTCTCAGGATCCTCGTCCTCTCGGCTCCATTCACCTTCTTTTTCTCCGGAGCTGGAGGAAGAGGATAGGTCTCCCTCAAGGTCTTGAGGCGGCCCTCCTGGCCCGCCTCAACTGCCTCTTCGCGATCTACACGAAGCATCTCCGAAGCAGACATGGATCAGATGATGCGAAGATTTCTGCAGACCCAGATGCAGATGGGGATGCTCTTGCCTCCCCCCCCCCCTTTGGGAGGGAGTGCAGCCCCCATTTTTGCCCCGATTGCTCCTTCTCCGACCCATTTTCGGGTCTCGGAGTTGTCGGATCCAGGCCTTTTTGGACCCGGGGATACGTCGGGGCCGATAGCGGTTGTGTCTTCGCCGACTATACCTTCGAGCTTGTTGGATCCGAGCTCTCGGGGCCGAGGGTTGAGCATCGGATCCGAGGGGGTGGTTGTGTCTTCGGTGCCGATTGGGTCAGAGCACACCACTACCTCGGGTCCGATTGCTTCGGCTCTGACACCGATCCTATCCTTGGAGCCAGGGAGGTTACTCTCTCAGGCTGGGGACAGTGAATCTCCCTCGGCTTTTGAGGTAGTGGAGAGGGTACTGTCGAGGTCATCCAGGTCCCCGACCGGGCCTTCAGATCCACCCGTGCCCCTACTGTATCCGGGTCTGTCTTCGATCATCCGTCCATCTGGACAGCCTGCCCAAGCCCTCCAGTTGGTTCCTATGGAGGAACACCACCCTGCAGATGAGCCCTCTTCGGACAGTCCCGCCGAAGAGGCGCCTCGGAAGCATCTGTGCAAAAGGAGGTACCTGGACTCCCCCGAGTCCATTACCACGGATACGGATTTGGATGATACGGAGGGCTCCCCAAGGTCACCCCCTGATGATGTCTCCTTCGGATACATCATGGAAATGTTGCGTATAAGAGGGGGTTGGTCTGCCCAAAAGCCCTCCCTGGACGAGTCTGTATTTCTGGAGGCCTTTGAGGCAGGCCCATCTACCTCCTGGGTGTCCCCCCCAGCCGACCCCTTAGTGGATTTAATTACCACCAGGGCTTGGAAAGAGCCCGACACCATGGAGCCTATCCCTAGATGCCCTGACAAGGTCCTCAGCCCTCCCTCTGATAGACCTTCTTGGTCCAAAGGCACGCCGGTTGATGCTATGTTGGTGGTGGCGGCCACTAGGAAAGAACTTGCCCAGGAAAGTTCTTCGGTCCATCCGCCAGACAAGGAGTCCCGGTCATTGGACCGTATTGGGAAGCGGATGTTTGCTTCAGCGACCTTTGCCATAAGGTCGCTGAACTACATGGCACACACCATTAGGCTACAGCGTGACTTAATTAAGGAATACGCTGCAGCCCCTCCGGAGTCCATGTCGGTCCCAGACAAAAAGGTTTTTGAGACTCGAATGGCCACTCTAAAGTCCATATCAAATACATCTATGCGGCTTCTTTCCCATGCCACGGAAGGAGCCGCTAGAGCTAGCGGAGCTGGAGTAGTCTTGCAACGTCACTCCTGGCTCCGCCTTTGCGACTTCACGGAACCCTTTAAGGTGTCCTTCGCCTTCCTTATGACGGTTTGGCCTTATTTGGCTCAACAGTTCGCGACACGCTGGTCCAAAGCGAAAAGGATGGGAAGACTCTGTCGGCCGTCTGAGTCCGCTTCTCTAGCCCCCAAAGATCCTTCTTCAGGAATCAGAGGGGGCAAAAGAAGCTGTGGTTCCGTAAATCTCAGCAATCCCGTCCTGCTGCGGACAACTCGTCCTCTAGAGGCAGAGGAGGACAAGGTGGACACCGGCCCAGAGGCAGAGGGGGCCGCGTAACTTCGGGTCTAGAGAACCTTTCTCGGACAGACCCGCGCAACAGCCCTGAGGGCTTACCCGACTGTCCCTCTCTGGAGCCAGTCGGGGGCGATTATCGGAGCACCTGTCAAAACTGGGAGTCCATTACAAAGGATCGATGGGTGCTCCGGATTATATCCAGAGGTTACACTATACCGTTCACACCCCCCCCAAACCCAAACGTTTCCCCGATGTTCCACCCCATCAGAGGGAGTCCGCAGCTCTGGAAATTTCAGAGTTGCTAAGAAAAAGAGCCATCCAGCCCGTCCCCCCAGATCAGTCCGGATTGGGTTATTACTGCAGGTTCTTCTTGGTGCCAAAGAAAACGGGGGACCTCAGACCCATCCTAGACCTCTCGTCCCTGAACCTGTTCATACACAAGGAAAAGTTCCGGATGGTCACCCTCCAATCTATTCTCCCCCTTCTGCGGGAGAACGACTGGATGTGCTCGTTAGACCTCAAAGATGTGTACTACCATATACTAATGGACAGACTATCCAGGAGGTTCCTCCACTTCCGGCTAGGAGCCAGTCATTATCAGTTCAGGGTTCTTCCATTTGGCCTAACCTCAGCCCCCAGAGTGTTTAACAAAGTCATGGCAGTGGTTGCAGCCCACCTGAGACTCTAGGGCATTCAGGTGTTTCCTTACCTAGATGACTGGCTCCTCACCGCCCCCAACAGGCATCTACTGGTTGTGGCGAGAGATTACGCCCTCTCTCTGGCCCGTCATTTGGGCATTTCAGTGAATCTAAAGAAATCCTGCCTGTGCCCCACTCAAGCCCTAGAATTCATAGGGGCCAGGTTGGATACTCGGATCTCCAAAGTGGTTCTTACACCTGTCAGACTGAAAAATTTGTCTCTCCAAATCTTAGACATTCTTCTGAGCCCCGCTCCTCCAGCAGAATTAGTCCTGAGGGAGCTAGGGTCTGTCAGCAGCGATCGGCCTTTCTCTTCATGCCTGTCTGCGAATGCGAGTGTTACAGTGGACTCTCCAGGTCCAATGGTCACTATCGGTCCATCCCTTAGACATGCCGATTCCCCTGAGCAGGGCGTGCAGACACTCCCTTCTTTGGTGGTTACAGGCTCAGGAACTCAAAGAAGGGAGACCCTTTGTGATTCCCCCAGTCAAAGCCACGTTGACCACGGACGCTTCTTGCCTCGGGTGGGGCGGGCATTATGCAGGCAAGTCCGTCCAAAGCACGTGGACTCCTCTAGAGACTGCATTGCATATCAACGTCCTAGAGATGAGGGCAGTGCTTTTAGCGTTACAAGCTCTTCATCACCTTCTTCCTCTGGGGACTATTGCAATCCAGACGGACAACATGTCCGTTGTCTGGTATATAAACAAACCGGGAGGGACCAGATCTTACCCCCTGTGTCGAGAAGCCATGAGAGTGTGGGAATGGGCGATTTCCACCAACCGCTTTCTGATAGCAACGCACATTCCGGGATGGTCCAACAATATTAGCGGACAAGTTGTCGGGTATTCCTCAGCCCTTACGAGTGGTCTCTGAATCCTTCTTGTCGCGAAGCAGATATTCCTCAAGTGGGGTCAACCTCGCTGCGACCTTTTCGCTTCTCCCCTAAACACAAAATGCAGCGAGTACTTCGCGATAGTGCCCCCCAGAGGGGAATCCCCCAGGGACGCTCTGGTTCATGCTTGGCCGCCCGGTCTCCTTTATGCGTATCCTCCTCTTCCTTTGATGAAATTCATCCAGAAAGCCTGTCGGTTGGGGAGCAGAGTGATTCTCGTAGCCCCATTCTGGCCTCGACAAATCTGGTTCCCCTTTCTGCAGTCTCACAGTGTGGCTCCCCATGGATTCTGGACCTCAGACCAGACCTAATCTCGCATCCGAAGAAATGCCACACTCCAAACCTGGTCAATCTCAGGCTTACGGCTTGGTTGATCCAGTTCCATTAATGTTAAGGCCATTCTGGTGGCAGCTCATAAGCCATCCACCAGAAAGCTCTACAACAGTAATTGGAAGCGCTTTTCCATCTGGACAAAGGAGAAGGAATTGGATCCATTTACGGTTCCTATTCCCACTATCCTGGACTTCCTGTCCTTTCTTTTTAGACAAGGAGCTAGTGCGTCCACCGTTAAGGTCCAGCTAGCAGCCATCTCTCATTATCACGTGGGGGATGGCGTAGATTCCTTGGCGTCAGCAAAAATATGCAAGACCTTAAAAGGCGTGTTTCTCTTAAAGCCCCCTATTAAGCCGGCAGTTCCTCCATGGGATCTTACCTTGATCTTACAAGCATTAACAAGACCACCTTTCGAGCTGGCGGCCTCAGTGCCATTGAAATTCTTATCTTGGAAAACGGCCTTTTTGGTCGCTATTACTTCAGCCAAACGAGTCTCAGAATTACAAGTTCTGTGCATTAAGCATCCATACCTTATTTTTCACAAGGATAGAGTGGCCCTCAGGACTAATCCTTCCTTTCTGCCTAAGGTAGCCACAGAGGCTAACATTAATCAGTCTATTAATCTTCCTGTTTTCTTCCCGAATTTCCAAAACAAGGGTGAATACACATTGCACAAATTGGATGTACACAGACAACTACGTTTGTACTTGCATAGGACTAAAGATTTTCGCAAGTCAGACCAGTTGTTTGTTTCTTATGCTAAGTCAGCCATGGGCAAACCAATTTCTAAGGTGACAGTGGCAAATTGGATCTCTCCGTGTATTGGACAGGGATACACTTCATCTGGGAAGCCAGCTCCGGTTGGCGTGCGTGCGCATTCTACTAGATCTGTGGCTACCTCGACGGCTTTTTGGTCTAGAGTTCCGGTAGACGATATTTGTTCAGCAGCTACCTGGTCCTCTTCCCACACGTTCATTTCTCATTACAAACTGGACATGATCTCCAGAAGTAGGGCTTCCTTTGGCTCCGCGGTGCTTCGGAATATCCTTCCGTAGGGACCACCCAGGGTCTCGGGTAAGCTGGGGACTCTGTCCCACAGGTTGCAGATCAAATGAAGTAACTACTTCAGATAAAGAAGTTATGTACTCACCATAACGTTCCATCTGAGTAGATACTTCATTTGTCTGCAACCGACGCCCCCTGCCATCCCCCGAACCTCGGTAAGGTATTGTTCCTTTGGATATTTTTCTCCGTCTTTAGCCTATAGGGCAAAATAACCGATCTGAGGTAATGTGGTTGGTAGTAAGGGATTATGGGTAGGGGGGAGGAGCTAGGAGCTCGTATCTTGGAGCTTGGAAAGCTGCCGGTTCGGATCCAAGGTCGGATCCGACTACCCACAGGTTGCAGACAAATGAAGTATCTACTTGGATGGAACGTTATGGTGAGTACATAACTTCTTTTTTTCCTTGTTGGCCTTTGCCTTAAGGTCCCGGAGTTATTTGGTGCACTTTAAGAGACTACAGAGGGTTTTGACTGAAGAAATTTCAACATCTCTGAGTCCATGGTCTGCAGAGGATAATAAAAGATTATCCTCACAGCTGGCCACTCTTTTATCTATTTCCGGTGCATCCATGAGGTTGATATTTCATGCAGCAGAAAGCACCATGCGGGGTGCCGTTCCAGGCATTGCCATAAGGAATCATGCCTGGATACAATAATGTGATTTTGCAGTGCATTTCAAGCTGTCTTTCTTCAGTGCTGTTTTTGATGGAACATCATTGTTTTGCCCTTCTGTGAAAGCAATGCTTTCCTGCAGTGAACAGAAAAGAAAGGTACTGTCTGCTGTAGGGATTTGCTTTTCTACCCCTTGATCCTTTTCAAGGAATGAAAGAAAATGAAAAGAAATGTGGTTCCATAAATCCCAGGGATATTTCCAGGATTCATGTGGCGATAACTTCCTCAGAGGCAAAGGAGGGAGCTGAATTGGGAGACACCATCCTCGTGACAGAGAAGGCCCACAAAAATCATGATTTCTGAGACTTTTCTGTGTATACCCTTTCAGCACTACTGAGGGGGGTGTCCTGACTGCTCGCCTCTGGAAGCAGTCAGAGGATGCTTGTCCTTGCACCCAGACATTTGGGCTACTATAACAAAAGATTCTTGGATGCTAAAAAGTAATATCTAGAGGTTACATTTATGCCATTTTTCCAAATGCCCACTTCCAAAAGAAGAAAGCTTATCAATGTTTTTCCCAGTCAGAGAGAAGCTGCAGCTTAAGAAATTCAGAAGCTGCTGGACCAAAGAGTTGTCCAGGAGGTCCCACCAGAACAGAGAGCATTTGGAACTTACTCTAGGTTCTTTTTAGTGCCAAAAAAGACATTTTGGATATAACCAATCTGAACCATTATATGAGGAAATCAAAGTCCTGAATGGTCACTGTTTAGTCCATTCTATCTGTTTCGCACAAGGATAATTGGATGTTCTCAATTTTGCTTACTATTGCATCAAAATAAACACACCCAAAGATGCTTGTGCTTTCATTTGGGCTACAGTCACTATCAGTTCAAAGTCCTGCCCTTTGGACTCACTACAGACCCCAGAGTGTTTACAAAGTGTATGGCAGTAGTAGCAGCTCACCTGAGACCACAAGGATTCTGAGTGTTTCCATACTTAGATGACTCGCTCTTCACCACCCCAGCCAGGCATCCCCTGGAACAGTCCATGGACTATTTGCTCCACATTCGCCAATCACAAAGCAATACAGTTAACATTTCCAAATCCAAACTGGTACTGGTACAGAGCTTGGATTTCATTGGTGCTCGTCTAAACACAATAAATCATATTGTGCATATACGATGAGGAAGTAGAGAAGCAATCAAGTCTCAGGTTCATCAAATTCTTTCTCATCCTGCTTTTCCTGCCAGATTTGTCCTTCAGGCCCTAGGTTCCATGGCAGTGTCTAGAGTATTAGTACCTTTAACATGTTACTGTATGCATGTTCTTCAGTGGACTCTGGCTGTCAGTGGTCTATTCTTAGACAACCCCTATCCTTCCCAGTCAAGCTTGCACTGGTATGCAAAAAAAAAAAATATTTGCTGGTGGATCTAGTTAGACATTTGTATAAGGCATCTCTTTGTTCGGTCTCCCCCAGTGACCACAAACACCTCACAGTTTGGGTTGGGGGGCATTTCTTCGGAAGGATGGTCCAAGGTGCATAGTCACCCAAGAGACAAAAATCTGTTTCCAATGTCCTAGAGATGAGAGGAGTTCTACTAGTGTTGCAGGCATATCAAGATGTTCTCCCTCTAGGGACCATTGCTGTCCAAACCAACAACATGTCTGTAGTCTGGTACATCAACAAACAAGGGGGAACTCTTGTTTTATCCCAACTGCAATAAGCTATTGAGTGTGTGGCAGTGGGTGATCTCCTACAACTGCTTTCTAGTAACAACACACAGTCTGGGATACTTCATTGTATTAGTGGACAAACTGAGCAGGTCCATTCTGATACCTCACGAGTGGTCTCTCAGTCAGTGGCAGGTAAAATTTTCTGTTGTCGGGGCCAACCTTCCTGTGATCTTTTTACTTCTCTCCACAATAACAAATGCAGCAGGTACTTTGTTCTGATCTCCCCCCCAGGGGGAGTCTCAGAGAGATGCTGTAGTCCATGTTTGGCTTGATAGTCTGTTGTATGTCTCTTCCCCCAGTAACTGTAATTCCAAAGTTCTTATGGAAAGCCAGTTAGTTGAAGAGCTTGGTTATCCTCATTGCTCCCTTTTGGCTTTGCCAAGTATGATCCCCCTTCCTTTGCTGTGATCTTTGTTATTCTCCTTGGATACTGGACCCCAGTCCCAGTCCAGACCTTCTGTCTCATCCCTAGGGGACAAAACATCACAGTACCTCAGCCCTAAAATTAACTGCATGATTTCTTTATTTCCATTAATAGCTAGACAGCCCAGACTTTCTTCCCCAGTACGTGATCTTCTTTTGTCCTCTCAGAAAGATTCCACGAAGTAGATTTACAGGAGTAAATAGAAAAGATTCTCAATTTAGGCTCTGAAAAATGACATTGATCCTTTTTCTGCCCTTATTTCTATTGTGCTAAAATTTTTAGCTTCTCTCTTTTTTTTTTTTAAAGAAGGTGCTGATTTTTCCACAGTTAAAGTACAGTTGGCAGCCATATCAAATTTTAATTCAGGAGATGCTTCCTGCATGGCTGCTTCTAAGTTGTGTAAGGCTTTTCTAAGTGGCACTGTTTTGCACAGATCCTCAGTGAAAGATACGTCCCCTTCTTGGGACTTAATAGTAGTGCTTCAAGGTTTAATTTGGCAACCTTTTGAACTTGCATCAAAAACTGACTTAAAATTCCTGTCTTGGAAAACAGCCTTCCTAGTTGCTGTTACATCTGCTAAAAGGATTTCCAAACTGCAGGCTTTTTCATCAAAATTTCCTTGCAGTATTTTTCATAGAGACAGTTACTTTATGAACCAGTCCTTCTTTCCTACCAAAATTGACTTCTGAATCAAATCTAAATCAAATCATACATTTTACCAGTCTTATTGCCAAAATTTTCAAACAAGAGAGTACATGTTACATCTTTTAGATGTGCATAGATAACTATGTATGTGATGTTGTCAGTTTTGCCTTTATTCTCATTTGTGGATCAGATCCAGTGTGTCAGATCTGTCTTGGCCAATATTCCAGCTTGAGGTCTTCAGCAAAGCTTGTGGGGTCTGAACTTTAAACCATAATGCATTCCCCAGATTACCTCAGATCTCGTTTGTGGTGCAGTGAACAGGTTTCATCAGTTATAGCTCTGGGATAAGTACAACTTTTCTATTATTTTTCAGTATAACTTACTATGTTCTTACATTTAAAATTCTTTAACTTAATTAGTTAACTCAAGTCTTTAATTCAATTTGACTTATTTACCCACTTTCCCGTTTCTAAACGTCCATTTAAATTAAGGACATTTTAGGAAAGTGAGGACATTCCTTACTTCCTTACCTCTCTGTTAATCCCTTCTCTGTGATTTCTTTCTAAAATAGATCCTTTTTCTGTAACCTTTGTCTCTGCTGTGTGATTGTGACTTAAGTTCGTTTAAGTTAGAGGACTTAATTTTCATTAGAGTGAGTATGATTATTCTGTTTTGTCTCCTTTTATTATGTCTCAAAAACAAGAAAGCAAGCCATAAGGCTTCAAAAAGTGTGAAAAGTGCAGTAGGAAGATGCCCTTAGCGATTCACACACCTTGTATGTGTACTGTTTGGAGGCTCTTCATCTGCAGGAGTCATGTTCCATTTGCCACAACTTTAATCAGCAGGCTTTAATGGAACACAAAAATAAACTGATTTTGAAAGGTCTTTTGAAAACACCTTTTTCTGAGTCTATATCCACCAATACTTCAGACAAACCAGCAAAAAGACCTGTATCTGAGCCAAGATCCTCATCAGAGCTGAAGCAGAAGGCTCCAAAATTGACTGATCCAAAGGCTGTATCAGAGCAGACACTTCTTCCTGGTTCCAGCACTTCCTCGGAGCGGGAAACTCCTCTGGAACTGACTGCTTCTTCTGCTCATACACATAGGAGCTGATTTCCTTTCATTGAAAAGATCTCTTCCAGGCTCCCTTCCCCAATTTTGGCTAATTGAAGATCACCTACCCTATCCACTAGGTCTGCCAGGAGTTTATCAGATGATGTGGATAAGGTCATGGAGAGACTTTTAAAAGACACCTACCTTGGCTGGAATTCTCATGGATCTGAGCCCAAAGGAATCAGTTCAGTGAAAAAACCCCTCTTGCTATAGTTGCTCCTCCAATCTGTTCTCCTGCTTCGGAGCCGGAAGATTCTGATATTTAGGTTGCATCAGTGTCTGCTCCAGGACCAATAACTTCCCTGTTTCAACATCAGCCCCAAGCATCTCCATGCCTTCAGAGCAGGAGACCTCTAGGAGCCGATACTTTCCTGTCAGGTTGGCAGAGACTTCTCAGATCTCTTTGGATCCAACTATGGCACTGTGGGCCTCAGCGTGGTGAGCTCAGATCTTTCCTCTGCTTGGAGCTGCTCTCTTCTGCTCCAGAGGGACCTTTAGGGAGGGTCTACCTTTGAAGTAATGAGGAGGGCTTTGACTGTTTCACAGTCTTAGACACGATCCTTTTCAGTTCTTCCTCTCTCTTCAGGTGATGTGTCTTTTTTTTCTCACGGGCCCTCTCCACAGGTCTGCAGGGACACTAGGCCTCAGTATGTACCTCAGGGTACAGTCCCCTCTTCTGAAACTTCTCCAGAGTACCCATTGAAGAAGTCCCTCAGAAGGGGACATGCAAGAAGCATCTGGACTCTCCAGGAGAGCCTATCACATCTGACACTGACCTCGGTGAGGCAGAAGGGTCCCCACGATCACCACCTGAAGATGTCTCTTTTTGGAGACATCCTAGAACTATTAACACAGAGAGGTGATTGGCAGTCCTCCTCCCCTTCGGCTGAGGAGTCTGTCTTTCTGAAGACCTTTGTGTTTTGCCTATCAACTTATTGGGTTACTCCCTCTTTTGATGAGCTTATCAAATTAATCACAAAAAAGGCTTTGGAAACACCAGACACCATAGACTTTACTCCTAGGAGGCCAAATAAATACATCACTGCCTGCAAAGGGAAAAGTTTTCCTACAAAAGGTGTGGTAGTCGATGCCATGGCCATGGTGGCAACCACTAGAAAAGAACTCTGTGAGATGAGTACCTCTATCCATCCTCCTAAAAAAGTCTTCAGGGCTATGGATAGATATGGGAAGCGCGTCTTCACATCCGCGACCTTTGCCTTATGGTCTCTGAATTACCTCACTCACTTCACCAGACTGCAGATGGACCTGATTAAAGAATTATCAGACTCCCTCCAAGGAGCTGTAGCTGACACAGTGGCAGCGAAAGTCAATGCTTAGCTTGCTACCTTGAATTCAGTTGTCAACTCGTCCATGAAACTAATTTCTAATGCAGCGGATGGAACTAGTAGGGCAGCAGCCTTTTGGGTATCTCTCTTAGGAGTCAGGCCTGGATGCATCTTTGTGATTTTTCAGAGCCCTTCAAGTCTTCCTTCATTAATACCCCTTTGGATGGCTCATCCCTTTTTGGGGCCAAAAGTGAGGGAAATGCTCACCAGGTGCGAACAAGTGGGTAAGACCTTATCTGCCATTGGAGTGTGCGTTTCCACTCCTTCCAGATCCTTTCCCAAAGGTCAAAAAGGTAGTGGGAAGATGTGGTTCAGAAAATCTCAGAGGTCTTATCAGGACACATAAGGTAAACGTTCCCCCAGAGGTAGAGGGGGGAACAATAACAATAGAAGCTGCTCTTGTGTCAGGGGATGTCCATAAAACAGGGGCTCCAGAGAATCTTTCTTTGAGAGACCTTTTCAGTGCTCCTGAAGGAGTGCCAGATTGCTCGCCTCTGAAGGCAATTGGGGGTTGATTGTCCCTGCACCAAGAAACCTGGCTGAAAATAGGTGGGTGCAGGACATTATATCCAGGGGATACATAATTCCCTTCTCCCTTCTTATTCCCAGAAACAAAGTGGTTCCAGACATTCCACCCAGTCAAAAGGAACAAGCAACTAATGAAATTCAAAAGTTGCTAAGAAGAGTCATCCAGGAAGTTCCCGCAGACCAGAAAGGATCCAGAATCTACTCAAAATTCTTTTTAGTTCCAAAGAGAAAGGGGACTGGAGGCCCATTTTGGATCTCAGCAATCTGAACAAGTCAGTAAAAAAGACCAAGTTCCGGATGGTGACACTGTAGTCGATGCTTCCATTTTTGGAAAAAGACATTTGGATGTGCTGTATAGACCTTCAGGATGTGTACCACCATATTCCAATATACAGGCAGTCCAGAAGGTTCTTGGCTGAGAGCCAGTCCCTTCCAGTTTCTAGCTCTGCCCTTTGGTCTCACAACAGCCCCCAGAGTGTTCACCAAATTTATGGCAGTAGTAGCGGGTCACCTGAGACTCAAGGGAATCTGTGTGATGTTCATCGTGTTACACTGCTGCAGTCATTACACTTGGGTTATCCTGCCAAAAGGCGGTTCTCCAGTCGGCCTGAGTTCTAAAGTCTTGGTCCGGCATCGGTTGCTGTCGCCTCCTCCCTGACGTCAGTGTGACGAGTATATAAGATGCAGCCGATGCCATTTTCTTCAGTCTTTCTTGCCTCGTGGTGCCCGAAGCAGAAGCAGTTCGCAAGTGCCGGTCGGCCGACTCCTGAGATTTTCATTCCGAATCCAGAACCAAAGTCTTCTACAAAGCTAAGTACCCCATTGGAGAAACTTTTTCTTAAGTCTCAGACCGATGTCAGTAAAAGTTAATAACTGTATTTCTTGTGGGAAGCAAATACCTCATAAGGATTTCCACTCCTATTGTATTCCATGCCTAGGCCCAGACCACAACGTCACTGGTTGTCGGTTTTGTGCTAGGTTTAACAAGCGCACTATTAATCGTTGGTTTGATTTTGCCCAACATTATTTTGGCAGAAAATTCAATTACACCATGCCGTCGGAACTTCCGATGACCGGATTACATAAAAAGCGCAAAGACAAGGACAAGCATCCGAGGCCCAAAACTGACGACGAGGCCTCTTCTAGGCCGGTTGCCAGTTCTCTGCTTTTCAGCAAGGCACCTACGCAGCCCCTGACGACCGCTTCCACAGACCACCTCCGACTCCCATGTGGAGCTGACTGGGTCTTCAGATGCTCTGTTTTCAGCCTACCGAAACTAACCCTTCTGAAGGAACCGAAGTAGCTGAACAATCCACAGCCTCAGAGGGTGTCTTCAGACCTACCCAGTTAACCATTAAACTCACTGCTAAGTCTAAGGCCCCCTTAAAAATAAAGAAACAGATACAGCATTCTCCAGGACAGGCTTCCATGCCTAAGAAACAAATGCTCAAAATGGCCGAAGACCTAATCACCCTGATCAGGGGGTCCCATCCCCCTCCTGATAAAAGGCCCAGACAGGATGCAGACTATGAATCTTCCGACCAGGTGTCCATTTCTTCAGATTCATCCTCCGACCTAGGATATTCCTTACCACCTTATGAGGATTCTGATGCTGAGGAATCAGTTCCATAAGCCTCTCTGCCTGAGGGCTACTCCTTTGGGGAGACCTTACATACCATGAAGGAGCATTTCCATTGGGAAGGCCAGGATTACTCAGAATCCAAGAAAAGGCTCAGAGATTTCATTTTATTGCCTCAGCACAGACCCCTTGCTATTCCGCCAGTGTTAGATATTGTGGATGATGTGTACACTGAATCCAGCTTAAACCCTGATTCCTTACCTCCAGCCCCAGTTAAACCTGATAGATATTACAGAGTCCCTGACTCTCACAAATTTCTATCTAAAAGCCCTGTTGCTGACCTTGAAACTATTTCTCAGGGACCCAAAGGGATTAAGGCCTCATCAGCAAAAAACCCAGTTCCCTCTGACAGATTCCAGAGCATTAGACAGATGGGGAAAGTATATACGTTTGCAACTTTAGCAATGAGAGCCTTAGATTGCCAGTTTCACATGCTAAAATATCAGCAATTTTTGATGTCTCAGTTGAAACAAAAGATGCTTCCAGTTTCAGATCATAATTTTAGAGAGATGCAGGATTTATTGCATGCAGCTGAACAAGTGGGAAAACATACTTTGCAATGTAGGTTTGATTCCTTAGAGGCCTCCTGTAGAGCAGCAGTTACAGGCTCTGTCATTAGAAGGTATGCTTGGTTAAAAGAACATACGTTACTAGATCATGTTAAGGCAAAATTATTGGATGCACCTTTGCAGCGGGATGTTTTGTTTGGAGTTAAGACAGAGGAGGTATTAAAGAAGATGGAGGATAAGGCAAAATCTATGCAAACAGTGAAGGATTTCTTACAGGTTCAGCCTCCTTGTTTTAGCAGAAATTGACCAACAAAGAATTGGTCCTTTCCAGTCACAGACAGACCTCAAAGAGGCAGATACAGACATCCAAGAGGTAGAGGTCAAGCACAAGGTCCTTACAGGCCTCGACAATGGGGTACACCAGGCCAGAAAGAAGGGGAAGACAGGCCACAACCTTATAAAAAGCAGCCTCAATGACTTCCCACTACAGCTGCCAAACAACTCTCTCTTGGCAGCCCCCTTAGGAGGAAAACTGGCACTTTTCTATCACAATTGACATTGCATCACCAAAGACAAATGGGTTTTCAACATTGTATCTCAAGGTTACAGGTTCCACTTTCACACTTTGCCAAGGTTAAAAGGAATGCCAAATCTGCCACCAAATCAATGGGCAGAGGCTCAAAAACAAATTACAGCACTCATGGACATGAGAGCTATTCAAAAGGTACCACCACAGGAGCAAGGACAAGGATTTTATTCAAGACTCTTTCAGGTTCCCAGAAAGGACAAAGCCTGGAGACCCATTCTGGATCTTTCTTCTCTAAACACTTACCTCGATGTTCCAAAATTCAAAATGTTGACACTACAGCAGCTTCTTCCCATGCTGGGCAAGAAAGCTTGGCTCGTGACTTTGGACCTCAAGGAGGCATACCTACATGTCCCTATCAGACAAAACTGCAGAAGATACCTCAGATTTCTAGCTGGTTCAATGCACTATCTATTCTCTGCACTGCCCTTTGGCTTATCTACTGCGCCCATGGTCTTCACAAAGTGCCTGGCACCAGTAATTGCATTTTGCAGGCAAAAAGGAATTCAAATTTATCCATACCTGGACATCTGCCTGATTCAAGCAGAGAGCAAGGACATTCTTCTAAAGCATCTGGCGTTCGTAAAAAAGTTATTAAGTTGCCTGGGGTACACAGTAAATGAAATCAAAACTAGTGCCCTCACAACAGATGATATTCCTGGGTGCCAGCTTGAACACAATGGCCCAGATGGCTTATCTCATGCCAGACAAGCAAGGACAACTGACTCAATATTTTCAATTGATGGCAACAAAGACCCAACTCCCTGCAAGAAAAATTCTGCAGGCCTTGGGCTACATGGCATCTTGCATACTACTAATTCCATATGCCAGACTGCATATGAGGAACTACAATGGTACCTAAAGAGTGTAAGGTCTCGACACTGTCAAAGTTTGGAAACAGTTATACCACTAATTCCTTGCCTTCAACAGGAGTTTTGATGGTGGGCTCAAGCTTGTCACCTCAACAAGAGACAGCCTTTTACTCGACCCACAGCCAGGCAAACACTGACAACAGATGCATCGGATTACACCTGGGGAGCACACATGACAGGAAAATGTATTCAGGACGAGTGGCCCACAGAGCAAAGGCATCTTCACATCAATCAAAAAGAGATGCTAGCTGTACAAAATGCACTTATAGCTTTCAAGGACCCGCTGCATCCAGGACAACTACTACTAAAGACAGGCAACACCACAGTTATGTGGTACATAAACAAGCAAGGGGGCACACACTCCTACCCCCTCTGCAGACAAGCCATGACCTTGTGGAACACAGCTCTAGACTACCAAGTTCATCTGCAAGCAATTCCTGCCAGGAGAGAAAAACACACTGGCAGATGACCTAAGCAGAAACATCACGGATCCCCACGAATGGGAATTGAATCCACAAATATTCAGAATGATGACACAAAAATGGTGGAGCCCGGACATAGATCTGTTTGCATCCCCAATGAACTGCCAGCTACAGCAATTCTGCACAAGGAGTTACCATCCACAAGCATGGAAAGTGGATGCCCTCTCATTCAGCTGGAAAAACCTGCAAGTATATGCTTTCCCTCCTTTACCTCTCCTTCCAAAGGTACTCATAAAAGCCAGGCAAGAAGAGTCAAAGATGATCCTGATTGCACCAGACTGGCCACGCCAGCACTGGTACCCAATCTTAAAGAACTTAGCACAAGAACCACCCTGGATTTTGCCTCAAATCCCACATTTGCTGACACAGCACAACAATCAGATACTTCATAGCCAGCTAAAGACCTTAAACCTAGCTGCATGGGAAATTCCTTAGTCAAGTAAGCAATGCCTCTCTCCAAAGCTGTTATGGATGTCATTCTGGAGGCCAGAAGGCCTAGCACCAGGAAAGCCTACTCGGATAAATGGAAGAGATTCTGTGCCTGGAACCAGGTGCACAGCCTTGACCCTCTTGTCCCAAACATTCCTCAGATACTTCAATATTTAACTGAGATGCTGAACAAAGGCCTCTCCTTCTCATACATCAAGATCCACGCCTCAGCCATTTCTGCTCATTACAACACAGATCCACCAATTTTTTCTAATCCTTTGCTCAAACAGTACCTCAGAGGGGCTAAAAACATAAGACCGCCCCGTAGAGCACGTACCCCAACTTGGGACCTCAACTTTGTTTTGGAAAAATTAACTTTACCTCCTTTTGAGCAAGCTAACACAACAGAATTAAAATACATCTCTTGGAAAACTGCTATGCTACTGGCAATAACATCAGCATGAAGAGTTTCAGAATTACAGGCACTAATGGCAGTGGAACCTTTCCTCATTTTCCACCAGGACAGGGTGTCTTTAAGAACTAACCCTACGTTTATGCCAAAGGTGGTATCAAGTGTGGCTCTAAACCAAACTATTCACTTGCCAACTTTCTATCCAAAACCACAGAACAAAGGGGAGAGACTACTACATTCTTTGGACATTCACAGGCAGTTACGCTTCTACTTGGACAAAACCAAAGCTTTCAGAAAATCTGAGCAATTATTGGTAGCATATGCTGCAGGAGCACAGGGAAAAGCCATTTCAAAATGGACCATCTCAAAATGGATAGGACATTGTATATATTTCTGCTATACTCACCATGGGAAACCTGTACCTGGCAGCATTAGATCTCACTCCACCAGGGCAACAGCCACTTCAACTGCCTACCTCAGAGGAGTACCTACCAAGAATATTATGGAAGCAGCAACATGGAGTTCTGTGCATACCTTCACCAAGCATTACCATTTGCGTTTATACTCCAAATCCAGAGCTGGCTTCGCCACTGCTGTACTGCAGGGCCTTATAGCCACCCCTAATGCCTTATAGAACCAGCCTCCCTCAGCTTTGGGATTCCACCCAAGTGTAATGACTGCAGCAGTGTAACACGATGAACATAGTACAGTTTTGTACCTACCATAAATGTAGATGTTCGAGTGTAAACACTGCTGCAGTCCAGGTTACCCACCCTCCTTCCCCTCTTACTTGCTGGTACGTACCTATGCCTTCTACTCTTTACTACCTATGGGGAGTATTTGCTGGTAACTGAAAATTGTTTGCTTTTCTTGCGTATGTTTTATTAGCAATTTGAATTGCCTACCTATTTGGGGGCACCTGACATCTGGGGCAAGAAAAACTGAAGAAAATGGCGTCTGCTGCATCTTATATACCCCTATCGCACTGACGTCAGGGAGGAGGCGACAGCAACCGACTCCGGACCAAGACTTTGGAACTCAGGCCGACTGGGGACCCAAGTGTAATGACTGCAGCAGTGTTTACACTCTAACATCTACATTTGTGGTAGGTACAAAACTGTACATGTTATGTGATCCTATCTCGCCTACATTCTGACTGATGGGTTCGGAGCCGATCCTCGGCTCTGACTCGGCACGCTTATGCCAAAGAACGAAGTCTCTTATTGGCTGAGCTTACTATATCCCAGGATGCACCACTACCAGTCCCCCAGATCTCGTTTGCCGCTAACAAGCAAAGACGTGGTCTCGAGCTGGCTGAGCTAAGTAGTGTTTTCTTCACTTACTTTCCTGTCAGGAATTTCCTAAAATTTCAACAAAAAGCTGTTTTAACAGCTATCTCTTGTTTTTGTGTATGAGTGAATGTTTTCTGTTAAATATTTGTGTAGTGATTGCGTTTTTTCTGACTAGAGGTCCCCTTTGAGTTGAAGGGCCTTCCCCTGTCAGTCCGTTGTTGTTCAAGTCCCGTTTTATTTAGGGGCTCTTGGATCCCTTTAGTTATTTTTGTCTATTTGTGACAGCCTTTGGTTAAAAAAAAAAAAAAAAAAAAAGAATTTTTTCTGTGATAGTTAGTGTGTTTGGTTTTTGCTAGTTCACTAAATTGGTTGCCATAATGTCACAGGCTCCTAGGCCTTCAGGTTTTAAGAAGTGCACTAAGTGCAGTTTCAAAATGTCAATAACAGATGACCATTCTCTCTGTGTGTACTGTTTGGGCGCCAAACATTTGCAGGAGTCCTGTAGCGTGTGCCACGCGTTTTCCTCGAGGGTCCTCCAAGAGTGGAAAAATAAACTTATTTTAAAAGGCCTTATTAAACCCTCATTTGAAGAGGCATTAGCTTCCTCTCCTTCTCCTGCAAAGAAGAAAAGGGCGTCGGCTCCGACCAGCCCGTCGGAACCGACCGCCAAAAGACATAGGCAGGCTTCTCCTTCGGCTCCACGGACTTCGGAGCCGAGGGCGGAACGGTCTGCCTCGATGCCTCCAGCCTCGACTCCGCTGGGTTCGGAGCCGACAGCTGGGGCCTCGAGATGCGGGTCATCTTCATCGGCTCCACTGATCTTGGAGCCGATGAAGGTTGTCCGCTCAGACACTTCCTCGGCGCCGAAGCCCTCTTCGGCACCGATGGAAATTGGTTTGGACACTCCTTCGGCGCCGATAATTATCGAGTCGATTCGGAGCCGGTCCCCTAGTCCCTTGGAGCCATTGGAGAGGCCTACTCGGACCCGTTCGGTCTCTTCCAGGTCATCAAGGATGTCAGATTCGGACATAGACAGGGTACTCCAAAGGCTTTTCCAGTCCCCAGTCTTTCAGAAATTTGTTTCGGCTCCGACCCAATTGGCTTCGGAGCCGATAGCCCATTCCATTGCCATTCCTCCTCCGACCGCTTGGCTCCGCGGAGCAGGTGCTGGTGGAGCCAGTGGAGATCCTAGGGTCGGCTCCGACCCTTACTCCAACCCCAGCCTTCGGGTCGGAGTTTAGCACACGGACTTCTTCGGCCGGGCCCCGGGGTGACGTTTCGGGACCAATGCAGTCGGTTCCAAGCCTCCCTCTCGGTGCTTCGGCCACGGGACTTCCGTCTGCTATCATGGCTCCGGAGACTGGACCCTCCCAGGATTCTGGGGGTCCGGCCTTCAGAGCTATGAGGAGTGCCTTGGCCAAATCTTCTTTGGCCATCTCTACGGCTTTACCGGCACCTTCCCTGAGCATGGAGACTGGGTCTTTGGCAGTTCCCCTGTCTCTAGGCAGCGGAGCCCCGGGGCCTGAGGTTACTCCCACTGGGGTTCCCCTCCTCCTGAGGGTCCTTCGGAGTTGTCTTCGGAGGAGCCCCCAAGGAAGAGATCGTGCAAGAGGAAGCACGTAGACTCCCCCGATGAGTCTCTTACATCGGACACTGATCTTGATGATGCGGAGGGGTCCCCAAAGTCATCCTCAGATGATGTCTCATTTGCAGACATTCTAGAGATCCTCAAGCAACGAGGCGGCTGGAATTCCAAACCCCCCTCCGCTGATGAGTCGGTGTTCCTCAAGGCTTTCGGGGCTCAGCCCTCCGCCTCCTGGGTGTCTCCGCCCTTCGACGAGCTCCTGGATTTGGTTTGTCGGAGGGCGTGGGAACATCCAGATACTGTGGAACCAGTGCCTTCTCGCCCTAACACATTTTTGTCTGCCCCACCCGAGAAGGAGTTCTTAACGAAAGGCGTGGCTGTAGATGCCATGGTGGTGGCATCTGCTACCCAGCAGGACGTGGCAGAGGCTTCAACGTCCGTCCATCCTCCTAATAAGGAGTCTAGGAGCATGGACCGCACGGGAAGCGCACCCTGAGTTCAGCGGCCTTTACTCTGAGGTCCCTGAATTATTTGGCACATTTCACCAGACTACAGAGGGATCTGGTCAAGGAGCTCTCAGACTCCCTCTCAGGTAACCTACCTGAGCAGCTAGCCCAGTCGGTTAGCTCTCAGTTGGCTATCCTTACCTCGATTTCTAACTCGTCCATGAGGCTCATTTCATATGTGGCGAAGGGGCAGAGCGGCAGGCACAGGCGTGGCTCTCAAGACAAGCCTGGCTCCGTTTGTGTCATTTCGCTGGAGGCCTTCAAGTCTTCCTTTGCCGACGCTCCCTTTGATGGGTCCTCTTTGTTTGGACCCAAGGTAAAGACACTCTTACCCGCTGTGAGCAGGAGGGAAAGACTTTATCTGCTGTAGGAGCACGGTTTTCCACTCCCTTTCGGCCTTATCCCAAGGCTAAAAGAGGAGGGAAGATGTGGTTCCGCAAATCACAGAAATTCTTTCCTCAACAGCAGGAAGATTCCCCTTCCAGAGGCAGAGGAGGGGGAAATTTTTCTGGGAGACGCCGTCCCAGAGGCGGCAGAGGCCCCCGCAACACTGGAGACCGCGAGTCCTTTCGTGGCTCTTCAGCCTCCCACACTCCATGAGGGATTGCCCGGCTGTGCTGCTCCGGAGCCAGTCGGGTGCCATTTTGCCAAGCACCTAAAAGCCTGGGAGTCTATTACTCAGGACAGATGGATGCTTTGGATTATTGCCGGAGGTTACACCATTCCCTTCACACACCCACCCCCACCGTCCAAAAAAATCACGGACCCACCACCCAGTCAAAGGGAAATTGCAGCCGTAGAAGCTTCAAAGCTGCTAGAAAAAGGAGTCATCCAACCGGTCCCCACAGACCAGATCGGATCCGGAAATTACTCAAGGTTCTTTTTAGTGCCAAAAAAGACAGGGGACCTGAGACCCATTTTGGATCTCCGCAATCTAAACCAGTCCGTCATGAAGTCCAAGTTCCGAATGGTCACTTTACAATCCATTCTCCCATTGTTGGAGAAAGATGTTTGGATGTGCTCCATAGATCTCAAGGATGCCTATTATCACATACCGATACATCAGGCATCCAGGAAGTATCTGCGCTTCAGCCTGGGAGACAGTCATTTCCAATTTTGTGCACTGCCCTTTGGTCTCACCACAGCCCCCAGGGTGTTCACCAAGTGTTTGGCAGTAGTGACTGCTCACCTGAGGAGTCTCTGATTCCAAGTGTTTCCCTATCTGGACGACTGGCTCCTGACTGCCACCACCAGGCATCTACTACTAGAGAACCTACAAGCCACCATCTCCCTGGGTGCTTCCCTAGGAATTACATTCAACTGGTCAAAGTCTGTCTTGCTGCCTTCTCAGCGCATAAGATTCATAGGAGCAGAGATAGACTCAAAATTAATGCGAATCTTCCTTCCTACCGAAAGGATACAAACATTACAAGATCAAGTCCGAGCCCTGCTTCTAAGATCCAAAGCCCCAGCCAGGATGGTCCTGCAACTTTTAGGTTCAATGTCTGCCACGGTTCTCCTAGTTCCTCTGGCAAGGTTGCACATGAGGATTCTCCAGTGGCTATTATCGACACAATGGTCTTTTCAGAATCTCCCCCTCAATCATCACATACTGATTACAGAAATGTACAAACGGGACCTCCGCTGGTGGCTTCTGCCATCCAATCTGAATCAGGGAAGACCCTTTGTTATACCCCCTCCGGTGGCCACCTTGACAACGGATGCCTCCCAGACGGGGTGGGGGGGGCATTGTCTGGGCAGGTCAGTTCAAGGTTCTTGGCTTCCAAACGAAACATTTCTCCATATCAATGTGTTGGAAATGAGGGCTGTACTTCTGTCCCTACAAGCCCTCCACAAGTTTCTCCCTCAAGGCATTATCGCCATCCACACAGACAACATGTCGGTGGTCTGGTATCTAAACAAACAGGGAGGGACCAGATCTTATCCCCTTTGCAGAGAGGCCATGAGGGTGTGGGAATGGGCAGTGGCTACCAAGCGCTTCCTGGTAGCGACCCACATTCCAGGAAAATCCAATGTATTAGCAGACAGACTGAGCAGGACTATTCTCTCTCCTCACGAGTGGTCTCTGAATGAAACAATAGCAGCTCAGATTTTCAAAAGGTGGGGGACTCCGTGCTGCGACCTGTTTGCAACACCACGAAACGCGAAGTGCAAAAGGTTCTTTTCCTTGACCCCGTCAAGGGAGACAGCTACGGATGCTCTAGTCCAACCTTGGCCAACAGGACTGCTTTATGCTTTCCCTCCGATTCCACTCCTCCCCAAAGTCATCCAGAAAGCTTCCCAATTGGGGTCCACAATGATTCTAATTGCCCCGTACTGGCCTCGTCAGGTATGGTTCCCCTACCTACAGAAATATACCCTGGACGGTCCTTGGTTCTTGGATCTAATCCCGGACCTTCTGGTTCATCAGTCGGGACAACAGCACCAGTCCCTTCACACTTTGAAATTAACAGCTTGGCTCCTCCTCTTCCGACTTTAGTCAGAAATCACACCTTGGACCCGAAGTTATTCACATTTTATCTTCAGCCCACAAACCCACCACTAAGAAATTGTATCACAGTAAGTGGAAGAGGTTTGCTATCTGGGCTCAACTCAGAGGCTTAGACCCTATTACTGCCCGATACCAGAGGTCTTGAAATTTTAACATCCTTGTTTAATCAAGGATCTTCAGTCTCTACTATTAAAGTCCAACTAGCAGCTATCTCCAAATTTCACGATTCCATAGACCCACCGTTGATGAGCAGCAGATTATGTAAAACTTTCATGAAAGGTGCTGTGCTTTTAAGACCCCCAGTTTTCCATCCTGCGCCTCCGTGGGATCTTGATTTGGTACTTCGTGCCTTAACATCTTCCCCTTTGAACCGGCTGCTACATGTGATTTGAAATATCTGTCTTGGAAAACTGCCTTCTTAATTGCAATTACCTCTGCAAGAAGAGTTTCAGAACTTCAAGCCCTATCTATCAAACCACCGTACTTGATTTTTCACAAGGATAGAGTATCACTTAGGCCTAATCCATCTTTTGTCCCAAAAGTTTGTTCCAATCTCTGTCTCCAACAGTCTTTGGAGCTACCAGTTTTCTTTCCAAAATTTTCAAACAAAGCGGAATACACCTTCCATACATTGGATGTTCACAGGCAATTGCACTTCTATCTAGATAGGACTCAACAAATTCGAAAAACAGATCAATTGTTTGTGTCCTTTTCAGATAATAAACTGGGTAAAACCATCACTAAAGCTACTATTGCCAAATGGATCAGAGATTGCATAACTCAGGCTTATTCCTCTTCAAATAAACAACTTACAACTTCTGTCAAAGCTCACTCTACTAGAGCTATGGCTACCTCTATTGCATTCCATTCCAAGCTCGCTATTTCTGAGATTTGTGCTGCGGCTACGTGGTCCAACCCGCACACTTTCATTTCCCACTATAAATTGGATGTGGCATCTAAAGGGCGAGCATCATTTGGTTCCATGGTACTCAGGAATGTTTTCCAGTGAGCCACCCAGGATTTAGGTGCTAGGGACGCTGTCCCATCAGTCAGAATGTAGGCGAGATAGGATCACATAACATCTTTTAGTTATGTACTCACCATAACTTCAGATGTTTGGGATCCATCTCGCCTACATTCCTAATACCCACCCTCCTTCCCCCTGCCTTGGAGATCAGAAGAGATTGAACGGTTTGAGTTCTACTGTTTTTTATCTTGTATCATCTGTCAATGTTATATAAGCAGTGCATGCGTGTGTGCATGTATGCGGACAAACTAGATCTGGGGGACTGGTAGTGGTGCATCCTGGGATATAGTAAGCACAGCCAATAAGAGACTTCGTTCTTTGGCATAAGCGTGCTGAGTCGGAGCCGAGGATCGGCTCCGAACCCATCAGTCAGAATGTAGGCGAGATGGATCCCAAACATCTGAAGTTATGGCGAGTACATAACTAAAAGTTTTCCATACCTGGATGACTGGCTCATAACCACCCGAACAAGCATTATTTACTCCAATCAAGAGATTGTGTCCTTCAACTCTGCACCTCTCTGGGCATTACTGTAAATTATGACAACCCCCCCTCTGATCCCTCTTACTACTACATCTATTACCCTAAACTTGAGTGATGTGTTCCATCATGCATAATCTGTCTACTTAGGGCATTTTTCTCATTATTTTTCATATGTCTGACGTGTTCTATAATGCGTTCTTTTAATTTCCTTGTGGTTTTACCCACATAAAATGATGGGCATCCCCCACAGGTAGCAAGACACACTACATTTATGGAGTTACATGTAGCTGTCACATAAAAATTAAAACGTTTATTTGTCCTAGGGTGTATATGTACTTCACTACCCTTTCCCATTATATTATTACAACAGCTGCAATTCAAACAGCCAAATGTCCCATTCTTAACTCTTGGCTGATGCCTGACTAGAGTCTGAAAATCTTTACAGCACAGCTTCCTTTTCAGATTACGCATATTCCTATAAGAAAAATACAGTTTGCTATCAATTAAAGATCGTAGTTCCAGGGTTGCTTGCAATATCACCCAGTTCTTTTGTATAATTCTCAACTCCTTTAGTTCCCCAAATTGTCAGGTTTCCACCCCTATCCTCCCCAGTCAAGCAATATTATTTTATCATCTCATAAAGCATCTACTCAAAAATGTTATAAAAGCAAATGGAAAAAGTTTGTTATATGGGCAAACCATAAGAAGTTAGATCCCTTTACAGCACCAGTTCATTCTGTTCTCCAGTTTCTCTCAGAGATCTTCAATGATGGAGCAGCGTCAGTGAAAGTTCAGCTAACTGCAGGTCTCTAATTTTCATATAGGAGAAAATGACTGTCTGATCATGTCACATAGACTTTGCAAAGCCTTTTTGAAGGGCACTGTTATGCTAAGACCTCCCTTTAAACATCCAGTACCACCTTGGGATCTAAATTTCATCTTATCCAATATTATATTTCATCCCTTTGAGCCTTCAGCCACATGTGATATGAAGTATCTCTCATGGAAAACTCAGTTCTTGGTGGCAATTACCTCTGCCAGAAGGCTATCTGAGTTGCAAGCTTTGTCCGCAAAACCCCCCTATCTAATCTTTCACAAAGACAGGGTGTCTGTATGCACCAATCCATCCTTTCTTCCCAAGGTTTTGACAGAAAATACTCTAGACTTCCAGTTTTCTTTCCCGGTTTTCAAAATAAAGGAGAGCATTCTCTGCACCTCCTAGACATTCACAGGCAGTTACATTTTTATTTACACAGAACTTTGGAATTCAGAAAATCACACCAACTTTTTGTCTCGTATTCCGATACAAGGAAAGGTCATCCAGTTTCCAAAGTTAAATTATCCCGATGGCTTTCATCATGTATATTCTATATCTACAATTCTAAAAATGAAACCCTCCCATATGGTTCTAAAGTTCATTTTACTAGATTGCTGACCATGTCTCCAGCTTTCCAAGCTAGATTGCCATTGGATAATATCTGTGCAGCAGCTACTTTGGTGACTCCTCATACTTTTATTACCCACTACAAAGTGGATTTGGCCTGCAGGAGTAGAGCCTCTTTTGGTTCTGAGGAATATTCTCCCTTGAGCCACCCAAGAGTTCAGTTGCTTGGGATGCATTCTCACAAGTGAGAATAAAGGTGAGATTGACAACATCACATAAAAAAGTTGTGTTCTTACCATAATATTCCATGTCAGTTGTCCATCTCCTTTATTCTTACAAACCCCCCCCCTTTCCTAAACTTCTGGTAGACTACTTAACAAAATAGGATTACAGCACGGCTATATAGCCTCAGAGGATATTCCTTTTTCTCTACTTCTGATTTCATAGCATCCAGAGTGTACATATTTCTGTACATCTAATAATTGTATCATGTAAACCTTCCTATGTACTACAGAGAGCAAACAATATCTGAGGTAATCAGGGGAATGTGTTATGGGTAAAGAACAGAGCCCACAAGCTTGGCTGAAGATCTCAAGCTGGGATATTGGCCAAGATGAATCCTACACATCAGATCCAACCCACAAGTGAGAAGAAAGGACAAGATGGACAACACACATGGAAGATTATGGTAAGAACATAACTTTTTCTACTGACACAGAGAAAGGATTTCAGAAAAAATGGACTAGCTGTCTGCCTCTCTTTCACCTAATCAGCTGTGTTCTCAAATTTCTAAAGTTACAGTGGCCAAATTGATAACAAATTGCATTTCTTGGATCAGAGGTAAGCTCTTTCATTCTTCCTCATGATTGGGTTATGGATCCTATCCCCGGTTCCGACTCGGCCACATTTTTACAGACTAGGATCCCAGTCTCAAGCTCATCCCACTTTGCATGATGCACTGTCTCCTGTCTAACTCCCTCAGATCTCATTTGCTGCTTAGCAGTGTCAGACATGGTTATAGAGTCCAAGCATTTGGCAAGTTTTTTTCCAGTAAGATTGCTATTTTCTTTGTCTTTTTTTTTTTTTAGATAAGTGCCTTTTTGTGTTCTTCTCCTCTCCATCCATTGTGTGTAGGTCCAGACTTCTTCCTTTTTTCTTTTAGCATGGCAGCTGTTTTTACCCACACTTTTTCCTTCTAGCTGTTGGTTTTAGGTTTTCCTCCCTTCTGGCTGTTGCTATTGTTAGTGTAACAAAAAAAAAAGTGATATAAATATATAAATATAAATATATATATATATATATATATATATACATAAATATATATATACACGCGCACACACACAGTTTTGTATATTTTCTGTTTTTCGTTGGTCATATGGTGTTTTTTGCTGTGGTTATTATGCAATGTTTGTTAGCTGTTTGGTGGTATGTCAAATAAACCTTCCAGTTTTAAAAGGTTCTCTGAATACAGCTTTGTTCCCACATTCTGATGCACATTCCTTATGTGTATATTGTCTTGGCACTGAACAGCTGTGTCAGCTTGCTCTGTCTGTGAGAGCTTCAACCCCAGGATGATCACCGACCACAAAAATATGTAATTCTAAAGGGCCTTTTGCCTGCTTCAAGTTCCTCTCCAAGGGCTCAAACCCATTCCAAGAGTGTGGCAGGGTCTTCTGATTCCACAAAGAGCCCTCATAAGTCATAAAGGGCATCTTCGGAACCACCCTTCAAAGTTCCAAGACCCTCTGATCCAACAGTCTCAGGTCTTAGGTCCACATCTGTTCCAGTGGATCTGAATCACTCTTCGGATCCAACTGGTACTTATCTAATTTCCAGTTCTCCTGAAGCTGCTCCTTCCACTTTGAATCCTAAGTCCATGGATCCGACAGTTAGGGGCCCAACTCCAGTGCTGGGTATTGAGTCTGCTCCTTCTCTCAGCTGCAGCAGACTCCTGTTAGGCACTCCAGGTCCCCATCAGAGGCTTCGTCCAGGTCTTCTAGCAGCCTTTCATAGGCTGATGTGGACAGGATGATCAGGAAGGTTCTCAAGACTCTGATCCAGTTGGGGGTCTTCTCTGCGCCATCCCCTCCGGGTTCTGTGAATGTTTCCCTCCAAGCTCAGTCTCCTTCTCTGATCTATCCCTTGGTATCAGAGTGTTAGGATTGTAGCCAACCGAGGGAGAGATGGGGTTCCCCTCGGTGCTTCAGTGCTGGACAGTTTGGGACCAATTCTACCTGGAACCCAAGGATTCCTGCCCTCTCTTCTTCAGTAGCCTGAGCTTCTGTGGAACTGGGGAGGGATTCACTGGGTCATTCAGTGTTCCAAGTTGTAGAAAGGGACTTCTCTTGTCATAGGGATCTACTCTCTTTGAGATATGACCCTTCCCATCAACTTCCAGTGGATCAGAGACTTGAGCTTGTCATACCTGCCCAGAGTCAGCCAGAGTGTATGACACATGGTTTGAGTGTGCTGTGGGTAATACTGGGTTGCTACCTGTGATTGCCTGGCCTTGATTCCACATGTATGGGTATGGCTTTGCACCCCAGCCTCTCAGCCATATCACATCTGTTATCCCTGTACGGTGGACATTGTGATATATAGTATGGCTACCATATAAGAAAACCCATTCCACATTGGCCACAGGTGTCACACAGTCGCAACCACCTCTACACAGGATACGGGTTACAAACACACACACACACAAACACACCTGTCATGTTTGGGAGTAGAACCCCTACCTAACACTACAACACTATGCAGTTATAGTACGTGCCATGGAAATTACTGGAGTAGTGCTTCCCCAAAAGTGTATTTCACAATGACTGACATCAGCAGGATTGCCAGTGTAGGGCATTTGAAACTGACTGTGACAGACTAGCCTAAAATGCATTGCTCCCTACGCAGACAGTGACACACACAATACATCCAGAACTGACATGTGTGGGGATGGAACCCTACCACGGTTCTAATTCACACTACAGCAGGATGCAGTTACAGGATGTGCTATGGAGATTACTGGTCTACAACCTTCCCAGAGGTGTATTTCTAGGTGTGTGACATCAGCAGCCTTGCCAAAGTTGGGTGTGTGAATCGTAAGGGGTGTGAGTAGCCTAAAAGTATTGCTCTCTACACAGTCAGACATGCACGCATACACACACACACTTGGCAGGTCTGGGGTTAGAACTCCCACCCAACTCCTTTATCACACTGTGGCCATACGCAGTTACAAGATGTGCTACGGAGATTACTGTGCTACTATCATCCCAGAGGTGTATTTCTAGGTAAGTGACATCAGCAGCCTTGCCAAAGGTGGGTATTTGAATTGTAAGGGGTATGAGTAGCCTAAAAAGCATTGCTCTCTACACAGTCAGACATGCACACAAACACACACACACACACATATGCCAGGTTTGGGGTTGGAACTCCTACCTAACTAGTTTATCGCACTACAGCGGTACGCAGCTACGGGATGCGCTACAGAGATTACTGGGCTACAGCCTTCCCAGAGGAGTAATTCTAAGTGGGTGACAGCAGCCTTGCCAAAGTTGGGTATGTGAATTGTAAGGGGTGTGAGTGTCCTAAAAGGCATAGCTCTCTACACAGTCAGTGACAGGCATGCACACATACACACACAGGCTCACACATGCACAGTTGCCACATCTGGGGTTTGACCTCCTACCTAACTACATTATCACACTACAGCAGTAAGCAGTTACGGGATGCACTACAGAGATTACTGGGCTACAGCCTTCCCAGGGGAGTATTACTAGGTGGGTGACATCAGCAGCCTTGCCAAAGGTGGATATGTGAATTGTAAGGAGTGTGAGTAGCCTAAAAGGCATTGCTCTCTACACAGTTAGTGAGAGACAGACACACACACAAACACTGACAGGCACTCACACAGTTGCCTTGTCTGGGGTTAGAACTCCTACCTAACTAGATGTAATGGGATCCTATCTCGCCTACATTCATAACTGATGGGTTCGGAGCCAATCCCTCGGCTCCGACTCGGCCACTATATAGTAGAACGAAGTCTCTAATTGGCTGGGCTACCCCTTATCCCAGAATGCACCACACCTGCTTCCCCAGATCTCGTTTGCCACTTTTCAAGCTAGACGTGGTCTCGACTTGGCTGGAGCTAAGTAGTTTTTTGGTTACTTTTTGGTCTTTTGACCTAGGGGTTTCTTCATAAATTTAACAAACAGCTGTTTTAACAGCTTTACGTGTGTGTGTAAACTTTTTTGGTGTGGTTGGTATTTTTTTCTATTTACCGGGCAAGGCCCGTTTAAGTTAGAGGGCCCTTGCCCTTATTTGTGTGTGGGTGTGCTAAATTTGTCTTACTGTACGTTCTTTTTTATCTGGCTAAGCCCATTTAAGTTAGAGGGCTTCTGCCCGTTTTGGGTGCTGTATCTCGGGCCAGTCCCGTTTGAGTCAAAGGGCTCGTGCCCTACTGAAGGTTGTTTTTTTGTTGTGGTAAAACTGTGGTGTGACAGGATGTCGAAAGAGCAGAAGTCTGGTTTTAAAAAGTGCACCAAGTGTAACTACAAAATGTCTATTACCGATAGCCATGCTGTTTGTGTATACTGTTTAGGACCGAAACATTTACAGGAAACATGTAGTGTTTGTCATGCTTTTTCCTCTAGGGTCCTTCAAGAATGTAAAAATAAGTTGATACTTAAGGGCCTTATTAAGCCCTCCTTTGAGGAAGCTTTGGCTTCTCCTTCCTCTCCAGCTTCTAAAAAGAAAAAGTCGTCGGCTCCGACCAGTCCATCGGAACCGACTTCCAAGAAGCATAGATCGACCTCTTCTTCCTCGGCTCCAATGGCTTCGGAGCCTCGGGTGGAAGGGTCTGCCTCGATACCTCTTTCCTCGGCTCCATTGGTGTCGAAGCTGCAGGTTGGGGGATCCAGAGGCGAATCATCTGTGCGAGCAGGAGGGCAAGACCTTGACTGCGGTGGTGGCCCGTTTTTCTGCTCCTTCTAGACCTTACCCCAAGGCCCAGAGAGGAGGGAAAATGTGGTTCAGGAAATCTCAAAGGTCTTTCCCTACTCCACTGAGTGATCCCCCCTCTAGAGACAGGGGGGGGATTCAGGAAGACGCTGCTCCAGAGGCAGCAGAGGCCCCCATAACTCTGGAGACCGCGATTCCTTTCGTGGTCCATCCTATGAGCCCCGTCCCTGAGACGTAGCCCGACTGCGCATCTCCGGAGCCAGTCGGGGGTCGTTTTGCGGAACACCCACAGGCTTGGGAATCTATCACCAAGGATCAGTGGGTGCTCCGAACCATAACTGGAGGCTATCTCATCCCTTTCACCAAGATCCCCCCTCTTCCTATCAGGAAAATCCCGGATGTGCCACCCAGTCAGCGGGATCAAGCAGCGGTCAAGGTTTCAAAGCTGCTAAGAAAAGGAGTCATCCAGTCTGCCCCCGCCGACCAGATCGGATCAGGAACTTACTCAAGACTCTTTTTGGTGCCAAAACAGACAGGGGACTTAAGGCCCATTTTGGACCTCAGCTCATTGAATCGCTTTGTAAAAAAATCCAAATTCCGAATGGTCACCCTTCAGTCCATTCTCCCGTTATTGGAGAAGGATGTCTGGATGTGCTCCATAGATCTCAAGGACGCTTACTATCACATTCTGATAAGTCAAAGTCCAGGAGTCATTTACGCTTCCGCCTGGGAACCAGTCATTTCCAGTTCTGAGCACTGCCCTTTGGTCTCACCACAGCCCCCAGGGTGTTCACCAAGTGTCTGTCAGTGGTGACAGCTCACTTGAGAAGTCTAGGATTCCAAGTGTTTCCCTATCTAGACGACTGGCTCCTTACTGCCACCTCCAAGCATCTATTAGTTCGGGCGCTTATGACAACAGTCAGTTTGGGTCATTCTCTAGGAATCACGTTCAATTGGGGAAAATCTGTGCTGCAGCCGTCTCAGCGTATTACATTTATAGGCGCAGAGTTAGACACAAGAAGAATGCGGGCATTCTTGCCTGTAGAAAGGATTCAGGTCCTGCAGTCTCAGGTTCAAACCCTGTTACCCAGATCACGAGTTCAGGCCAGACTGATTCTGCAGTTATTGGGCACGATGGCCTCGACTATTCTACTAGTCCCCTTAGCCAGGCTGCACATGCGGGTGCTGCAATGGCTACTGTCGGTTCAATGGTCCTTTCAGGAACTTCCCCTGAACCATTTGGTCCAGATTACCGAAATTTGCCGTCGGGACCTACGTTGGTGGCTGCTTCGGTCCAACCTGCCCTTCAGCCTCCCGTCGCCATGGTGACCACAGATGCCTCCCAGACAGGGTGGGGGGTCATTATCTGGACAGGTCTGTCCAAGGCATGTGGCAGGCTCACGAAACGCACTTACATATCAATATCCTGGAAATGAGAGCGGTGCTACTGGTGTTGCAAGCACTTCATCATGCTCTTCCACGGGGTACTATTGCGATCCTATCCGACAACATGTCGGTAGTCTGGTACATAAACAAGCAAGGCAGAACCAGGTCCTACCCTCTTTGCCGAGAGGCCATGAGAGTGTGGCATTGGGCGATTTCTACCCAGCGTTTCCTAGTGGCAACGCACATTCCGGGGAAATCCAATGTGATTGCAGACAGGCTGAGCAGAACTCTCCTGTTACCCCACGAGTGGTCCCTCAACGACAGGGTGGCTGCAAATATCTTCGCCAAGTGGGGCCTCCCTTGTTGCGACTTGTTCACCAGTCCTCACAATGCGAAATGCAGGGACTTCTTCACTCTGACTCCCTCTCAGGGGCAGATTCCCAGGGACGCTCTAGCTTATAGTTGGCCCCCTGGTCTACTTTATGCCTTCCCTCCGGTTCCCCTTCTCCCGAAGGTGATACAGAAGGCGATTTATCTAGGGAGCAACATGATTTTGATCGCTCCACACTGGCCTCGTCAGGTTTGGTTCCCCTTCCTTCTGAGGTATGCGGTGCAGGGCCCATGGTTTCTGGACCTAGTGCCCGACCTGTTGACTCATCAGTTGGGACAGTCTCACCCATCCCTCAGATTCTTGAGGTTGGCTGCTTGGTTACTCCACTTCCAACCTTAGTCAGAGATAACTCTTTTTCTCCAGACGTCATCCACGTTTTGTCCTCTTCTCACAAACCTTCCACTATTAAACTGTATTCCAGCAAGTGGAAGAGGTTTGCTCTTTGGGCCCAGCAATGAGGTATAGATCCCCTTACCGCCCCAGTACCTCAGGTTTTAGAATTCCTGGCCTCTTTGTTTTATTTGGGCTCTTCAGTTTCCACAATTAAAGTCCAACTGGTGGCTATCTCTAATTTTCATGTCTCCTTTGAGCCTTCCTTAATGACAAACAGGCTTTGCAAATCTTTCCTTAAAGGAGCGTGGCTCCTTCGGCCCCCAATAGCCCATCCTGTGCCCCCTTGGGATCTGAATATGGTTCTAGCTTCTTTAACTGCCCGTCCCTTTGAACCAGCAGCTACTTGTGATTTAAAATTTCTATCTTGGAAAACCGCCTTTTTGGTGGCAATAACCTCTGCCAAGCGGGTCTCAGAGCTTCAGGCTCTCTGTTCTAATCCTCCTTATTTGACTTTTCACAAAGACAGAGTGTCTCTCAAGTTAAATCCCTCTTTCTTGCCCAAGGTAGCATCCCCCTTATGCATTCAACAATCCTTGGAGCTCCCGGTGTTTTTTCCCAAATTCTCCAATAGCACAGAATATATTTTCCATTAGTTGGATGTTCACAGACAACTGCATTTTTATTTAAGTAGGACCAGTCAGACACAAAAGTCAGCTGTTTGTGTCCTTTGTGGAAAATAGGTTGGGTCAACCGGTGGCTAAAACCACCATAGCCAAATGGATTAAAGATTGCATCTCCTTCATCTATTCACAGTCCGGCAAAGAGCTACCATTCCCAGTCAAGGCTCATTCTACCAGGGCAATGGCTACTTCTGTAGCATTTCACTCCAAATTATCGATAGGTGATATCTGTGCAGCTGCTACCTGGACTTCTCCCCACACCTTTATTTCTCATTACAAGATAGATGTGGCTTCTCGAGGTAGAGCTTCCTTTGGTTTCACAGTTCTCAGGAGTGTTTTCCAATGAGCCACCCGGGATTTAGGTGCTAGGGATGCTGTCTCATCAGTTATGAATGTAGGCGAGATAGGATCCCATTACATCTTTTAGTTATGTACTTACCATAACTTCTGATGTATGGGATCCATCTCGCCTGCATTCATACGTACCCGCCCTCCTTCCCCCTTCCCATTGGACTTGGAGGAAATGTTGCTACTTACTGAGTTTTTCTCTTGAAGGACTTTAGTTTGTTACAGTTGTTGGTATGTTTCTGTGCCTGGATGTAGGTATATAAAAGCGAACAAACAAGATCTGGGGAAGCAGGCGTGGTGCATTCTGGGATAAGGGGTAGCCCAGCCAATTAGAGACTTCGTTCTACTCTATAGTGGCCGAGTCGGAGCCGAGGGATCGGCTCCGAACCCATCAGTTATGAATGTAGGCGAGATGGATCCCATACATCCGAAGTTATGGTAAGTACATAACTAAAAGTTTATCACACTACAGCAGTACACAGTTATGGACGTGCCACAGAGTACTGGGCTACAACTCTCCCAAAGGTGTATTTCACATTGGATGACCTCAACAGGCTTGTCAGGGTAGCGCTATGCGGTGGGCGGTGTGTGCATGGCCCATAACCCATTCATGTAGGGGTGACACGCCACATGCGGCCACACACGGGGTCATATGTCACAGGTACGTGTATACAGCTACTAGATGACTATGTCCTTGTACAGCCATGTTGCACAGCTGGCACATGGACCACATAGTCTGTGGTGCTGACAGGTACTGGTTGCTAGTAACTGCAGTGAGTGACATCTGCACCTGATGTGTTTGGGGCCCTTTGGCTGTGTGCTGGGTGGGACAGGCGTGGATGGCTCCTTGTCATGGTCACCCTCTTCCACACATCTCTATCCATCTACCTTTGGCTTATTATGGTGTGTTGCCGTTACATATATGTCTGTATTCCTATCCACTGTGTGTGCAAGGCATGAGTGGTGCATACTGACATGTGTCTGCACTAACAATTGCAACCGTTGGATGTGTCTGGTCTACTGGTGTTTGCATATATGGCCTTCATGTGTTTGTGTGATAGCATGCCCAGTGTGATCTTTCAGTATGTCGATGACTGACATTGCCTTCCTTTTTCTAAGTGTGTGAGCATGCTCAGTAAGGCCATCTGTTTTGCATGTGTGGATCATGTCTGGTGGTTTGTACTGCACTGCTGACCTTTGTGTTGTACACCGACAGGTAGCATGCTGTGTCTGCAGGGTATCCATTGATCATTTGGCCTTGACTGTTGCAACATGTCTGCATAGCGAGGGGGGGCACCTGACTATTTCTATGTTTCTACACAGGATTGGGGGGGGGGCGCACCTGACTGTTACTATATTTCTATGTAGGTTGGGGGGACACACCTGACACTTGTACACATTTGCTAGGACTGTACTGGTATGTCCTGTATTCTATTTCAGTCAGTAGTTGTACCTATCATGCTGGCTAAGCCATACCAGTGGACTACCGTTCTTTTCTTTTGATTACATACACATTAGTTTCTGACTTCCTAGCCATCACAACTGACTTCCCACTACCTGGCCTGCTGTAGTCTGTCCGTGTAGGCCTGGGGGGGGGTGGTTTACCCATAGCCCTCATTCAGAGGCCATAGTACAGCATTTGTCTACACCTGTCCTGCTGGCTGTGACTGTTGTTGGGTATGTGACCCCCCCCCCCCTGACTGGCATGTGTGAGTCCATCATCTTGTTGGTGTCCCAGTATTGAGGGTGGTGCTGCAGGGCTGCCTATGTTTGATGCACATAGTACACTCCCTAGGCATGGTTAGGCACAGGTAGTGTAATGTGTGGCATCCCTTTTACTGTATGTGAGAGTCAGAGAGAGGTGCTATTCTCTGGGTCCCTCCCATATCAGAGTATGTGCTATGTGTTGCCTCTTTGCCAGGGCATACTGGGCATGCCTACTGGGGCAGGCTCAGGTTGTTCCTCCTCTGAGTCGCACTGTGCCTGTGCAGGACTTGGCATTGGTGGAGAGCTGTGTGGCCCTGCCCCTTGCTGCTCCTGCTGCAGCTGTTTCCACAGGATCATATTGTGTAGCATGGCACATACAAGGACAATTTGGGTAGATATAGTTGGAGAGTACTACAAAGCTCCACCGGATGTGGCCAGGCACCGGAATCGTGACTTGAGCATCCCAAACACATGCTCTATTATGATTCTTGTTTGTGCGTGTGCCTCATTAAGGAGTTCTTGTTCTGATGGGTGTCATTAGCCACGGCTCCAGTGCGTATCCAGCATCCCCTACTAGGTGACCATGTGGGATGTCCCCATTGGCAAATTTCTGGTACAGCTCCATCAGATGTCAGATGTGGGAATTGTGATAACATTCCAGGGCAGCCAGCACACACATTCAGTATTATGCCCTGGGCATTGTACATGACCTGGCAGTTGGAGGGAAAGCCCTTGTGGTTGATGTAGACCCTACTCTGCTCACCGGGTGGTGCTTTGATGTGTATGTGTGTGCAGTCTATTGCACCCACTACCTCAGGGTATTCTGCTATTTGGTGGAAGAGACTCATATTGCTGGCCAACGCCTCACGGGTGAGGGGGAAATATACATGCTCACCGACATGTGCTGCCTTGGCATCCAGGAGCTGGTGGAGTACACTGGATGCTGATGCCTGTGAAATCCTCATCATATAGGTTCATAGGTTCATAGGTTCATACTAGGCTATCTGCCCGAGGGCATTTACAAGCCTAGCCCATAGTTTTGTGGCTTACGCCACCCCTTTAGTATGGGGAACTATACCCATTATTTTGCTGTGCCTCTGTTGAGCAGTGACACTGAGGTAATCCCTGGGGTATATCTGCGATCTCCCATCCATTGGTCAAGATTTCTCTTGAACAAGGCCAGCGAGGTGCTCTGCCTCACATATACCGGGATTTTATTCCACAGCATAGGGAGTCTTTGGGTGATGAATCTATCCCTCCAGCACGTCCTATTAATAGCCGTGTCGAGGTTTAAGTCTCCGCCCTTGTGGCTCTGACGGATCTAGATTTTTGAGGTGAAGCATATTCATCAAATCTGGGTTTGACATGGCCTTGTATGTTAGGCAAAGGTCACCTCTGAGCAAGCGGTGGCGACTGAATAGAGCTGGAGTTCTTTCAGTCGGGCAGCATAGGACAGATGTTTGAGACCCTTTATCCTTTTGGTGAGGAACTTTTGTGGCCTCTCCAGCTGCTGCAAGTGTCGGGTCAGATACATTCGAATGGGGCATTGTACTCAATCATTGGTCTGATGAGTGATGAGTATAGGGAGACTATGACCTCCCTTGATCTAGATGAGAATCCCTTCATGATAAGGTGGGCAATGTAGAAGGTCTTCCTAACTACTTTAGCTACATGGGTGTCGAATGACAGACTACTATCAACCTGGGTCCCCAGGTCCCTGATAACTTCTTCTGTACTCAGTGTATTGCCACCTATTTGGTAGCTAGGGGTAACCTTGTTTTTCCCGAAGGGTATGACTATGCATTTTTTGGCATTTAACTTTAGGCCATGGCTCTGGCACCAGTTATCCGTTTCTGTGAGACCCTTCTGAAGGATATCTGTGTCAGATGTGTTTTCTACTATGGCCAAGTTTGCAGTCATCTGCAAACTTTGTCAGCCATAACCCTCCTGTGTTTGCTTGTACTACGGAAAAGTAGATGCCAAACAAGAGTGGGCCCAGGACTGAGCCCTGTGGTACACCACTTGTGACAGGCTTTGAGTCTGACATGGCGCCAGCAACTCTGACCCTGTGGGTTCTGTCACTCAGCCAGTTTGCAACCCATCTTGTGATGTATGGGTTAACATTTAAGCTGATGAGTTTTTCAATGATACCCGAGTGGGGTATTGTATCAAAGGCCTTTGCCAGATCGAGGTAGGCTGTATGGACTGCCTTTCCTCATCAATGGCTTTGGTGACTGTTTCAAAAAGTCAACCAAGTTTAGAAGGCATGATCTGCCTTTGACAAAGCCAAACTGGGATGGATCCAAAGTCTGCAAATTCCTATGTCTTTATTTATGAGGTCCATTATGATCCTCTCCATGGCTTTGCAGATAAGGCTTGTCAAGCTAATGGGCGGTAATTTCCAGGGTCGGTAGAGGCACCGCCTTTGTGAAGTGGGACCACAGTTGCAGTGCACCACTCCCTGGGTACGTATCCAGAGGTAAGACTATGATTAAACAGCTGTCCTAGCTGTGGGTTTAATTCCTCGTTGAGTTCGTGGAGCACACAGCCGGGGACACCATCAGGTCCCATGGATGCTGTGTTTTTTGCTTTGGAGAGAGCAGTTCTCACTTGGGCGTTGGAGATGTTTGGGGGGCTGCAATCGCTTGGTATAGATATCTCTCCTTTGGGGGGGGGGGGGAGGGAGAAGTTTGCACTGAACCTGTCAGCCAGTATGTTGGCAATGTCTGTAGGATCAGTAATCTTCACATCATTTTGAACTAGTTCTGAGCATATCTGGGAGTTTCCCCATTTGGCCTTTGGAAGATACCCATAGCTAGTATTCTTAGGCCTACACATACCTTTGTTTCCATTGGGATGGGTTCCCTTCTTAGTTCTGTGTCAGGCATGGACGGCACAGGTCAACAAGTTGCTGTAGGAGGTCCGTGTCCACACTGTAGCGCTCCACTATCTCCAGCTCATGTAGTCCTTGGTAGGTTACTTAGGGTCTGTACACTCTTCTCAGTCTCCTCACTGTGGGTTGGCTGGCAGCATTTACATCCTCACCACCCTCAGCTTCTTCCACAAGTTGTATGATAGCTATTGCAGCCCCAAACAATTTGCTGTCGTGAGTGTTAAAAGTTCCCCGCTTGTTTACACCGGTGGTGTAGGGTGTGGAAAAAAACAGAGTGGTACGTGTTTGCATAGTTTATAGTGGTGTGCTGGGCTGGTCTGCTGCCTGTGCAATTGGCTGGTTCTGATACGTTTCACCTGACAGCGAACCTAGTACCCCTTGATTACCTTCCTATTGCTGATTTCCCTTCCCATTGCCCTTCTGTTTCAGCCCGGGGGCACGCCGCACAATCGGTGTACTCCAATGTGCACACTGCTGCTATTTCCTGGTTTCACTTCTTTTATCTTCCTGTAGATCCCGGTGCATGGCATGCACACCCGCTTACACTTTGTCATATGTGCTAGGCAAGCTTAGACACACCCCCCTGGCTTCACTTTGCTAAGCTGGGTGCAACCCCGAGCCACAGGGCTCCAATTCGCTGACAGTATGCCTGACACACCCACGCATGATGTCACCTACCTCCTAGTCATGCTCTTACACTGTTGGGACCTGCCTCACATGCTGGTGGAAACTGGGATTCACTGTCCTTCCCCTCATTTGCATAGGATTGTCTGCTAATGCATAGTTACATGTGTCACACTGCACCCCCCCCCCCCCTTAGCAACCACTATTCACTAGCTGGGTTGTCTTGTGCCTGCCATTGACTTGCATGGCAGAATACTGATTTTAGTTGGATTGCTTGCTTTGAGTTTTTCTTCTTTTCCCACCAATCCCGTTTGCACCCACTGCCCTATGCGTAACCAGCTGTGATCGGTGGTAATAATATAAAAGTTGTATTTTGGACATTTTGCTTTGTTTGCAATGCCAATAGCCTTATACTTGGCCATTGGCATGCTTCCTCAATGATATGCTGCCTTAATTTGGTGCTGTTATGTCCCCGTTTTGGATTTTGCAGATCTGTACACTGTTACTAACCGAGTACATTTATGCGTATTACGCTAGTCCTGCACGCCCTGATTCCAGCTTCCTGGATGGCAGATTTACCTCATTTGCATGGTTTTTACCTGCTGATTGGGTAATTTGCATATGGGGGCTGGGAACGTGTAGCACTAGTGCTAAGAGCGCTCATGGACATCAAACGGACACATATGTGGATCGCCCGGCCATCATATTGGCAAAATTACCTCTTACACTAATCATGCACGCCGTGCAAGCTTTTGAGAATCCAGGGGTGAGTCTTTCTACAGCAGTAGCAATGTTCATTGTCATTCCTTTGAGAGTCATCAACTTTCTTGTACGCCATACCCACTGACATCATCTGCATGGCTACATTGTCCTATGCCTAACATTTTCAAATTGCAGTTGTCTAGGGTGAAAGATATTCCATTTGATGCATCCCGTTTAAAATATCTATGTGAAATCACTATGATGCAGTCATTGAATTATCTAATATTATTTTAAGCCATTCTGGTGATTCCTTTACTGTAGTCAAAAATGTTAGAAGCTGCAGACTTTAAGCATATTTTGACAATGTCCATGGACTCACTGACATAGCAGACGTGATGCAAGATGGAGGGCACTGTAACATCCAGTAGTTCTGCCATCCACAGTAGTTCTTTTGAATTTAAATGTAATTGAGCCCAGTCATTGAGTAATATCAACTAAATTTTTGACTGAGCTACCTTGTTGGACATAGGCAACTCCCCATATCCAGTTGACCCATACACAAAATGTCAGTATCCATTTTGTGAAATTATATAATCTGTCCATA